>NC_056513.1:24936816-24948184 GCF_014905685.2 Nematolebias whitei
TGGTTCTGTTAGCTGCATGGTTCTGTTAGCTGCATGGTTCTGTTAGCGGCGTGGTCTTGTTAGCAGCGCTAGCAGGTCCCGTTAGTAGCAGGATGATAATAACGACCGCAGCAGCTACATTCCCAGACTTCCCTCCCGAACCGGGTCCAGCAGACACCAGAACATCCAAGGTTTCCCCATGGAACTGAACGGGTCTGTAGAGTTGGGTCCATGGAGGCAGACAGAGGATCATGGAGACGGCCACCATGACATGCTGGAGCCTGAGTCCGAGGATGTAAGGGGGCCGGGAACTGAACCACGATGGCATGATGGCACAATGGCACAATGGCACAATTGCAAGGCAGCAACACAGAAAACTCCAAAGGTGTCGTGGTCATACCCACAGCATGGGTGTACAATGTAGGTGCAAAAATAGTTTGGCAGCACGATGGCTCAGTGGTTAGAACTGTTACTTCACAGCAAGAAGGTCCTGGGTTAAATCCCTGGTTGGACCTGGGGTCTTTCTGTGTGGAGTTTGCATGTTCTTCTCGTGCTTGCATGGGTTTTTGCCAGGTACTCCGGATTCCTCCCACAGATCAAAAACATGCATGTTAGGCTGCCTTCAGGCCCAGGCCTCCTTTTCAAAAGAGATCTGTGATCTCAGTGGGATTTGCCTGGTTAAATAAAGGTTAATTAAAAAAAATAGTTAAAACAAAACCAACAGGAACAAAAATCGATCGAGTAGAATCGGAGCTCCTGTCAGTGCTACCATTCTGTGACATCAGAGTCAAATATTCAGAATCAGAATAAACTTTATTATCATTGTACTGGAATTTTTTTTTCATTGTACCAGAATACAATGAAATTATGTTCGTACAGCCGTCCGAAAGATGCATGGAGTGCACGTTGCTGCTGCTGGGAAGCGCGGCCCCTGTTCTTTAGCAGAATACTTTAAGATAGAAAAAGGGAAGAACCATGAGGATAGATAGTGGTATTACAAAAAAAAAAAAAGTCTCTTCACATCTTGTCCTATCAACAATTTGAGACATCAAAAAAACTCTACCAGCAAGTACATTTATAAACACATTACATATGCATTTGATGTCAAGGTGTTGAGATTTGTCCATGAACGTTTTTCAGATAGGCCACAGTTCTGATGTTGTTGTTCAGTCGGCAGTTCTGATATGCCTGTACAGAAGTTCTCGGGGGTGGGGTGGTGGTGGTTGCGATAGATGAACCTTTTGTCCCTAGTTACCCATGTCCCAGGAGAAATTTGATAGTCAGCTCGTATCCGAGGCCAAACTAGGGAGTCAAATTCAGATAAGCCACAATTGTTGATTTTCTTCATGCAAACAGATTTTTATTTCCCTCGTCGGCCTTGAGTCCTTCTGGAACTTTTTGGTTCAAAATGGCCTGATTTATGGGTATCCATTCCACTGCTCCATCTTATGAGCCTCCTTCAAGGTTGATCCCACCATGCTGACGAGTCACAGAAGCTGCAGGTAGCCTGCGATTCTCAGAAATCGCCTCCATCTTACGGTTTAGCTTGTAAATCAGCTGATTTTGAGTATTATATTACCCCAAAATGTTCAAAACTAATGAAGTTATAGCATATACTGTGCCTGTTAATAATCTGTTGTAGATGAACACCTTGACAAATGGCAGAATGTCTCTTCAAAAATGACTAGATTATCCCTTTAAGTGAAGAATAAGACCAGCTTGAAGAGTGATACATGTGATTGGCAGCATTTTAGATGTAGGTAATTGCGCAGTTCATTTTTCTACCAGTGCTTACCACTAAGAAAGACCACACAATTCTCAGACCCTTTCTTCTGTAATGACTCCCTCTTATATATGGAAAAAGAAAAAATACCCAGAGGTTGGTCCCTTTGTTTCCTGCCATCCAAACAAACAAGCCAAAGAGCTTTTCTTACCCCCAGAGTCGCAACAACTGATTGTTTTCTCTTTATTAACCTATTATGCTGATTCCAGCATCAAACCATCAAGATAAAAACACAATCAGCAGTTGGCTAATGACCGAGCTGTGCGCTTCTGTTATTGTCTGATCGTTGGATTCATCCCTGTAACTGGGGAAATCTCCACAGATCCAGTCTTGCCAGCCCATGGTTATTCAACACCACCAAACTCAAGCTCCCATGATTGGACTCATTACATGTGCTTTTCTTTTCTTTTTTGTTCCCTAGACACAAATGTTAATAGAAAACTGGAGAAATAAGTGTGCTCGAGGCTTTTAAGTGTTTGAGGGGGGGCTAAAAATACATCGCTGGAGTGGGATAGTTCAGCGGTAAACATTTGCCGGTTCACATGCTCATTGCTGGTTTTGTTTCAGTGGGGCAGATGTGTGCAAAACAGACAATCCTATTTCTATCCATTCAACCAGAACAGATGTCCCAGCAAACCCTTAATTATTTCAACGAGTCGTTACAGGTCATGCTTTTAGTCCTTTTCACAAGACCTGTGCTAGTCTGAAAAGTGCTTCATTTTCTCTGCGAGGCTGAGATATTCTAAGTACCCTTCAGTTAACTGATAATAGAAACGCTATAAAAGCGTACCGCCTCAAGATGGAGTATTTTAATTTGTTCTGCCGACTGGTCTTAGTTAGAGTTGGCTGCAGACGCTCCAGAACACTCAGGTGTGCCAGCTGCTTGGTTTAGATACAGCACTCTGACCACCTCTGAGGTAAACACGAGCGATGCGTCCTGCAGCTCTGTGACCTTTACAGCTTTCAAATTGGGCTCCAGAGTTCCCCAAGAGCAAATTAAAACAAGTGAACATGAATCTGGAAAAGATGAAAAATGCGAAATTAAAGCTCTCCGCCCACAGAGTCTCCCCTCCTTCGTTAAGTTCTGTATCATTTAACCCAGATGAGAAGGAGAACGTTCGCACTCTTAATTCTCTTCATTAACGTGAAATTGAATTAACCGCAGCTGCGAGCGCTCGGCTACAGCTAGCAGAAGGTTAAACATTTAGCTAAATTTGATATCACCACATAGATAAAGCACGTACAATTAAAGGCTTAGTTTTCGTCGACGCAATGCATATCGCCCACCGCCTTTTATGCCGGTGTTAAACTAACATTGTCTTTTCATGAGAAGGGATGGAGTTACAGCTATTTCATGAGGGGATCAAAGTACATGTCGAGGATGACTCTCAGCTACTACCATTCCATCTTTCTAGCCCAATAGCTGTAAAATGCATTTTGGAGTCGACTAATATCACTTAGCTGTGGCAGCCATCTTGCATGGTGTGGACTCCAAAACTTAATCTGTTGTAGTTGTGCATCTAATAATTACTGTATGAGAGTTCCATTGGTTCATAAGATATTTTGCTAACAGACACACAATGCTGACTCAGTTTCTACCGAAGTTTTCTTGTAAAGATGTTGTGTAACACGTTGCTCTTGAATAATGTGTTGCGAATCTCAGCTACTACCACCCTAAATTTGACATCAATGTTTGTAAAATGAACTGTCTTATAATCATTTATGCATTTTCTAAAACCATTTATCTTTGGCGGCCATTTTAGATTGGACTTTGACTCTAAAAGTAAATCACTTGTACATTCAGTGAATATTTTCTGAGAGTTTCTTTACACTTTGTCCAGAAATTCATTAATTTTTTGCTAATCCAACAGACAAAATTTTTGCAGAGAGTGGTGAAGGCTGCACAGAAGTCTGTTGGAGTCAGTCTCCTCACCATCACAGACATTTACACCTCCAGATGCAGGAAGAGAGCCACCTGCATCATGAAGGACCCCACTCACCCAGCACACACACACACTCTTTACCCCACTCCCCTCAGGCAAGAGGTTGAGGAACATTAAGTGTAGAACTACTAGAGGAACAGCTTCTACCCTGAAGCTGTTCTCACAAATCCCTAACCAAAAAAATCACTGTAATCCACTTTAATTGGAGAGACGTCACTTTATCTGTGCTGCTGATTATCCTTGCTGCTGAATTCTTACCCATAAGCTACTACATTCATACCAATCTGCTCACAACAGACTCATGTTCAGGCTGCTGTTTAATACACCGTATTATATTATTAGAATCAGAATCAGCTTTATTGTCATTTTACAGTTAAGCACAGCAAAAATACGTTTCAGTGCAGCCATCCAACGAGGGTAGACGGAAGTGCCTGGAGGCTGCGGCTTCATTGTGAAGAGCTGCCCGTATGGCTTAGATAAGAAAAGGGAAGAAAAACATGAGGAAAGAAGGTAAAAAAAAAAAACAGATCCCTCACACTGTGTCGTTGACACACAGGGCACAGTGTAAGGTAGCAAAAAAATAAAAAATAAAAAACTACCTTAGCACAAAGCAACATATCCAACAATTTTCAGTCAGGTCATCTAGACAGTTTCTTTTTGTGTGTGTGCGTGCGTGCTGAAACATTTCACCTTCCATCCAGAAGGCTTCATCAGTCAAGGAAACACAACACAAAACTGATTCTTCCCTCAACAGCTTCCTCCAAAGTGGAACAAACCAGTTATGTTGGTGCCAAGATGATGTCTTTGGCACGCCCTCTCCCTCGTCGACAGTCATGTCAAACAACAAAGCAACATAGATAGACCTAAGATATTTGGGGGGAGGCCGACAAAGGCGGTGAGATTGTCCGTGGACACTGCCAGAAAGTTCCATAGCCCTGATAAAGATGGCACAGTGTCTATCAGCCAGTTCAGCTCTGATAAGGGTCCACATACAGTATGTTCCGGGGAGAGGCGGGGGGGAGCAGAGCTTCATCATTTACATAACCGCCAGGAGTAATTTGAGATAAGTTGACCCATCCAAGGCCAAGCATGGAAGCCATTATATTATTATAGTTTAGCATACTCTTAGATCCTTGTATACTGTTTCTTTTCATACTTTATATTTGGCTATTTTTTGGGTATAACTGGGACCTTGAGTACACCATTTCGTTCCACCTCATGTACCACATGTGATGCAAATGACAATAAAGAACCTCGAACCTTGAAAACAAACACACATTTAGATTTTAGCAGATGGAAACTAACACCGGAGTTTTGAAAAAGAAGAGCGGCAATTACTAGATTTAACTCTTTCAGCTTTGGCAGCGCTGATGAGTTTTAACCTTGATAATCTATTTAAAACGTCAATTTTTAGACTGCTTCAAAATGTGTTTGTACTTCAGACAGGTGCTACCAGTGATGCAGCGGCAATTTCCCCCTGCAGGAATTTTCAGGGATTGATTGAATCAAGCTTCTGCATCTGAAGACATCCATGCATCTGCAACAGCCAGGTGTCTGAAAAGACCCGTGATGGTCCGGTCTTCTGTTGTGGCTGGAGTTAGTCTGCAAACAGAGCCAGCAAAAGGAAGCAAAAATAAGCTACGTCTCAGACCACTTAAAGGAAAATATGATTAAATGTTATTGTGGAATGCTTAAAGGTAGTGCAAAATCAAGCTGTAGCCAAAGTACATGACTCCAGATCAACTGGACAGCTTCAGTTTTGCATATTTTTCTGATCCAATTGAAGATGAGCTGTTCTGAGAGGGCAGCTGTGCTTCACTGCGTCGCCAAACCTCGCGCCATACTGCGGCAGCACACACTCACTGCAGCACCAAAATCCACTGCCGTTGTTGTCAGCTGCAGCTGAAGCCAGACTCAAGTTTTTAATAAACTCCTGCAGACAGAATCGAGAATGATTAAAGAATAATTTGACTTTTTGAAAACTGTGCATCTTTGAGAGAAGCAGGAAGAAACAGCTTGAGTTGCACTATCGAAAGTTTGCTAAACTTGCTGACGGGCACTTGCAAAGCTCGCTCACTAATGCGCCAATGTTGTTCTTCATCTTTGAAAGGTTGCCGTTGAGCCAGTGGACACAGCAAAATGCCATTTCAAAAGTGAGTTTTTGTAGAGAGACGAGGTATAATGTGATTATTAGACTGACTGGTCGCAGTGGTCTGTAATTACATCATGCTGTCATTCTTTTTAGACTTGAAGGGAACCGGAAAGGCAATTTCACAGATGAACTGTGGATAATGTTCAAAGATTCTGGTCCAAATGTTGTCCGCCACTGACCTTTTACACATGTAAGTCACGGTCTGTGGATTTGTTGTGTGGACGTTTGAATTTGCTTCTTTGGTTTATTCCTATCATGCTCGAATAATATCGCTCGCTGCTGAAAGGTAAAGACGGACAAGAATGTTTTTTTTTCACTGCGTCTGAATGTGTTTGTGACTGTTAGCAAAATATCTCATAGATCACTCAGCGGGTTTTAGCAAAACATATACAGAGGAATTCGTGATTGTACATTTACAACTTTCAGAGTAATTCAAGATGGATGCCACAGCTAAAGTACCTTAAAAAAACACAAAAATGGCTAAAACTTATTTAGTTTACAGCTGATCAATTTTGTTCGCCTGTGAGCAAAATATCGAATCACCTACTAAATAGATTTTAATGAAAACTTCAGAGAACATTTGCACAGACCTCTATAACTGATCAAGATTTAGATCCAACGCAATTCAAGATGGCTGCTACAGCCTTTTGTCTTTAGAATACGCAAAAAGGCTAAAATTCAGCTCGTTTTAATGACGTGCTAAAAATTAGCGATGCGGTAACGAGAGCACTGTAATTCACAACTACTCCAAGTACCACTCATTTAGCTTAAAACGTTAGCACAAACTGTTGGATTCAACCCTCTTTTGTCTGTTAGCAAAATATCTCACGAACCGCTAGATTTTAACGAGATTTTCAGAGTGTAATCACCGGATGTCCAAGTTCAAGTATTGTCGTTATCACCACATGTGGTACATGAGGTGGAACGAAATTATGTACACAGAGTCCCATGCCCAACTACAACTGATTAATTTTAAGGTAACTCCAAAACAAGATGGCCGTTACTGTTAACTTACAATAGCAAAACAACTATGGCTATAATTAAGTTGATTTTACAGATATAGATATTTTCTGGTTTGAAAGGGGAACTCGTTGTATTCATTGCTTTAGTTTTGCTCCCTTGAATATTTTTGTAAATTTTACATAACTTCTATGTTCTGCTTTATTTATTATAATTTTTTTTTACCTGAAGTCTTGCCCTGAGCGCTTCTGGCTTTTGTTCACTGATTGCCACTCAGCTGCCTTCAATATATATTCTGCCCAGGTACGTTGTGCTCGCTGCCACATCATCGTCATGGTTTCTTTGCCAGCTCTTGACGTCCATGTTTTGGATTACTCTCTGTTCTGTCATTCATTGACTTTCCCTCTTTCAGCAGCCCTGTCAGTTCATTCCCTCTTACTTGTAATTAAATACAGTTTATGTTTGCTTCTCCTCCGCCGCCTCTCGCTTGTTGCTTTGTGTTTGCGTCTTTCACCTTTTGTCGTCAGCAGCGAAAGCATGATTTGAGGAGAAACTGGCCAAGCCTTCGTTTGTGAGGTTTCTGGGTTTTTGATGAGTTGTTGGCAAACACAATGACATGGACTACAAAGCAACACTGATCATTTTCTTTAGTAAGACACTCATTTTCCATGTGATCAGCATTAGAGTCTAAGCACACTGACTACCAGCAAACAGACAGTTTTGGCCGTGCGTCATAGTTTTCGGTTTCCAGCCAAACTTTAGAAGTTCCAAGGGGAGCAGGCGATGCTCCAAAAAGGATCCTCTGCTTCTTCGTGGCAGCCCGTGCCTTGGTTGACACCAGAGCTCCTGCCAAAGGGGAACAACAGAGCCAAAGCTTATAAGTTATCTTTCAACAGTCCTAACCAGAGCAAGGGCCAGAGCTGGCATTGTCTGAGCCTTTTTATGTCAGAACCTGTTTTTGGCAGAGGCACGGTTGGAGCCTAAACCCAGCAGCTAGATCCAGGGGTCTACACAGTTCCTGTCATACACGTATTGGTTTTGCTACAGTTTTAAAAGCTGCAAATGTCTTACTTCTCTGGCCAGCTTCAGTACGAAGCCCCTTTATGCCAGGTCTTTAGGCGGGTCAGGACTGATGCCCCTCCAACAAGTCTATTCCTTGTTCTTGCCTCATGGCAGGGCCGGCCCAAGCCTCGGGGCCCTATGCAAAATTTGGTTTGGAGCCCTCTATTTCTGCTAATAATGTGGATTACTGCAATCAACAGTCAGATGATCAGATCATTCACCCACCTAACATAAACTCGTTGCAACTCTGACAGCCCTGCGAGATACATTACACTGTATGTATATATGATTTAGTGATACTAAAAGTAACAAAAGAAGAAGAAAAAAATACCAGTATGCAATGTGTTTTACATCATCTGGTTTATTGTCTTTGGTTCCAAAGAACTGCGGCAGTAATGTTCAAAATAATTTGTAGTGCAAGATCAACAACATACAAACAAAATAACTTAGATGCATAAAAAATAAATTAAACTGTGCATAAAGAGACACAATAAAAATAAAATATTAAGGAAATTAATAATGTAAATGTACAGTTACTTGAAACCACGTAAAATGGTTTTAAAAACAAATTTAAAGTTAAGTAATTAGTTCTTAAAACTATGTAAATGTATGCAACTATTTGCAAAAGCTGAACTTAAAATATTAAATAGAATCATATAGAAATCATCACCAAGAAAAACAAATTAATTTTCAATTCCACCTAGGGGGCCCCGCGGCCCTAAGCAGCCACTTAGTTTGCTTATGCCTTGGGCCGGCCCTGCCTCACAGTCAACTATCAGGTCGGTTACCGTAATTTCTGGACTATAAGCCGCTACATTTTTCACATGTTTTAACACCGTGGCTTATGCTGCAGCTAATTTTATTTCTTTTGAAGAGCTAACGAGCTTCATGCCACCAAAAATCATTAGCCTCATCCCACCCAGGCGCTCACATAGCTTCCCAATACACATCTCTCTTGTGGGGTGGGCCCTCGTGGCTCAATGAGTCAATCTGTATAAATAAAGGCTAAAAAACAAACAAAAAAGACAGATGAAATTAACGAACAGGTCACAGTGAAATCACAGTGTCTCTCCTCCCCATTGCGCCCCCAGGGAGTGGCTGCGCAATGCTCAGGAGGAAGATGAAGATAACTATCAGTGGCTTCCCGTAGACTACGGTATTTTTTTTTAATTAGCCGTGTTACAGGCACTGTTCAGGAAAAAAAGAAAAAATACTGTACGTATTTGTGTATGTTACCAGTACGTATTTATTTAAAAGTTAAAAAAAAAATCTGTGTAAATATCTCATGTTACAACGTGGACGCCCACAGCTTATAGACAAGCACGGCCTAATTATTTACAAAATTATTATTATATTTTAATTTAGTTGGCACAGCTTATATTCAGGTGCGCTCAAAAGTCTGGAAATTACGGCAATTCCAAAAGGTTCGCTCTTACGTCAGATTATTTAATGCTCAACTAAATTACAGCAAAAATCAATACTCTAGGGTAAGGGTTACCACAGGGGAACTGCTGTCTGGCTCCAGACCCAAATGAAGTCCTATCTGGGCCCAGATACGTTTATAAATTTAAATAGAATTAAATTATTTTTTCATACTCACATACAGAATGGGCACAGCTAAGTCAGTTTTACAAATATTGATCTAAAATTCGACAAGGTAGAAGCTGAAGGTCATCCACAGCACACTTTGGGGTGTGACTTCTCACATTAACTGGGGCTGCAAGGTGACAAGTGACATGCACTCCTTCAGGGAACGCTAGACTTTTAATTAGTCCGGGGACGAGATGAGTTTTTCTCACAATGCTTCTGCTTTTGGGTTTTCTTTTGTCGGATAATGACAGAATAATTTATTTGTATATATACCTGTTTTTGGTCTGTGGGAGGAAAGCGGAGCACCTGGAGAAAACCCACACAAGGAAGGGGAAAACATGCAAACGCCACACAGAAAGACTCTCTGAGTTTGAAACTGGAGTCTTCTTTGCATCTTGAAAAAGATAATAATCCATCCACATTTCTCTCCATTCATGCACAATTTTTTTTAAATATAATTTTATGCTATCTTCCCAAGTTAAGACACCTGTTTAAATGATAATTTTTATGAAATTTACTGGGTTTTTTATATGAGCAGCGATCAAATATTTGATTCTTTTTAAAATCAGCGCCAAATATGAATTATTCAAATCCCTAAACTTAACCTATACGAAGTAACTTAGCAAGACTCGCTTCAGAGATCCGTACCTCATTAATAAATAGAACGTCTAACTGGTGCACGTTTAATTTTATGAAATAGTTTCCCTATTTTTAATAACAAAGTCAAGATTTTCCATGAGCTCCACATCAGCTTCTAAACTTTCCAACAGTTTGCTTCCAATTAATTATTTAATTATTCACTGACCTTTTGAAGTTAAGGATAATTGCTGATGAAGTCAAGTGAACAGGACAGCAGAGCATCATTCTTGGCTAATTGATTTGGCTGATGCCGCACTCATTACTTTTCACTGTGATCAGCACATTGACAGGAAGTAATCACACATCAGCTTTGGAGGTGAGTGGTTTCCAGAGGGGCCTTTAAACTGGAAATGGTTTGGTGACGCTGCCTGTTGGGAGGCCGGAGAATCCAAAACTAAATCTCTCCTTAGATCTGAGCACTGCAAACAGGCCGGCTGTGGCTGGAAACTGAGCTGTTTGTGGGTGAGCTCAATCCAGGTCACCCACTCTCTGTGGGCGATTGAACAAGAAATGGAGAGTAGGAGTCACACGGAGACAAAGAGTAAAAAAAAAACAAAAAAAAAAAAAAAAAACACAGAGTAGTGGAAACAATCACCAAAAAAGAGCAACTGTACAAACCAGATTTCACTGCATTCTGCGTCAGATAAAGATTTTGCAGTTAATTTTGATGCCATTTATCCACGGTATGATTCATTTCCTGAGTCTACATAAAGCCATGTATGCTGTTGCTACAAACGAAGGGAGTTTGCTGCGGTGGTGCCTCGTCTGAGACCAAAATAAAGAGCAGGCATTGTCTAAAAAGACAAGTTTGTCTTGTAGGCTTGCCTCTCCTCTGAGCTCTTCATGCAGTCATTAGGCTGAACGCAGCCCACCTACTTTCTTTGCTAACAAGCTCTCTCTCCTAGCTGCAGTTTACAAGTGAATCATACTTTTAGGCATGTTTATTGTGTTAGCCTGACAATCAAAGTCCCAGTGATTGTCAGATGACCTCTAGTTTGTGCTGCTGTGAAGTTGCCGGCGAATGCTTAAAATTAGGCAATCGTTTGCCTCTGAAGTTCCTTCAGCTTCATGCTTTGGGCACAACTAACTAATAAAAATAAAAAGCAATGCAGCTGCATGAAAATGATCTATCTATCTATCTATCTATCTATCTATCTATCTATCTATCTATCTATCTATCTATCTATCTATCTATCTATCTATCTATCTATCTATCTATCTATCTATCTATCTATCTATCTATCTATCTATCTATTAGAT
>NC_056513.1:24948584-24955041 GCF_014905685.2 Nematolebias whitei
ATAGATAGATAGATAGATAGATATGTGTGTGTGTGTATACAGTATATGTATGTATATATGTGTGTATTTATGGGGGGGCGTGGTGCAGAGGTTAGAGAAGGTGGGCCTGTGATCGGAAGATCGTCACTTCAACTCCTGGTACCAACAACATCAAAATGTGGGCTAGGATAGGTGAAGCACCCACCTGCCTCTACCCTCATTTGCCCCACTCTGGGCCCTTGAGCAAGGCACTTAAGCCTCGTCATCTGCTCCCCCAGACGCCCTAGATGGCAGCTCTCTGCTCCACACAGAGAGCTGTGGTAGCTTTGTGGCCTTTTGTTGCGTCAGGAAGGATATCCGGCGTAAATATAATTATCAAGTCTTCATGTGACTTCATTTGCTGAAGAAGGGAGCAGCTGAAAGAAGAAGAAGAGAAAGAATGCTGCTGTTTTGAACAAACCCATATAAATTATTGCAGCTATAATATAATCCTGAAGGAACAGTTGAACTCTTTTTAAGTGGGGTTCTGAGAAAATGTTGCAAACAATAAACATCTTACCTGTTGCAGACTGTGGCATTGACCTGCAGTAGCTGGCCAGTGCCACTGTGTTATAAACCAGAGTCTGCAGGTTTGAGCCCAGGTTGTGTCAGGAAGGGCTTTCAGCTTTAAACATAAAAAGTCAAATCTTTCATGTTGCATGAGTTTTCTGTCTGTGACAATTCCTGCAGAAGGAAAAAGCCATGAAAAACAAAAACAAAGCTCCAGCAGTTTTCCAGATATGTTAATTGTAATTCTAAACTGCACGTCCACACTCAGTGTAAACAAAGTGCAGTTGAATATACTGACTGACACAAGGAAGTTTGAGTCATGTGATTGGCCTACATGAGGCTTGCTGTAGTCAGTGTGATAAACAAATATAGTGAAATCAGACAATAGTTGACGCTGAAGTGTAAATTTTCTTAATGCAAAAGACAAGAAAAAAATTTGAGTAAAGATCCTCAAAAATAAATATTGGGGATCAAGCAGGGTGGTGGAGCGTCATAAAGACAGAGTTCAAACACACACACTTTTTTGCAAAACTCTTGCTTAAACTCTTGATCTATTTTCAGTCACAGTTTTTGTTTATAAACAAAGTGTTTGTGATTTGAAAGTTCATGAAACATTGTTATCATAAACTTCTACGTATTTTATCACTGGCACTGTTTTAAGACAGCAGGAACCCAATTTATTTGTGGCCCTGCTTACCGTTAACTCATTAATCAAATAAAAGTTAAACTCCATTCTTCCAAACTGATGTTTAAAAAGCTATCTAGAACAGGTAAGATAATAACTGTTCATAGCAATTCCACAGAATCTCACTCAAAAAATCTGAACTGTTGGTTTAAGTGTAGATTATTCAATTTTTTATAAACAAAGTCAATAAAGTCTTTCATGAGGTGGGTTTTTAAGTAGCTAAACAACATTTTAGCAGGGTGTTATCATTTAGTCAAACAGAGAACAAGCTGCTGCAGAACTGCTTATTCTGGGTCAAATTAATCAATGGGAATGAACCACATCACTCTGTATGACCGGATCCCATTGTTAATGTCTTTTTCTGAATGGATATTCTACTCTCCATTAGAGAATCATAAAACATGCTTCTCATTGTACCTGCAACATAACAAAAGTGGTGACAGTAAAAACTCAGTTTCCATGAACACAAAAATTACATAATCAGATCCTTTTTTTGTCCGAGTCCTTGTGTAATCACACTAACTCCAACAGTTTATGTCTCTATTTATTCTTTAGTTTTTCTAAGTTGGTTAGCTTGTTCTGCAGTGGGAGATGTTTTTAATTGGACTTCTTTCTCTGGGCTCTGACTCACTCCAGGAATACAGCACCTCTGACTATTAGCCCAACAGTAGCCGAATGAGTGATTCTCTTGAATAATTATACAGAGCGATAGCAAAATACTTAGCATGCTGTTGACACGCTACGAAGTGATAATGGCCCTCCCTTGTTTTTCAAATATTTTATAATCACACTCCAGCGTGAGCTATTAGCAGCGAGCTTGTCAAATTTAATTAGCGTGCAGAAATGAAGAGGTAAAAGCAGCTCATTGAGCTGTTCGGGGGCTGCAAGGCACATCTGAACCTGAGTTTGTCCAGACTCGTCTCTGCACCGACATGCCTGGGTAACTTCTGCCCAGTGTGCTGTTGGGCCCATGAAAGATGCAAAACGACAGAGACCACCAGTTATAAATCTATTATAATAAAAAGGGGGGTGTACAGTATGTTCAGATAGTCCCCACCACCCCCAACCATCCTGCTGCCCAAGTTTTTCACAGAACAGACAAGGCAGAGCTGACTCACCACGCTATTTACGTGTTGTGCTGGTGTGCACCGGATGATTGCATGCTACACAGAAAAGAAAGAGAACCTCAAGTGCTATATGCACATGCAGAACCCTGAGAAAGGTCATGTCCTAGAAATTAGTAGAGGGAGGTCCGCAGGCATGCACATCCTTGAATGTGATTAAAGGGAAAAGAGGTAATTTGGGAAGGCCTGGTGAATGTGTGATTTTATTTCCTTGGCAACAGCTTTATGTTTAAACATAGAATAGGACAAAGATAGCTGGGCTCCACCAGGACACTTTATTTGGTGAGGAGACTGAATGAAAGTCATTGCTAATTCTCAGCATTTCCCAAAGGGGAGACTTCTAAAACAAAGGTGTCGAGCTCAGTTACACAACAGTATTACATTGAATACTTGGTCACAGCTGAGGGCCAGTTATTTACATGGTAAATGGTAAATGGACTGTACTTACAGAACGCCTTTCTATCTTATCAAGACACTCAAAGCGCTTTACAACACAATCTGTGCCCTCAATTACCCATTCACACAGCACTCTACTATATTTATACAAAGAATAATCAGTGTTTTATCACTTTCATACACCGATGGGACACACATCAGAGGCATCGAGGAGTTCAGTGTCTTGCCCAGGGACACTTCAGCATGTGACTAGTGGTGGAGTCGAACCCTCAACTCTTGCATTGGAGGACGACTGCTCTAACCACTCAGCCACAGCTGAAAACCGTAGTAGTTTATATGTCAAATTATTCACACAGAATTATAAAATCCAACAATGTTCAGTCAGGTCATCTGGACAGTTTCTTTTTTTTTTTTATGGAGAGACGTTTCACCCTCCATCCCAAAGGCTTCATCAAGGATTCAACGTTCTTTATTGTCATTCACATCACATGTGATACACGAGGTGGAACAAAACTATGTACATACATAGGGTCTCTGTTACATCTAACAAAAATACAAATTGTAAAGAAAAACAATAGTAAGATCCTAGACATGAACTAAGAAACACACTAAGCACTAATAGTACAAACAATGTGCCAAACAACAGCAGCACAAACAATCAGTCTGAGGAGTCACAAACAAACTGTTTTCCCCACTAAGCAGTGCACTCCTACACTGGACCAACCAGTTTTCATGGTGATAAGATGGTTTCTGGGGACTGTCCTGTCCCCCGTCGACTCCTCACAGGCAGGCAGCCATAGCTAAAGTGGTTTAAAACATCAAAATCCACGCTTAATAATCCAGGTAAAAAAAATCCAACAATGTTCAGTCAGGTCATCTGGACAGTTTCTTTTTTTTTAACCTGGATGATTGAGCTTGAACTTTGTTGTCTTGAACCACTTTGGCTGTAGTTGCCTGGGTGGAGTCGACGGGGGAGAGGACAGCCCCCCAGAAACCATCTTATCACCAACAAACTGGTTGGTCCACTGTAGGAGTGTACTGCTTAGTGGGGAAAACAGTTTGTTTGTGACTCCTCAGACTGATGAAGCCCTTTGGATGGAGGGCGAAACGTCTCTCAACAACAACAATAAAAAAAAGAACTGTCCAGATGACCTGACGGAACATTGTTGGATTTCTTACCTGGATTATTGAGCATGAACGTTGAAGAATTATAAGCTACGTATTTTCTTAAGAGAGTATTGGATTGAAAACAAATCTAATTTAACAATAAAAAAAAATGATTAAACTAAAATAAAATTAATTTCGTACACCTTCCTCTATCAGCTGTTCATTTTTTCTTTCTTTGTAATAACATTTTATAATAATCCATTTAAAAATGTAAAAATAAAACCACTGAATAAGGCAGCATGGTGGTGCAACTGGTAGAGTTGCTGCCTCTCAGCGAGCAGGTCCCCGGTTCAAATCCCGGTCCGGGGGCACCTCTGGGTGCAGTTTGCATGTAAAAAAAAAAAAAGAAAAAAAAATTGTAAACATCTTGATCAACTTTTGCAAACATCACCTTCCAGCTCTGAGTATGTAATAGAGACGACTCTTGGCTTATACCACAACATTTTTTAGCTCAACATCTTTCTTTGAAAGGGTTAGAATCTGGAAGGGAATGGCAGACAGGTAAATATCTTAGGAGTCAGAGGAATGATTTGCATATTGTCACAGATTAATTTCTTACTTTCCTCTGATTGCTTAGCAGGCCTGCAGAGGAGGGTGAAGGATCTCAGGTGGATGACAGCACTCGGTGAGAAATGAGTTGGAGTGTGGCAGGATGTAACTCAGAGACTGATCCAGAGATGTTTGTAGACTGATCGTGAGATGACTGATGATGTCCAGATTCGATACTGGATGTCCACGAGGAGGAACCGCAGAATCAGGATTAGGAGGCACAAGGAAATACACAGGTTAGTTTCTGTTTTCTTAGATAAGGGCTGCAGGGTATGTAACTAATTACTGGTTGGTAGTGTAATGTTCCAGCGG
This sequence comes from Nematolebias whitei, assembly GCF_014905685.2. Taxonomy (NCBI): domain Eukaryota; kingdom Metazoa; phylum Chordata; class Actinopteri; order Cyprinodontiformes; family Rivulidae; genus Nematolebias; species Nematolebias whitei. The sequence goes on from NC_056513.1 coordinate 24,953,346, forward strand.
AGAACTGATCCGAAGGTCCTTAAGTCGTCAGCCAGGCTCAGAATCAGCTCAGTAAGACTCTGCCCTGTCACCCAGAGACATGCAAGGAAGTGGCACTGGAATCCTACACGTTTCTGGCCCATGGGCCATGTCTTAGACCCATGTGCATAGCAGGGGCAGAGAAAAAGATGGTGGTTGTGATGGCATGAAAGTAGAGCTTTCACATTTATGTCTGAACAATATTTTTTTTTCCTCAAAAGACACATTATCTGCTCTTAGTGTGGTCCTTCTCCCGCTCTTTTATGCTCACATTATGCAATCCTGTACTTCTTTCATTCCAAGCCTACAAGGCTCTGGGTCTGGAGGAGGATGGAGGACCTCAACAGGTGGGGATTTTTTTTTATTCTGGGGATAGAGGAGGAGGAAGAAGGCAGTGAACTGTTCCTTAATAACAAGGCCTATGATCTGCGCTGTGCCGCTGCTTCTTGCCTCAAAAGATAATTCAGCTCATGTGACAGCCGGTCCCAGGCTGCTGCTGACGTGACCCCTTGCAGCAGGGCTATCTTCACCATCTGTCTGCAAATGGACCAAAGGGCCACAGAGAGAGCCAAGTGGAGAGCAGGGGCGTTTCCAGACTGTTTTCAAAAGTGTGGCCTGATGGGGGCCACTGACATTTGTGGTTGACACCCAAACCAAAAGTCATATTAAAATGTATGTTCATTTTTTATACTCAACAGTATAAATGGTTAGAAAATATAAGAGGGAAAGCATCACTTTCTGACATCGGTCTACTTTGCTTTATAAAAATTTTACTGCAGAAATTACTAATTGATTCTACAACAGTCATCACCCACATCCCTGAACTTTGTTCTCTTTTTAAAATTTTATATGTAAAAAATATGCATTTAACTCCCCAAGACCTATGAGGACAATGGCTTTCTGCAATAAAATATTTCATTCGTTTCAGCTTAAACCTGTTTTTCTTATTCAGTGACATGTTTTTAGGTTGTATTATTTAATTTCAAAATTGGTGTTTAAACTACTAACTGTTGAAAAGAACATTTTGTTTTAATGAGGTTCTACTAATCCAAAATGACTAAGGGAAATGAAAAATGGACACGGAATTAATTAGCTAGTTAATGCATCATGTTTTTAAAATATTCTAACGAGGGAGGTGATGGGAAGATGGAAGGAATACTTTGAGGAGCTAAATGAAAGGGGGAAAAGAGCAGAGGTCAGAGAAACTGTGGACGTGAGAAAGATTAGAAGGTGATGTTCGGAAAGCGTTAAAGAGGTTGAAGAAGGGGACCTGATGACGTAGCAGTGGAGGTATGGAAATGTCTAGGAGAGATGGCAGTGAGGTTTAATCCTCAATTATTCAATGGTGTTTTTCAATGTGAGAAAATGCTCGAGGAATAGAGGAAACATGTGCTGGTGCCCATTTTTAAGAACAAGGGTGATGTACAGAGTTGTAGCAACTACAGGGGAATTAAGTTGATTCACACAGTGAAGATCTGAGAGCAGTGTTGCCAGGTAGAGTCAAGGTTTTCCATCCAAAAAAATCTGTTAAAAACCGCCACATCACACAAAAACCCACCCAATCAGTAGATTATTATATTTACTGTTTGAACCTGAACACACATCAGTACAAGCCAATGTAATTGTGTATGTATATATATATATATATATATATATATATATATATATATATATATAT
>NC_056513.1:24955051-24962414 GCF_014905685.2 Nematolebias whitei
TATATATATATATATATATATATATATATATATATATATATATATATATATATATATATATATACCACCATCCCCCACTCACACACACACACACACACACACTGTATCTACCACCTCCTGTAAAGATATATTGGTGTTTATATGTTCATCAATGTGATTAATCAAAATCAGTTAAATGTGAACGTTAGTGCTCTTTATTCAGAAAATCCACACGTCACATTTCAGGATCTGGTTATTATAATCACAGATTAAATATTAAATATGAATATTTCTATATTTATCACCACAGTAATAGTGTTACACATTAGTATTTGTAAACACTCAAAATAATACATATGCTGGTTTAGTGTTTACCTTTAACCTAAATATTTAAGGAGTAAACGTTTTTAATAATCACGTTAAAAGTTATATGTTGCCTTTGGTCTCCGTTAGTTTTCCAAATAGATTAGTGTGTGAATGACAGGCATCAGCTTAAAACACTTTGTAGAACGGCGCTTTGTGAAGTTCAGTCCATTTCCTTGTACTAGGACCGGCAGATCTGCCACATCCAATATGACGGATGCTCCGACGTACCGCTGCAGCGGGCCAGCCCGCTCAACAAGGTGTCTACTAAAACTTGCATCATTTATTGCACCGCCTCCAGTTCTCTGTTGTGAACGCCCTGGCAGATGACAATAGACAATCAGTGATGGAGAAAGGTCAGGGGAGCTTTGCTACGAAATAATGATAAATGATTGAAATGTAAAACCACCTATCTGACTCCAAATCCACCCAAATTATCCCCACCTGCCCAAAGCAATTTTTACCTGCAAAATCAGAATGAAAACCACCCAATTGGTGATAAACTGCCCAATCTGGCAACACTGTCTGGGAGGGAGTTGTGGAAGCAAGACTTAGAGGAGAGGTGACTATCTGTGAGCAGCAGTAGGTTCTCAAGCCAAGAAAGAGCACCACAGACGCCATTGCTTTGAGGATGCTGATGGAGAAGTACAGAGAGGGTCAGCAAGAACTCTGTTGTGTCTTTGTGGATTTATGAAACGTATATGACAGGGTGAGGGAGGAGGTGTGGTATTCTATGAGGAAATCTGGAGTGGCAGAGAAGCACGTTACAGGACATGAATGAGGACAACAGGACAGTGATGAGATGTGTTGTACGGGTGACAGGTATTGTAGCTTCAAGGTGGAGGTGGGAGTGCATCAAGGATCAGCTCTGAGCCCCTTCTTGTTTGCGTGATGAACCGACTAACAGTCACAACAACTCACTCACTCACACCTATGGACAATTTAGAGTTACCAATCAGCCTAACATACCTGTTTTTCATCTGTGGGAGGAAGAGAAGGATGAGATGTCCATCACACAATAACGTGCTCACATCTGCTCCATGCCTCTTCAGGTTTTGCAGCACTCGCTTCATTTCCAACAGTTTGTGCTGGGCCAGCTTGATTAGTATTTTATAAGCAAAGGCAACTTGATCTGATTGTTATTTTAATTGCTTTTATTTTTGTTGTCTGTCTAAAACAGGTCCCTCTTGAAAATGAGTCCTCGTGACCCAATGAGACATGCATAAATAAAAGTTAAACAAAACAAACAACAACAACAAAACAACTTAAACATGGACTTGAGGCTGCAGGGAGGAACATACACATTTAAAGGAGTGGCCCTTGCCTCCTTTGGCCCTCCCGTGTTAGTGCCCCTGGCAGAGAGGAGGTGCAGGACGGAGTTTATGTTTAATGCAGTAGTTCATAACTATTTTCTCTCATGCACTCAAAACAAACAAACAAACAAACAAACAATACTCAAGCGCGCAAAAGGAAACGTGACACACCATCAGCAACAAACAGTTCTGTGGGACCGGCGTTTTAATTATTAAAAGCAAGCGCGTGCTTTGTGCACCGGCACAGATTAGGTTAGAACACCTTGGCGGATATTGAAATCTCTCTCTCTCTCTCTCTCCCTCTCTCTCTCTCTCTCCCTCCCTCCCTCCCTCCCTCCCTCCCTCCCTCCCTCTCTCAGCGCCCTGCTGATGAGGAGCGGAGGCGCTCGTCTGACGCGGACACGGTCGTCACAGCGCGCGCACACCACCACCACAACAACAACAATAACAACAACCTGAAACGAACGAACGCGCGCACGCGGGTTTTTGACGAGAGACAAGCACCAGGTGATACCCAAAGAAATGACGCCGCGCAGTCTGTGGGGGGGAACTTCACTTCAGACGAACACGCGCAGGGAGACATCACCGCGGACGCGGATTATTAGTCCTCATTAACGCGCTTGCTCCGAACTTGGATCGCGCGCGGACTAAGTGCGCACTCTTTAGCTCGGCATCTTTATTTATTTATTTATTTATTTATTTATTTATTTATTTATTTATTTATTTATTTATTTCATTCATAAGGAGACGATGAAGGCAGACCCCCCCCCCCCCCCCCCATGTTTAATTAACTAGGCTGATGTGTAAGTACCATCAGCCAACGAAGCGTGGGCTGGCTGCTGGGGGAGGAAAAAAAAAAAAAAGCAGAGAGGCTGGGGGAGAACATTTCCCCCCATTTCTCCCAGTCGAATCACCTCTGTCTGTCTGTCTGTCTGTCTGTCTGTCTGACTGTCTGTCTGACTGTCTGGATGTCGCGCGGCACAGGAAAATAAGTCGACCCGTTTAAACTTGTTCCGAATTTGTTGAGCGCGTGAGCCACAAGAAGCAGCAGAGGGGAAAGAGAGGGCGCGAGAGTGTGCGTATTTTGTCTCCTCTCTCCCCCTCGCGCTCTCTCTCTCTCTCTCTCTCTCTGTGTGTGTTTTGATGATATTTGTGACGGAATCCCCTCTTCAGTCTCCAAGAACCCGGAGCAAAGAGGAGGAGGAGTAGGAGGAGGGAGAAGAAGAAGAGAAGGACAGGAGAAGAGGAGAGGCGGCGGAGGCGGAGGAGGAGGCGCGCGGACCTGACCACGAGCTCTCACTGCGGAACGCGCGCGCGGGGCTGCCGCTGGAGGTTCCTCCAACCATTCTGGAGCCGAAGGCTTTAAGAAATTTTATTTGGTTTTAATTATTTTTAGGGGGGTTATATATTTTTTTTAATTTTTATTTTTTACTATTTTTTTTATTTTAATTTGTATGTTGAAACGGACCGCGTCTGACAGCGAGAGGAATACCTTTTTACCCGAGGAGGAGGAGGAGGAGGGCGCAGATCTTCAGAACCAGACAGGTGGATTTATCCATTTTTTGGTGGGTGTTTTGATTTTTCTGATCCAGCTTGTAATTATTTTTTGGAGAGAAATGCGTGGAGACAAACTGATGGATTAACCTGACGGAGGAGAGCCGCTTTGTGACCCTCCCCGTGCACACTCCTGCCGAGGGCACCGGAATGGAGTAACAGGCTGCAATGTCACCTGGCCGCCTGGAGAGATGTGTCACGGGAATGGGGTGAGCTTCAATGTGTTTGTTTATTTCATACAAGTTGAAATAAACTCCTCCCTGAACATTTTGTTGTTTTAATTAGAAGCGTGTGAGAGCAGCGGCGCGCGCACCTCACCTTTCTCCTTTTAAGTGGAGCAGCGGGTTTCTCTTTTTGGCCACTTTGTGCGCCTCCGTCTCCTCCACACAACCTGCTGCATGCCCTACATAGAGAGGGAGAGGAGCGTGAGGGGAATACATTCACTAAAGGAGCCACAGGCTGTTTTACCTTCACCCCACCCCCCTTCACAGATTTGACGCACACCATTCGGATTTAACTTCCCCCCCATGTTGCTCTAACATATAAGAGCTCGAGCTCAAACAGCTAAAAAAAAAAAAAGCCTTTTGGAGTCATGACGTTATATAAACACCAAACATGCTTCCTGAAGCTGCAGCGCCATGAATAACGTTTCCTCTTCTCCCCCCCCTCCACCTCAGATCAAGTTTGAACACTTTCCCCCTGCTTTCACTGATGCTGTGAGAAGGAACCGACATGCCAGTAAACGGACGGGTCGTGGTGCCCCCCCGCGCGGGCCCTTGCCCCACAGAAGTAAGAGCATCACCCACGGAGCGCAGCATCCATCGCACCGACACAGAAGACGAAGGCGCAAAAGCTCCACAACTCCAGAGCGGCCGCGCCGCGTTGTGACACCCAAGGTAAGAAACCGACTACAGCTCTGAGAGGCGCCAGGGGGCGCTGTTGCACCGCGCTACCCTCCCCCTCCGCCTCCTCCCCCCCCCCCCCCATCACAAGTCTGCCTAAGAGAAGCTGTGTAATGAATTCATATCTCAAATTACAGTTTTCAGGGCTTTGAATGCAGTCACGTTGTGGAATCACATTTTCCTCCGTTCTTCTCGCGCCAAGCCTGACACACCGAGCGTCTTCCTCTCCTCGCAGCGAGGCCTCCCCATGCACAGACACATGGAGAGGGGTATTTGCCTATAAGGAGACTGACAAGGCAGAATATATAGGCCAGCCTTGACTTCCCATAAATCTCCGTCAGGTTTATCCCTGTTGGCAAACAACGCCGCCCATCTTCAGTATAGGCACATGGCGTGGGGAGTTATGCACATTTATCAATATAGTTTAGGGTAAATTGCCATCCGTGCCATACCAAACCCACTGTGGTGTGGAGAGCTCAGGAGAGACTGATGATGTGCTCAGCAGCAGCCTATTTTCTTGAATGGTAGGATGACACGAGAGGAGATCAACTCTGTAGGGCACGAACGCAGTAGAGTGGGGAGCAATGAATGTCGAGAGCTGTTGCTGTCTTCATTAATATAAATATCTTGTGCAAAGCTGCAGCAGTGGATTCTGGGTGTGATGTCATAACACCCTCAAAACCTCAGTGGTGTTTTGTAGCAAGGCCTACTTTTTCCGTTTTCTTCTTGTCGTCATCACTCTGGCGAGCATCTCTTTGCCCGGCTGGGCTTTGTAAGAATTTCATCCCTCGCACAGTCCGCTGTATTAACCCGTCGCCGAAGCAGAGCTTAATAATAGTACGAGTAGAAAGAAAAACTTCTCAGTGATGTGATGCATAACATACACGGAGTCCCTTTTTTTGGCTTCTCGATGACGTAGCCTTGAAATGATGTGTCGAGAAGCATCTGACTGTGCTGCTCACTGAACCAGCGCTGCTGCTGGCAGAGCAGGTAGTCTGTTAGAAGCTATTGTCTCCAAATGGCTTGTCTCTGTCATCACGAAGACTGGATGTATTCATTTCTCACTGCAAATGTGCTTTCTCCTCCACCATTAATAAAATGGCACTCTAGATTAGTTGGATTACGCCTATACGCACGTTTGCAACAAAAACTCTGTATCGTGAAAACGTTTCAGGGGTTCATTAAAGGAAAAAGGCTCCAGAATTCCTGTTTTAGATTTCAATGTTATGTCTGGGTCCAAAATTAGTCCAAAATCTACATATGCATGCAATGTAGATTTAAAGAGCAGTCATGCAGAAGACTTCTTCTCATGCAAAAAACATGACGCGTTTAACTCGTTGAAACTGTTAATTTTACTTATTTACTGTGGAAAATTCTTAAAAAAAAAAACAGTTCAAGAATAAGGAAGCTCTAGCTGAAGCTAACGTGTCGTAAAATTATCGCTACGGGATCTAAATATTTCTTAAAGTGCAAGTACTTTATTTTTATTCCAGCTACGTTTAAAACACAGTTTTAGAATATTGCTTACCTTCCAGCCTGAGAACGTGCGAGAACAGAGAGAAAAACGACAATATTCTGCAAAGGCAGTGCAAAAGCCACGAGGTGTAACCAATGGCTGAGTTTAAAAATAGAAGAAGGGTCACAACAACCACTGAATGAAAGAACTGCAGGTCATATAGTCATAAAGTAAACAAAAAATGCAGTTAAAAATTAATAAAAATGTCACATTACAATCAGAAATATAAAGATAGAGATTAGACTCGTTCCTCTTTTTCTCTACACCGCTATTTGATACTTTAAATGAGAGTATTAAAACATGATTGTCACACAAAGCTCTTAAAAAAATAATTATATAAATGCTTTAAAAAAAAGACTAAAATGTCGTGGGTGGAAAATGCTCCTTCCTGACCTGCATTCTGGCAGAATCTTGAAAAAGGTATTGCTATATTTTCAGATAAGAGCTGCACAATTAAATCCCCTTATCAGTGTAAAGCAAGGTATTAGCTTGGTATCCGTTAGTTAAAAATTAATTTATCGTTTTGCACTCTACCTACAACGTTAAGAGCCATTCCGCCACAAAGCCTCCTACATGACCTTTATCTGCTGTTTTTAAAGTCAGTGATTGCTCGTGCTTTGTTGCGTCATATAATCAATTAGCAAAAAGCAGAATCTGGTCCTGCGTGCCCCTCGGTGACCAACAAATTAAACTTGTTCTCGCTGTCTCCGCTGGAGGAAAGTAAAAGCTGATGGCCTGCTGCTTTGTTCTTACTTACAACAGCAGGTCAGATGTCACCCATACGAGACTTGAGATGATGAAAATGAAGGTTTGCGTTTTCTCTTCCCCTGCAATTACCCATAAAAAGCACTGAGCGACATATGATAATGAGTCATTTGACCCCCGCTAATCTTCTGCATAGCGATGTGTGATGTTGCAGTGAGGGACAGAAGTTAATAACCCAAAAGCTTCTTATAAACGTGTGCTATTTAATCATTTAATCAAAACACAGTTGGTGGTCTCATTTAAGGAGTTAGTGAGCTGTAGTTATATTTAGTAGGGTTTGACTTATACAGGCTTTTAACTAATCGCTATAGAACGAAGATGACCATGAAGGAGTTTTTTTTTTATTGATGCAGCTGCATAATTTTATGCCTTAAAACATTTGTAGTTCTTTACATATTTAGATGACAGTGTCTACCTAAGCGTAGTTTGCCATGTTTCAGATGCAGTTGGAGCGATGTCTGAATAAGCACAGTTTGGTATGAGATTCTGATAACCTTGAGCAAAAAATACCATAATATCACTGTATTAATTGTTTTAATGGAAAATAATTATAAAAATTGTATCCCATAATGCAATGCAAACTGAAATGCATCTACCGGTACTGTTGCTACCGTTGCTTAAATAATATTACAAATCACTATCACTAATGATATGTTTTATACTAGACTATAATTTTTTTTTAGATAATTTACAGCTATTATAACTTTCATGATACACAATAAGTGACAGAACAAAAGTGAATGTGTTGACATTCACTCAGTTTAAATCAGTGCCACATATTTCATGGACTCCTGACACTAATTGTGAATCTGTTGTCAATTGATTCTTGAAAATTAGGATTAAAATCCTGATTTAATCACAAATATCGTGATTAAAGTAGTCTCTCGTTTATTGTGGGGGATCCGTACCCTGAAGCCTCACGATAAGTGAAAAACCACAAAGTACTAAGTAGTAGTTTATTTTAGCACACA
>NC_056513.1:24967414-24977760 GCF_014905685.2 Nematolebias whitei
ATATATATATATATATATATATATACACACATACTACTACTTACTACTTGTACTACTATTCCTACTTCGCAGTTTTTCACTTATCGCGGGGCCTCATGGATCCACCGCGATAAACGAGGGTCTACTGTAATCTTGTTTACACAATGATCAAATGTTGTTATTGGTAACATTATTTGCTTAACAGATGCCAGTGTTAAACGCTAAATGCAAGTTTATGACTTTTATTGACCTGTATTGATAAAAAGTGTGGTGCAGGACGTCTGAAGGTCTTGCGGCTTAGTAATGACTGGGCATAATTTTACGTTTAAAATCAAGTGTCAACAGAAATATTTATAAAATGGTTAGACAATAATAATAGTCCTCAGTTATTGTTTTTATTGATGTGTGCTTGGTGAAGTTTACTTGCTCAGAATAAGCTAATGCAAATGTGTAAAGAGCTTGAGGCTGGTTACGAAGTCTTTACGCATTACAATTAAAGGTTTCGGTCAATAAATTAGCCTCAAAGACGCACCCCTTCTCCCAAAAGAATGAGCTTACAGCGTGATGGCGAACATGGTGGGAAACAATTGCTTATTAAGAAGTACAGCAGACCTGCAGCAATATGAACATTTATTTCCAGAAATGTGCCTCCAGCTACTTAATGAAGTAGGTCCGGTACACACTCATTTTAATGATTGTTTTGGACTGCAGTAGCTCCCCGGTGAAATATATTGCACTTGTTAGAGTCGCTTTGTGCCTGGCTGATAGCACACATTGGGTTTATCGGCGCTTTTTTCAATGAAAACAGCTGCTTATTGGAGCTGGAAATGAGGTTGATTGAACCACAGAGACTAAATGTACGCTGCAGATTTGCAGAACAGAAAATGAAAAATAATTACTGAACATTTCTTAGCTGAGTGGGACTACCGAGCTGGGCGAGGGTATTCGGTGGTTATCTCACTACCAGCCACGCCCTTAAAATTTTAGAAGTATAATTTTTTTTAATGGCTGATTTAAAGCCACATGATGTGTTGTAAAATATGAAGTACAGACTCATTATTTAGATTTAATGGATATTGAAGAAAGGCACACAGCTGGGATTTGATCCGGTGACCTTCTCGCTGAGAGGTAACAGCTCTACCAACTGCGCCACCATGCCACACACATAATAATGTATTTTTATAATAACATTTATCTTTTTAAAGCTTTAGGCTTTCAAGAATGTCGAGCTTTTATTTTGGCTTACAATCCCCCTATAGTGTCTATTTGAGTCGTTATTTTGAATTAACTTGATTATTATTAAAGTCAACCTGTGGTTTTAAGACAGCACATATGCTTCATAGGAGGCATTGTTTCCATAAGTGGTGCCTTTTACATGTTTTCAGTCTAAGGTAGGGCTATCCAACTAAATTGCTCAGGGGGCCACATTTACTGAAAGCCAAGAGCTCATGGGCCAAATATCCAGCAGTTATTTTTATTAAGTAAGTTTGTTTTATGGTTTAAAATCTGTTTTACTTAAAAATGAACCCATTGGTGGCTCGAACTTAGCACACCAGTGGGCCTGATTTGGCCCCCGGGCCACCAGTTGAATGGTCTAAGGCAGGGGTCTGCAACCTGTGGCTCTATAGCCACATGTGGCTCTATAGCCACATGTGGCTCTTTGGGCCCTCTGCAGTGGCTCTTTCAAGCTTTGACCAAAACTGACATAAAACTGAATTTTATTGGTTGTACAAACAACAAAAAAATAATTAGTTTAAACTGTTTTACTGTCATTTTTTTTTGCAAATATGTGAACAATAGAGCGAGTACAAGAAGTAAAACATACTTTAACTTGATGCTTTATTTCTTTATGTGAAGAACTGTCTGCTTAGTTTATAGATTTTTCTTTTTATTAAAATAAAAAGCAAAAACATATTTTTCCCACAAATTTACAAGAATCTGGTCTTTCTCTTTAATAAATTTTAAAAATCATTAGATATTTTATGTTTTATAATGTCACCCTACTGACCAGCAAACCTAAAAGTGGCCCATGGGCCACCAGTTGATGACCACAGTTGTAGCAGGTTGTTGCAGCTCCGGACACATTTAATGTTGTGAACGAAGGCGTAAAAATGGCTCTTTTGATCGTAAAGGTTGCAGGATAGATGCAGCGTCTGCAGTGAAGCGGGTGCTGTACAGGTTTGTCGTGGTGAAGAGAGAGCTGAGTCAAAAGGCGAAGCTCTCAATTTACCGATCGATCTACGTTCCCACCCTCATCTATGGTCACGAGCTTTGGGTTGTGACCGAAAGAATGAGATCTCGGATACAAGCGGCCGAAATGAGTTTTCTCCGCAGGGTGTCTGGGCTCTCCCTTAGAGACAGGGTGAGAAGCTCGATCATCCGGGAGGGACTCAGAGTAGAGCCGCTGCTTCTCCACGTCGAGAGGAGCCAGTTGAGGTGGCTTGGGCATCTGTTTAGGATGCCTTCTGGACGCCTCCCTGGTGAGGTGTTCCGGACACGTCCCACCGGAAGGAGACCCAGAGGAAGACCCAGGACACGCTGGAGGGACTATGTTTCTCGGCTGGCCTGGGAACGCCTCGGGATTCCCCCGGAAGAGCTGGCCCAAGTGGCTGGGGAGAGGGAAGTCTGGGCCTCCCTACTTAGGCTGCTACCCCCGCGACCCGAACCCGGATAAGCGGAAGAAAATGGATGGATGGATGCAGACCCCTGGTCTAAGACCTTTCCAAGAGCACAAAGACACTGAGCAGGAGGCCTGAATGGAGCCAGATTGGTCATTTTGGCCAATTTCACCTAAAAACACTCAAATGTCAACTTTTATGCTTTTACAATTACCAGATTTTGGTTTAGCCTAATGTAACTGTCTCCTAGTTAACCATTGTTTAACTTAAAATCTTTAAGTTTTTACAACTATGAAGAGCGAGTCAACTACATAAAGCATTGAAAATACTTTGATCTTTTCATTGTCTCCAGTAGGAATCAACGAGAGTGGCTAAAATGTCACTGTTTCCATGAATTGTGGCTCTTGTGCTTACACAGTTTCATGTATTACATATGTTACAGCATAATGAGCCGAGTGCCTCAGTGAGATGATTAATACATTTTTGCAGTAATGCAGACATTAGAGAAGAGATAACACATGGATGATCTGTCTTTGCTTTAATGATGGTTGAACAGTCGTTTCTCGCGTTCACACCATTGCTCAATTGATAAAAGGTGGTATAAGAGGAACGGTAAATGGGATTCACTTGATAACAGCAGCTAACTTAGTGTGTGAGTGTGCACGCACGCACGCACACACCTACACACACAACCACAGGCACACACTATGTCTATGGTGCACAGTGCTAACTGTGCCAGGTTCAGGAATGTCGTCAGTCAGTTTAGCTCGACTGTTTGTTTTTCCCTCTTTTTATTTCCCCCATAAACTCACACCAAATTAAGTCACACCTTAACACCCCCCCCCTCCTCTCACACATAAGGTGTTTCTGTCAAGGGCTTCATTGAACACATTTAGAAGTAATTAAAAAAAAAATTGGAAACCATAAAAAAGTCACAATATTCAGCAAAGGCCTAACTAAAAGGTACAGATACACACAGATACACAGACTTTTTGTGAGATACTGACACAGTTAGGTATTTGATTTTTTCTGCTCAGAAATTACTCATTATGTGACTTTAATAACTCATCCATCCATCCATCCATCCATCCATCCATCCATTATCTTTATCCACCCACTTCTTCCTTTTTCGGGTCGCGGGGGTCACTGGTGTCCATCACTGTGTGAGAAGCGGGAGACACCCTGGACAGGTCTCACGTCCATCACACCAGTCAGTCTAACATGCATGTTTTTAGTCTGTGGGAGGAAACCAGAGTACCCGGAGAAAACCCACACATGCACGGAGAGAACATGCAAACCACCCAGAAAGGCCTCCGGACTGGGATTTGAACCAGGGAAACCTGCTCGCTGAGAGGCAGCAGCTCTACCAGTTGTGCTAACTCAGATACAAGAAAAAAAATCCTCAAAGGGAAGTTTGTGATTTAATGTTTTGTGTTATTCCGGTTCATTCTGCTTGGCAGGCTCCATGTTTCACGAGGACAACTATTGTTGCAGGATACTCTGTGATTCTTTTCATACTTTATATTTTTGCTATTTTTGGGTGTAACTGGGACCTTGAGTACACAATTTTGTTCCACCTCATGTAAAACATGTGATGTGAATAAATAATCTTGAACTTGAACTTGAAACTGGGTCCTGTTGGCTACAATCCCCCACAATGAGAAACACATTTGCACATTTCCTCTATATACTATGCTTCGTACACACATTAGACAGATGTGCCCCTGATTAAAATGTCATTCCCTGCGGTCACAGACAATCCTAACCATGAAACCAACAAACAGATGCATGCGTCCCCGATCGTCAAGTGCAAACTTGAATGATGGGTCATGAAAATGTCAAATGGGGATCTGTAATAATGAACTCAGCAGGTAGAATGGTCTGGTGGCTTTATGCATGTGCCTTCATGCCCACATTTGCAACATGCTTTGAGAAGATAATTTACTCTCTACTGCAAAGTGTTAATGTGTTAACAACCCCCCCCCCCCCCCCACACACACACACACACCTGTTTGGTTTTTTTTTTTTAACACTGATTGGCCTTTAAATTAAAGATCGGGAACCAATGAGGTAGTGGGAATGAATCACATGGCATTTAAACCCATAATGATGAGTTGTGTAGAAAAAGCTCCACAACACATAATTAAATTCATTTTAAACGAAAAAAAAAAAGAAGTTTTCCAATGATAGAGCAAAACTGTGTTCGGTAGAGGGTTAAATCCCATTTTTACCAAACTTAACACATCCTTTTAAAAGGAATCACAACTTGTTGGACTTCGACGACTTCAGCATGGTGAACTTGCATTAACCCAGCTGAACTCGTCTTCAAACCAAATCGGTGTCAAAGGGAATATTTTCAGAAGTACACAGTGCCTGTCAGAGACTTCCACAAAAAGTGTAACAGACTGTCACAAACATTCTGACGTCTCATTCCTGGCAAAAACATATGCAGTATCCAGTTGCATATAAGCATTTTTTTTAAGGGGGGAAAAAAAACCTTATTGGAAAGAGTTTTCAATAAATAATACATTCCTGAATTGATCCTTTGTTGTGCACTGGTACAGGCTCGCACAATTCTAATAGGGGAAAGAGAAGAATGCAGCTTTTAGTACGTGATCCACTGGTGTAGCAGATTTGACTTATTAAGTCTAGTCTGTTTATTTATGTGGAGACAATTAATAACCAAAATTATCTTGTGGCACAAAAAACAAAACAGAAAAAATTGAGCTCAAGCCAAGAATCCAATTCAATCCAAAACATGTCCAGATTAAAATCTAATTAGTCAATTTGTTCTAATTATAATACAAAACATTGATATAGTTACATTGTGAGATGCCAATTAGCAAAAACATCATCTATCTAAAGCAACAAGAAGATAGCATCACATTTTGAGTTTATTGCAGCATGTGGACAAAGAACAACTTCCTTTTATCAGAAGGTAACCTCTAGCAGAACCGGGATCTGGATGAGTGGTCATCTGCCTAGACCGGCTGGGGTTTGAGAGGCCAAGAACAAGACTCAGACAAACATGTAAGAATCCGTCCAGATGTATTTATATGGGGGGGGGGGGGGGGGATAAAAAATAAATAAAAAAGCAGAACTTGGTAGTTGGCTCCACATTCTACTTTTAGAAACTCTAGGAATCACAAGTAAACCTGCAGTCTGAGACCAAAGTGATCTGTTGTGAAAACATGGATCAATAAGATTTTTTTTTACACAAGTGGGAGAATGGTTGCTGATAGTTTTGTTACTTTGTAGAAGCAATATTTTAAAATCTATTGATGTCAAAGATCAATCTCCATCTCATGAAATGTTATGGACAATAAAGTTATATTGATTGATTGATTGATTGATTGATTGATTGATTATGAATTTTACAACGAGCCAAAGGAGAGAAGCTAAAATAGGAAAAATTAGATTTATTCTCCTCACTCTCATCACAACTCTTGGATGCTTGGTGACTTTGGTATTTATTCATTAACAAACATGTTTTGGGAGTCACAGTTCTTCTTCTTCTTCTTTCGGCTTTTCCCTCTTCAGGGGTCTCCACAGCGAGTCATCCTCCTCCACCTCACTCTGTCCTCTGCATCCTCTGTCCTCACTCCAACTACCTCCATGTCCTCTCTAACTGCATCCATATATCTCCTCTTTGTCTTTTTCCTGGCAGCTGCATTTCTAACATCCTTCTACCAGTATACCCACTGTCCCTCCTCTGGACATGTCCAAACCTTCTCAGTCTCGTCTCTAACTTTGTCTCCCAGTTGTTCAACCTGTGCTGTACCTCTGATGATCTCATTCCTAATCTGATCCATCCTTGTCACCCCTAAGGAGAACCTCAACATCTTCATTTTTGCTACGTCCAGTTCTTTCTCCTGTCTTTTTCTCAGTGCCTCTGTCTCCAGACCATTCAACATAGGTTTCACCACAGTCTTGTATTTTTATTTTTTTAAACTTTGCTACCACCCTTTTGTCACACATAGCTTCTGCAACTTTTCTCCATCCACTCCATCCTGCCTGGACTCTTTTTTTCATCTCTTTACCATGTTGCCCATTTTCCTGGACAATGGACCCCAAGTACTTGAAGTCCTGCACCTTTGTGACCTCTGCTCCTTGTAGCCTCACTGTTCCACATGCCTTTGTTCATCACTTTTATTGACTCTTGCATAATTTAGCACCAGATAAACCTTCCTATCGCTGCAGTAACACAACATCAATATGACTTTCAAATGGGTGGTCATTTTTTAAAAGCAGGACAACCTTGTCTTTTAAATTGTTAATACAGTTTGTGCAGTCATGTCTCTAAAATCTGAAGTTTAATCTCAGGAACCTTCACCACAAACACATTCTACACCACATGGATCTACATTTTTGACAAAGAAAGCTTGGATGAGTATTGCCCATTTGATTGCCTTGATATAGTTCCCCATTTGCTCCTGGGAAGATTTCTTTCTATGTGTGCAGAGAGTCTCCATGGGATACCTCATGATTCCTCGTTTACGGGTTCATAGAGCATGTGCACTGGAGACCTGCTCCAGCTGTGCCAGCTGAGATTACACTAGAGCACATGCTAAGCCATTTTATCTTTTTGACAAATAGCCATTATGGCTTGTTTATAAATCCTTCAGAAAAAAACATTTGCTCTTATGCATCTTTTCCTGGTGATAATTTAAAAACTGCTTTTTGGGCCAACAAATTCTTCATGTTGACGCAAACACTGAGGTAGGTTAACTGTCTCTGAAATTACCTTTTAACCCAGCACAGCTGTTCGAGACTTGGATGAAATGTGAATCAGGTTTCACACCTAACAAAGTGTTACGTTAGCCCGACAGTACAAAGTGTCACGTTAAGTATCTGACATAGTTCCTAATCTGTAATTTTGGAAATTATCAAATTACGCAAACCAGCCAGGTGCACCATGCAGATTAGTCAACAAACACCACCCTCCACACGAGGACAAATTAGGTAATATATGTGCTATTTTTCTTTTTTCTGAGGAAGAAGCCATCTGTAGCTTTTTATGCCTGAACTGCTTGAAAAATGAGGAGACCTTTAAAATTCACGAAGCAGTATCCTTTAAAGGAACGTTATGCAGATTTACAGCTCTAGCTGCCTGAGATGCGCTCATATGAGCTCTACCATCTCCAGATGTGTTGTGGCCAATCCAGTTGTGCTCTGAAAGCAGAATAGGGTTTATTATTTACACTTCACAGTACAGTGATCTGTTTTGTTGGACTTGTTCTTCGTTTATGCTGTTACACCTAAATGAGTAATTAGCTATCTGTAAGTGCAGATTACGTAACGATGTTAAGCATTGCTGTAAAACACCTGTGGCTCTTTTTGTGCCACTATTACCTGGTTTCAGACTGACAGTGACAATAGGTGTAATAAAATTGTCAATAATCATCAGTTAAATTGTTTTAAAAACGGAATATAGTTTTCACATGATAATAGATACACAGGTCTATTCAATTCATTTCAGTTCAGTTTATTTATAGCACCAAGTCACAATAGAAGTCGTCTCAGGGCACTGAACTAAGGTGGCCCTGAGGTGTAAATAAACAATATTTGAAAAAACGGAATTGCATTTTAAAAAAACAATCTTATTTGACCCCCCCCCCCCCCAAAAAAAAAAAAAAAAAAAATCAACAACATCTGAACAAAACAGAATTAAATTAAGCCAAAGCGGAAGAGGCCAAAGTGGAAGTGGCCAAAAACACAATTGAAAAAATGGAATTTCATAAAAAAAAAAAAAAAAAAAAAAAGAAATTTTAAAAAAAAAAAAAAAAAAAACGAAATAAATTTGAAACAAACAAACAAAAAAAATGCAACAAAAACACAACATCATTTGAAAAAACTAAATTACATTTGAAAAAATGGAATTACATTTGGAAAAATACAAACGGAATTACATTAAGCCAAAGCAATCACATCATTTTTGATGTGAGGATAAAGTGAAAAATGCAAAAAGCATGGCTGTATGGTATTTTTTTAATCCCTCATGAAAATGAATAATAATAATAATAATAATAATAATAATAATAATCATTTTATTTAAAAAGCGCCTTTCATGACACCCAAGGACACTTTACAGTAAGAACAAAGATCAACAGGAAAATGAAATAATGAAATAAAGTTGTTGTTTTTTAAAATTTTATTTTGGATTCTCAGTTAAAAAACGACTGAACAAATGGTACACAGACCCCACACCCTTCACGAGAGTTTTTATTTGCATCTTGTTACTGTACATTGTTCTATGTTGTTAATAAAGTAAAAAATAAGTAAAAACACGGCTTGGCTTATGTTATTTCTGCTTTGGCCACTTCCTCTTCGGCTACTTCCGCTTTGGCATAATGTAATTCCGTGTTTTTTTTCCTTTCCAAATGCAATTCTTGCCACTTCTGCTTTTGCTTAATGTAATTCAGTTTTTTCATCTGTTGTTCATTTACACCTCAGGGCCACCACACTGAACAGAAACATTCATGTATAAAAATAATAGTTTAACACTATTTATCTGAGCAGCAGACTGCTTTGAATTTAACTCCATCACAGAACACTCATCTTGAGCAAGCATGAAGGCGACAGTGGAAAGGAAAAACTCCCTCATGAGGAAGAAACTTTAGCAGAACCAGGCTCAGGACAAGTGGCCATCTGCTTCAACCGGCTGGGTTTGAGAGGAACAGATACACAATGGCAGGTCGAGAATCACATGTTTAGATAGATAGATAGATAGATAGATAGATAGATAGATAGATAGATAGAAAGACAGACGATAGATAGCCCTATTTGCAATTGTTAGTTAAATTTTTTATCAAATACAAGTAACATTTTTTTTATTCTTAGGGAAATTAATCAAATTGAACTTTCTTTCAAGTAAGCAGGATTTTTAAGTAAAATCTTGGCAAAAATCTACCATGGTTTTTTATTGAAATATTTCTCCACATCCACAGCTCTTATTTTTGTTTTAAACCAAAAGTTTTTCTTGTTTCCAATGCTGTGCAATCATAATGCTTATGATGCTGCTTTATTGATTTGGTTATTTTGTGTGTGTGTGTGTGTTATTGCTGAAATTCTATCTGAAAATGTAATTTTCATAAACATTTCTTTTATTATATTGACCCAAATTGATTTTAGGCAAGCTCTTTTATAAATTGAAAATGTTTTCTGATTTTTACTGACAAATTAATTTGGGAAAATTTCTCATCAACACCCACTTCTAATTTAAACATATCCTGAATAATTTACAACGTGCTCCTCTCAGTTTTATAAAACTTGGACGTAATACAAGCATTTCCTAATAAAAAAACCTCCACAAACAGTAAACCATTTGATCATACTCCTACAATTCTAGGCTTCCTGCTTCTGCCAAATGGCTTCAAACAATGGTTGCATTTTCCTAAACCTGCAGAATGTAAATGTTTTGAAAAGGACTGCACACAAAACTCAAGCGCTTGTTTAAATCGTTTTCTAATTTGATCTTTATTTGGTGCGCAGACATTTAAAACTGAAGGCACTTTCAGTGTTATGGTATTGTACAAAATACACAGTTATATTTATATTCATTCTTACTTTACCACTGGCAAAATGACTGATTACAGTTAACACATTTTGAATTTATTATTTAGTGACAAATGAGCATTTCAGAATCTAGGTGTTGTGCCTGGTCATCTGGCACTAATACTGACACTCTTAAGCAATAATACCTTGACTACCTACCTACCTACCTACATACCTACCTACATACCTACCTAC
>NC_056513.1:24977770-24982539 GCF_014905685.2 Nematolebias whitei
TACCTACCTACCTACCTACCTACCTACCTACCTACCTACCTACCTACACCTACCTAACTACACCTACATACCTATACCTGCCTATACCTGCCTATACCTGCCTATACCTACCAACCTACCTACCTACCTACCTACCTACCTACCTTAAGCCACTTTGCCTTGATAAGTGCAACTCGAGACAGTTCTCGTCTTACAACGTCTTCTCTGGTTTAGGTGAATTACCACTGTGATTTGTTTCCCTGCTCTGTGGGTGGGATCGTCAATGCAAAGTGGGCGGGCATCGTAACTGTAATATGACTTAAATTGTTTTAGCCTACTTTATTCCAGTACTGCTTAAATGTCCTGGTGTACCCATGCTGCTCCATCATCTCCGGTAACCCTCTTCTCTGCCAATAAAGACAGAAAGGTCTGGACTTCATCATTGGTCCACTGCACTACTTTTGGTGTTTCCATACTGAACAAGAAACTAGAAAACTTGACAAAACAAACTAACTGGGCAGGTCATTCAGTGACGTAGTCACTGGCTAATCAACGGCTGCTGCCTGCTTAAATAAAAATCATCACCTCGGAGCAGTTCACTTGGAAGCATGAACAAGTTGGTCCCATAAACCAGTCTGAATGGGGATGGGTACCAGCAGCAGGCAGACCCATAACTAGTGCAGTGTGGTGTAGAACCGATGAGTTTTGAGACAGTGGCAAAGAACCATTGGTGTGTTTGCATGGTGTATGGAGCAGTGGTAATTGGTCAAATGGACAAATGAGTATGAAGAATACTTCTGGTTTAAATGTCACTAATAAAATGTTGTGTATTTTAAAACATATTTAGATCAAAGCAAAATATTTAACTAGTTAATAGGTTTTCAGTTAATCACTTGGACATCAACATGTGTTGATCTATGATTTTGTGCTTCAACACTGACAGTTTATATTATCGAGAGTCTGCAGGCAGCAAGATGTAAAAGCCAAAAAATATTTACAAGTTGCCAAAATTCATCCAATTTACATCCCACTAAGTATGATACTCCTCTCCATTCTGACGACAGGTGCAGTCACAGCCAGATGGCACATCTGGTGATGTGAAAATATTTGAAGCCTTTGTCTTCTGTTGCTAAGTGTGATTAGCAATGGCAGTGACCAACATTTCCAAAAACGAAGACAAAGGCTTCAAATATTTTCACATCACCAGATGTGCCATCTGGCTGTGAATGCGCCTGTCGTCACAGTGGAGAGGAGTATCATACTTAGTGGGATGTAAATTGGATGAATTTTGGCAACTTGGGAATATTTTTTTGGTTTTTGCATCTTGCTGCCTGCAAAGTTCTTGAAGGGCATTTTAACCAACAGGATTCTTCAGATTAATTTGTCAAAGCTCTCTTCAGGTCGAGGGTTAGGTTCTGCCTCAAGTGGAGGAGTTCAAGTATCTTGGGGTTTTGTTTATGAGTGAGGGAAGAATGGAGCATGAGATTGACGGACGGATTGGTGCAGCATCTGCAGTATTGTGGACTCTGTACCGGTCTGTTTTGGTGATGAGGGAGCTGAACTGTAAGGCAAAGTTCTCTGTTTACTGGTCACTCTACGTTCCTACCCTCACCTATGGTCATGAACTCTTGTAGGATGCTTCCTGGTGGGCACATCCCTAGGGAGGTGCTTTGGCCATGTCCGATTGGGAGGAGACCCCAGCAAAAACCTTTGGAACAAAAATATACATGTATATATATATATATATATATATATATATATATATATATATATATAAGTGAGGGACACCCGGGACAGGTCTGCAGTCCATCACAGGGACACAGAGACAAACAAGACAAACAACCATTCACTCTCTCACTCACACCTAGGGACAATTTAGAGTTACCAATCAGTTTAACATGCATGTTTTTGATCTGTGGGAGGAAACTAGAGTACCTGGAGAAGAGAACATGCAAACTCCACACAGAAAGGCCCCCGGATCGGGATTTGAACCAGGGACCTGCTCACTGAGAGGCAGCAGCTCTACCAGTTGCTCCACCGTGCTGCCATCATCAGAAAGGGCATTTGATGTGAAACCTTCCCCAAATCTGTCACATGTCGCTGTAGCAAACCCTGCAGAAGGGAGCAGCTGAAAGAAAACAACTTTATTCAAATAAAAATTGAACGTTTATGCCAGAGTTTAAGACTAAGATCATTTTATGTTCAGAAAGGACAACATTATGGTCTTTGGGATGATACTTTAAATATAATGTGATATCTCACACTTAAGATTATGTTGTAAACATTTGTCAGCTACTATCATGTCAAATTTGAGCTTAGTATATAAAAGTAACAGCTGTATTGACCTGCCTGTGTTTTTCAAAACCAGTTGGCTGTGGCGGCCATCTTGAATTAGGTCTACTCCATACGTTAATCAGTTGTGGGTGCACATGCAAGAAAGTTTTGCTAATAGTTTTGTAAAAATTTGTTCAGTGCTTCATTAAATATTTTGCACACACACACATTAACCCCCCCCCCCACACACACACACACACACACACATACACACACATGTATGTTCTTGTAAATGTACTTTGTGGGGACTTTGCATTGACTTCCATTCATTTCTATAGCCTAACCCTGACCCTAAACCTAACCATTACTAGAACATGCCTAACCCTAACCCATTCTCAATTCACACCATAGTCCTAAATCTAACCCCTACCCCCAATGAGACTTCTCCTTATGGGGACTTTGGTAACTACATTGTAGTATTTTTTACAAAATGTAACCTGAAACAAAACTACACGCACACACACAAAAGGGAAAACTACTATGCTCGTGTTTTAGTGGGGGTGAAAATAATAATAATAATAATAATAATAGATTGTTGCAAATGATTGGCTCACTTGTCATGCATGGAAATGAGAACACACTCTGTTTTTGGTTTAAAACAAAAGGGTGAATTCTTTTCATCATGACATCAGACTGTCTAACAAGGCCTACCAATGACTGTCTACAACCACCTCATGTCACGTTAATGTTTTAGAGTCCTTTCAATAATTGAGAGCTCGAAGAAAAATCACATTGTCTATTCATAAGGATGGCTCAGTCTCAGTTCAGTGTACTGTGCAACATTTGTGTAACCCTAATTTTTACACAGTTTGGGGTCTGCTACATTTATAACCAATACTTTTAAATTAAATAATTGGCTTGTCCAGGTATTTTATGAACACTAAAAACTCAAAACAAAGTAAGATCTTTAAAGTAAAAGGAAACAATAGAATTGTAGGTTTCATACATACTAAAAAGAGTGTAGTAAGTGATTTTCTAATTATTGTCCATTATTGTCGGCAACAATGTTTTGGCCTGTATCAGTGTTGGTGTGTGAGCTCATGTGTCTATACCTTTCTAAAATTTCTCATGAATAACTGAACAACAACAACAACAACAACAATAACAACAATAACAACATCTACAACTGATTACTTTTTGGAGTCAACATCCTTCTACCAATATAATCACTATCCTCCTCTGGATATGTCCAAACCACTGTCCCTCCTCTGGACATGTCCAAACTATCCCAGTCTGGCCTCTCTAACTTTATCTCCAGGTTGTTCAACATGTGCTGTACGTCTGATGATCTCATTCCTAATCTTATCCATCCCTGTCACTCCTCAGGAAAACCTCAACATCTTCATTTCTGCCACTTCCAGTTCTTTCTCCTGTCTTTTTGTCAATTTTATAATTGTCAAATATTCATTGTGCAATTATCTTTGCTTTAAAGTTTAGCATTATCTGTTAGTTTGTTTGTAAAATACCCTTTTGAACCATCGGACAGATTTTAATGAAAATTTCTAAAAAATAATTATTGGATGTCCATCTACATCCATTTAGTTTGACATGATTGCCACATCAAATATTAGTTTTTTTTTTCTTTGGACTGCTCTCCCCTTCAGGGGTCACCATAGCAAGTGAATACGCACAAGGATTTACCATACCATACCACTTTATTTATAAAGCACTTAAAACAGCTACAAAGCCAACCAAAGTGCTTTGTACAAAGTGATTTGGCACTAGTTTTTTTTTAATGCTGAATGCCCTGCCTAAGGCCTTGCTCAAGGGCCCAGAGTCGGGCAAATGAGGGTGGAGGCAGATTTGGATGTTTCACCTTTTCCTTGAACCATCAACCTTCCAACCACAGGTTTACCTCTATAAGCTTTGTGCTACGACTCCTCCATGGAGCTAAAATTTAATGTGGTTGTACCTGCAACTCATTCACAACACCTATCTAAAAAAGTTAAATCTGGTCCTCTGGACATTCAAAAAAAACCAAAACAAAGCAAAACAACAAAAAAATGTAGAAACGTTTCGTCTCTCGTCCGAGAGACTTCTTCAGTCTGAGGAGCTGTATTCAGCTCAGTCTCTTAAATAGCACCTTCTCAGGGTGGATCATCCAGTTTTGCTGCTGACAACCAAAACCAGCTGATCACATGCTCAAGAAGGACCATCAGCCTAACAATGGATCATTAGCACACTGATGGCTGTTTACTATTCACAGAGGGCTGAGTGATACTAGCAATCACAGCATTGTAAGAGGGGGACAGTTGAACCCGGAGGCCTCCACCCCTGTTTAATGATGGACGATTTCTTTTCACAAAGATGGCCTCCTTTACTCCTCTCTCAAACCATCGTTCCTCTCTGTCCAGGATGTGAACATCTTCATCCCTGAAAGAGTGACCGCTGGCCTGGAGATGAGTGTAGACCGCAGAGTCCTGGCCTGATGATGTTGATCTTCTGTGCTGGGCCAT
>NC_056513.1:24982639-24987850 GCF_014905685.2 Nematolebias whitei
GTGTGTGTGTGTGTGTGTGTGTGTGTGTGTGTATATTGTAGTGTATTGTACAATGATTTAAGTGGTATGAAAATAATACACAACATAAAAACAATGTCTACTCATAACTTGGTAATTCTATTCTAAAATTGCGCTGCTCAAGGTGGCTGCATGTTGGAGCAGCTCTGTTACTTTCATTTTGAGATTTTGCTTTTGGAAACTTTAATTCCTCTTTTTCTGGATGTAAATCTAATTTTTTGGATGATTGTTTCCTCTGGTATCGGATGCTGTGCAGCTGGAAGGATTTTTACTGAAACTTTTTTAGTTTGGGACATTTGTTATGATGCGTAACCATGGCAACAAGGCAGTTTTCTACAACCAACAGCAGCTGATTAACATCTCAAAAGCTCAAATAATATCTCAACTACAGCCCCAAATCTCAAATGTGTTGAAAAGGATGTTATGTGGACGCATCTCATCTACCTGCCCGCTATGCTCGAGTGCCTGACCACTGAGATCCTGGAACTAGCAGGAAACACGGCTCAGGACAGCGGAGGGACAGGATCGTCCCTCGGCACCTACATTTGATTGTCCGCAGCGACGAGGAGCTCAGCAGACTGCTGGGAGGAGTGGCCATTGCTCTGGGCGGAATTCTGCCCGGCATTCAGGCGGTCCTGCAGCACGGGGGAATCGAGAGGCCAGTCGAGTCTGGGTGGACAGATCGGACGGCATCTGCAGCCAGTTTCTTAGGATCCACTGTGGGATGGACCTTTACAAGAGATCCTGCCTACAGCCATCAGTATCTATAACATCTCTTAATGAAATGAGGATGACGAGTTACTGCAACAAATAATTTCCCTTTGGGATTAATAAAGTATAATTGAATTGAATTGAATTGAACTTAACCCTCAACAACCTAGCTCCATCTTATATTTGAGATCTTATTGTTCCATATTTTCCTAACAGAGCACTTTGCTCTCAGACTGCAGATTTACTTGCGGTTCCTAGAGTTTCCAAAAGCAGAACGGGAGGAAGATCTTTCAGTTATCAGGCTCCTCTCTTGTGGAACCAACTTCCAGTTTTTGTCCAAAAGGCTGACACATTGTCCAGTTTTAAGACTGGGATTAAGACTTTCCTTTTTAATAAATCCTATAGTTAGGGTTGGCTTGTTATGCTGCTATAAGCTTATACTACTGGAGGACAATTGACATTTCCTTAAATTAATTGTTAATATTGAATAGTTCTCATTTGATATTCCGTATTTCTAACTTAACGTGATTCTTGACCTGCCATTGT
The DNA here is from genome assembly GCF_014905685.2 of Nematolebias whitei. Taxonomy (NCBI): domain Eukaryota; kingdom Metazoa; phylum Chordata; class Actinopteri; order Cyprinodontiformes; family Rivulidae; genus Nematolebias; species Nematolebias whitei. The sequence continues at coordinate 24,983,915 of NC_056513.1, forward strand.
GTATCTGTTCCTCCTTCCTGTTCTCTCAAACCCAGCCGGTCGAAGCAGCTTGTCCTGAGTCTGGTTCTACTGGAGGTTTCTTCCTCATGAGGAAGTTTTTCCTTTCCACTGTTGCCTTCATGCTTGCTCAAGATGAGAGTTCTGTGATGAAGTTAAATTCAAAGCAGTCTGCTACTCAGATAAATAGTGTTAACTTATTATTTTTATATATGAATGTTTCTGTTCTCTCTACACTCTCAGCAGGGTCCTGGAGGGTGCGTGGGGGTTTGCCCAACCGGTCTGCATGTGCTTTGTGGACTTGGAGAAGGCGTTCGACCGCATCCCTCGGGGAACCCTGTGGGGGGTACTCTGGAAGTATGGGGTACCGGGTCCTTTGATACGGGCTGTTAGGTCCCTGTATGACCGGTGTCAGAGCCTGGTCTGCATTGCCAGCAGTAAGTCGGGCTTGTTCCCTGTGAGAGTTGGACTCCGCCAAGGTTGCCCTTTGTCACCGATTCTGTTCATAACTTTTATGGACAGAATTTCTAGGCGCAGCCAAGGTGTTGAGGAGATCCGTTTTGGTGGCCTTAGGATTGCTTCTCTGCTTTTTGCAGATGATGTGGTTCTGTTGGCTTCATCAGATCGTGATCTACAGCTTACGCTGAAGCGGTTCGCAGCCGAGTGTGACGCGTCTGGGATGAGGATCAGTTCCTCCAAATCCGAGGCCATGGTCTTGAGCCGGAAAAGGGTAGAGTGCCCTCTCAGGGTCAGGGAGGAGGTCCTACCTCAAGTGGAGGAGTTCAAATATCTTGGGGTCTTGTTCACGAATGAGGGAAAAATGGAGCGTGAGATCGATAGGCGGATAGGTGCAGCGTCTGCAGTGAAGCGGGCGCTGTACAGGTCTGTCGTGGTGAAGAGAGAGCTGAGTCAAAAGGCGAAGCTCTCAATTTACCAATCGATCTATGTTCCTACACTCATCTATGGTCACGAGCTTTGGGTTGTGACCGAAAGAATGAGATCTCGGATACAAGCGGCCGAAATGAGTTTTCTCTGCAGGGTGTCTGGGCTCTCCCTTAGAGATAGGGTGAGAAGCTCGATCATCCGGGAGGGACTCAGAGTAGAGCCACTTCTTCTCTTTGTCGAGAGGAGCCAGTTGAGGTGGCTCGGGCATCTGTTTAGGATGCCTCCTGGACGCCTCCCTGGTGAGGTGTTCCGGGCACGTCCCACCAGGAGGAGGCCCAGAGGAAGACCCAGGACATGCTGGAGGGACTATGTTTCTTGGCTGGCCTGGGAACGCCTCGGGATTCCCCTGGAGGAGCTGGCCCAAGTGGCTGGGGAGAGGGAAGTCTGGGCCTCCCTACTTAGGCTGCTACCCCCGCGACCCGACCCCGGATAAGCGGAAGAAAATGGATGGATGGGTTTCTGTTCAGTGCCCAGAGACAATTTCTGTTGTAACTTAGTGCTTTATAAATAAACTGAATTGAACTGAAATTGATAACTTGTCATTAATTCAAAGCTGTTTATTAAACGTTAAGAAATTCCTGGACCTTTTTGTGGTTCCTGCAAATGCAACAAGAGGCTCTGGTAAAACTGTTTTGACAAATCTGCAAGTTTACACTAGAAACATGAAATGTAAATGCATACTTAAGATGCACAGATGACAATTATTTGGGTTAGAGGCCTTGTCGTGTTTCTAAATCCACCAGGAAACCACCCCTTATAAAGGATAGAGATTATCCTAATTTTCAGCATCAAAGCTGTCATTTCAAAAAGACTGATGCAAGTTCTGAGACTGAATAAAGGTACATTTTTATGATTAAATCCAAACCAGAGCTTTGAGTAGATCATTTATCAAGTCTGAAAACCACAGTTTTTTCTATTTAATCCAATCCGATTACTCAAATCTCTTCCATAGTTTTGAAATGCTGTGCTAAAAGTGGATGACACCTTAAAATCTAAAGCAGATGGAAACACTTTAAAACCATGAAAAATTCAATAATGCAGACATGCACTGGATATATTAAATTAATCACAGACACATGTGCAGGTCAAACCACTGAGCGAGTAAGTCAGTGTTCACTATGTGATTTTAAAACCAAAAACTTTCCTGGGAATATCATTTTAATATCCTTTGGGATTGTTTTTACAAAATAAAAGTTATGTTGAAAGCTTCTTCACTACTCCTGCATTTTTTAACTTGTTTTTCTTTGTTTATATTTCCGCTGTTCACACATTCTAGCAACAGATGCTAAAATTCCCAAGCCGTGCCACTAGGTGGCGAGATAGTTCAGATTAGCAACATTTGAAGATGCAGGGAAAGAGAAATGTTTGTTTGTTTGAGAAATGTTTGTCAATTCACTTCATTAAGTCACAACAGAAGTTGTCCCAGGGCACTGAACAAAAACATTTACATACATAAAAAGTAAATTAGTAAAAGTTATCTATGTAAGGAAGCCCCAGATTGTGTTGAATCTTCACTTCATCACAGTCTCCCATCTTGAGCAAGCACAAAGGCAACAGTGGAAAGAAAAAACTTCCTTTCAACAGGAAGAAACCTCCAGCAGAACCAGGCTCAGGACGAGTGGCCATCTGCTTCGACCGGATAGTTTGTTAGCGTTTTCTCAACCAAACATGATCTGGGTTATTACGCAGCTGAATGTGTGCAAAGCGTAGATATACCGTGTTTATGTCGATAGAGCTATTTCAGTCTGATTAATGGAATATACGCACTAAGCAGGCGTATTGATACATTCAGCAGCTGTTTCCTTGTTTCCTTGGGTGAGAAAACAGCAACAAACCAAACAAACAGTGGCAAAAGTGCAGAGTGCTATTAGTTAATGAGGCATTTTTCACACCGGTATTATTTTTGAGAAGTTGTAAGCTTTAAAACAGGGGGCTTTTAGCTAGCTGTTAGCCTAGCCTGGACAAAGACGTTTGCCTCGTTCTCCATACTCTACAGTCACAGCTGTTGAGATAAAAACTACTGACAACTATTAGACAGAGCATCACTTTATCCCTTTGAGGTATTTTTGTTTCAAAAAGGTTTTTACAATAAGCTACAAGTGTTCGCATGGCTATCAATAAAATAAACAGCCAACTGTAGGCTCAACACCTAGAGGTTAATAACGTGGCTAATAAACTAGCTAACTTCAGATTGTTAGACTCCCAATGTTGCTTTTCAAAGAACAAAACAACAAGTAGAAATAGGCACGATAAAAAATTTTACTTTAGAACTACGAGAAAATTAGTGTTTATTCTATATTTCTTTTGAGGTCATCCACCTTTGTGAAGCTTTCTACATCTGTTTAGAAAAACCACAGTTTTAAAACGAGCTCTAGTGTTTTAGCTGTCTCAGATTTTACATTTACAGTAGTCCCTCGCTCTTTCGCGGTTTTTCAAAATAAGACTGGAGACGACACACGATTGGCTGATTGATGGATGAGGCGCACGATCGGCATGGAATTTTTATTTAAAATTAATTATTTTAAATTATTTACCATACTATTTTATTTATAAAGCACTTAAAACAGCAACACGGCCAACCAAAGTGCTATACAAACAGAAAAACAGGCAACACACAAAGCAATTTTGCACCGGCAGCACCTTTGTGCAGCCCACAGTTGCAGAAAAAGCTTCCTCCTGCACTTGTGTGAAGCCCGAGCTGCAGGAGAACCTTCCTCCTGCAGCTGATCAGCTTATCTCCGCTCTGCAGTGGAGAAGTGGGCGTGGCCAAGAGCGGCAGGTAGCAGAGTGCAGTGGAGGCAGAGAGCTGAAATCATGACATTCTGTACTCTTTTAGAACGTTTAAAATTTAGAAACATTGTTTAGAATATCTGTGATGGACTTGCGACCTGTCCAGGGTGTACCCAGCCCCTCGCACAGTGATTGTTAGACATGGGCACCGGCGACCCCCTTGACCCAAAATGGAAGAAGCTGGTAAAAGATAATGGATGGATG
>NC_056513.1:24987950-24989430 GCF_014905685.2 Nematolebias whitei
CATCCATCCATCCATCCATCCATCCATCCATCCATCCATCCATCCATTTCCCACAGCCACCTCTTCCGGGGGGGACCCCAAAGCGTTCCCAGGCCAACCAAGAGACATATTCTCTCCAGTGTGTCCTGGGTTTTCCCCATTATATTTATATTATATTATAATATTATTCTATTGTATTCACCTTAAATGAAAGAAGCCAACAAGCATTTATGATTTTCAGCTCAGAGTCTGAGTTGGAGGATAATGATACAGAGAAATCTTTGCATATGTTAACCTTATAAGACTCAGGTCATAAACAGCTTATGTAAGAGTGTGATTTGAAAGTTAACCTGTGGTAATACCTTTATGCTCTTAGTCTAATTTTATATTATCCATATCAAATTGTTGGTTGAATTTCCTTTAAGCACAACATGACATTTCCACCTTGTTTACAAGCGGCAGAAATGCATGCATTTAGTAAAGAACACCACTCTTCCTCTCTTCCTGCTACCACCATTTACAAGGTTTCACCAAAACGCCTTACTCCCTTCCTTCTCACGATAAGATAAGCTTAGTTTTAAAACTCTGATATTAAAGGAGATATGGATTCCTTCAAAAAAAAAAAAAAGGTGAAAAATAAAATAAATTAAACAGAAGCTTGTTCAGTTTTTAATTTTCAAAGCATTGACATTAACAATGTGATTTGTTTACTGTAGAATTTTTGGTACCACTTTACAATAAGGCTCTCCTTATAGATGCTAATAAATAGTTTATAGATATGTTATTAATTCCTCTATAAACACTTTATAAAGCATTAATAACTGCTTATTATGCATTAATTAAGTGTGACAGAGAGATAAAACTGACCAGTTTCTTGCCAAATCTGTTCACCTATATATTTCATCTGGAGTTGTTATATTAAATATTTCAGACTAAGTTACTACCTTGTAAGAACAACAAGTATTTGTAAACCTAATTTCTTTAAAATATAATATTAGTTGTAGATACTTATAATGCAGTGATAAAGTACAATATTTTACGCTAAATAAATAGATTTACATATTCTTATTGTTCTTACAAGGTAACTTAGTCTGAAGTGTTTAATATAACAACTGTAGATGAAATACAGTGAGCCCTCGTTTTTCACGGGGGTTACGTTCCAAAAAGAACCCGTGATAGGCGAAATCAGAGTCAGAGTCAGAGTCAGAGTCAGAGTTTCTTTTATTGTCATTCGCACCTCATGTGGTACATGTGGTGGAGCGAAATTATGTACACGGGGTCCCAGTTACATCCGACAATAAAATGTATAAGAAAAACAGTAATAAGATCTAAGATATGAACTAAGAAAAACATCAACTAAATATACACTAAGCACTCATAACATAAAACATTGAACATCAGCACAAACATGAACATGAGTCTGTGAGCAGATGTGCACGCATGAACACATCAACATTGAAACAGATCAGCAGCAACATGAAACAGATCAGCAGCAACATGA
>NC_056513.1:24989530-24992082 GCF_014905685.2 Nematolebias whitei
CCAGCACCTCACAGAGCTGATCAGCACATTCCTTCAACACTTTTCCGTGAAGTAGTAGTTTAAATCCATGAAGTAGTAACCTTTATTTTTTTTACAATTATTATACAATGAAATACTCCATAATACATTCAATACAAACCAAAGAACAAAACCTTTTTACAGGCCCAAGCATTTGTTTAACAAATAAAAGTACTGTATAAACGTTTTTTACAAATAATTACTGTAACTACTGAGACTGTTTAGCCAATCAGAATGCAGAACACAATGCACGATGAAAATCCGTGAAGCAGCGAGACCGTGAAAGGTGAACCGCGTTGGTTTCTTTTTGTTGAAGTATTTCGTCTTTCATCCAAAGGTATTCATCAGTCCGAGGAGCCACAACAATCTCAGTCCCAGAAGTGGCTTTTTACTCACCAACCAGTTTGCTGGTGATAAGATGGTTTCTGGGGTCTTCCCTCTCCCCTGTCGACTCCTCATACATAACCAAAGTGGTTCAAAACATCACCTGGTTGATCCACTATGTGAGTGTGCTGTTTGTGGGACTAAGTTTGTTGTGGCTTCTCAGACAGATGAAGTCCTTTGGATGAAAGAAGAAACGTTTCAACAAAAAACTAAACTGTCCAGAGGACCTGACTTAACTTTGTTGGATAATTTTGGACAGTTTAGATTAATATTGTTTATAATTTTCTTTTTGAAAACAAACAAAAACTCTGGTTAGAGTTACTGACACAAAGTGACTAACTGTCTGTAAGCCTGGAATTGGACTGTCCTCAGATGACAAAGCAAATTAAATGTGCAAATGTTTATTGGATTTTAGTGGATAGATTACTGGCTCCATTACTTCAAGTCCGTCATAAAGCGTGACAAAACCTCCTCCAGTATGATTTATTCCACGCTTCATTTCATACACCATCATTTTGTCACCATAATTCTTTGACTTTGCTAAGATAAACATTTACTTTGCTTTCATTGGTAGTTAAAGGACAAAAATAACAAATATATAGCGCTAAATCTATACTTTTCATTCATGGTTTGATCATGACTCCATAATCTTTGTAAACAATTCCTCCATCATGTGAAGAGTTGAAGTGAGAACTGTCAGTGAAACAAGACAACAAGCTTCATTTATCAAAACCTACTTTAGAAGAGGAGCAAAATGGAAACACTCGTGATGTTCTGGTGAGCTTTTGTTAAAACTTAAATCCAGCACCATCTTTAGCAGAGCGGATAATATCTCAGTGCTCTGTTTGCAGGATAATCTGCTCATGTACAACTTTATTTACTGAAATGAGGCACAGCAGTGATGCTTCAAGTGTCTTTATCCACTCTTTTTGTTTTGTTTTGCTGCAGTTTCAGGCGATTGTGTTTTCCAGGCTTTTGTACGAGCGCAGAGATAAACAATTAAAATAACTGTTGCTCACAGAACTCGAGCAGTTGCCGTTTACTTGTTAAACCACAAAGTTGTGTTTCCTGAGTCTGCTCATGCTGAATGCAAACGATGCAACACATGGGAGATGTGAAGTTACTTGTCTTGTGATTACTTTGTTAGTCAATAACAAGGACCTGAGTGCGTTCTTTAAGCCAGTGACCCAACGCTGGTGCTGCTTTCTGATTGGACGAACAAATATGTCGATTTGTGCCATTCTTTCTCAACTTTCTGCAGCTTGGAGCATCAGTGATCTCATCCACAATTATCACCATCTGTCTCATGGATTTTTTTTCCCCCTAATGTATTAAGTGGCTATCTGCGTAGGAAGTTTGTTTATTTCACATTAAATGTAATCACAAGCCCCCTGAAAAACATCACCTCTCTCTTTTTTATGATAGGTTGCAGAAATTTTCTGATTCTTATTGATATCACTCAACTCTTCACTGATACTGGCAGTAATCCAGCGTTTGGTGAGCAGGCCGAGCTAGACCAGTAGATTATTACTGGTTTCTTTGTACTGTTGCAAAAAGAAATATGATACATGATCTTTGATCTACACGCTGTAAATTCAATCAACTCAACTATTATTTTTCTGTTCAAGTATCTGTTTCCAGTATTTTATTTATTTTTGTTGCCAAGACAAACCTGCCGTTTGAATATAGACTAATATTTTGGGGCTATAGGCTGATTTCTAAATACAAATATTTTGTTTGTTATTTGTTAGAAAGATAGATAAATGCATTACAGTAGTCCCTCAGTACGTCATGGTTAATTTATTCTAACTATATCACGTTTTTTTAAAACAAGATAGGACATGACACACAATATCCTGTGCATGAGCTGCACGGTCTGTGTGGAATTTTAATTTAAAGTAAATTATTTAGCACCTGCTGCACATTTGTGCAGCCCAGAGCTGTAGAAAAAGCTTCCTCCTGCAGCTGATCAGCTTTTCACCTTGCAGAGCAAAGCAATGGGCGTGGCCAAGAACGCTCACAGGTGGCTGAGAGCAGGAAATCATGACATTCTGTGCTCTTTTAGAGCATTTAGAGTTGAGAAACATTGTTTACAATATTGCAAGACTGTGGGAAGGGTTTAAAACGCTATATATATATATATATATATA
>NC_056513.1:24992182-24997646 GCF_014905685.2 Nematolebias whitei
ATACTAAAATAAACAACTACTTACTACTTGTACTATTCCTACTTGGTGGTTTTTCACTTATCACGGGGATTCAGGGAACAGATCCCCTGCAATAAACGAGGGACTACTGTATGTTAATTAATATAAAGGAAAAGATGTAAAGACTTTGTTCAAAGAATAAAACAAAACAATTGCCATTTCATAAAATAATATTTAAATACTTTAAAAAAAGTCTCATTCAAGGGTTTGACATCTCTAAAAACTATTACATTTTTTTTTTAAAGTAATAAATGCTAACATCTGGCTGACTGTTAAGTTGTCTGTGTCGTATTTTTGAACCCTTTAACTGAGGAGTGTTTGCTGAGATTTTACTTGTGTGTTAGTTTTTTTTTTCCTCTCCAAAACCTCACTGTTCCAAAGTCTTTTTAAATATCACAATCTCTAAACACACAAGCAGTCACATTCACTACTGCAGCTCCACAGAGCTGCAACAATCTGTCTTTCCATCATCTTCAGCTGTAACTCTCTGGAGTCTATTACAAACAGGAACATATGTGTATGTTGCTATACATATGTGTATGTTGCTATATTTACTGAGCTAAGAAAAACATGTCTTCCAAACGTTACTAAAAACCAGTGCGTATAAAAGTAGATGCATTTTTGAATCCATGTTTTATACGATTGTTAAAGTGATAATTCAGGTCTTTTTAAGTAGGGCTCCGTGGTTATGAACAATTGACATCTAACTTGTAGAAAGCCCTTTGAACAACATCAGCTAAAGAAACATCTTCTTAATCCAGTCAAATGGTTACTCAGCTGAAATATCCACATTAAAAGCAGAGGCTTCAGGCACAGAGACATGTGCTGCTGCTAATGCTCCTAGCTTAATAATCTTATATCATAATCTTTACCTAATCTTTATATTCCTTCATTTTCACCAGTCCAATGGGCCCACGTGGAAGGGGATGCATGTATTTTGTCAGTAAAGATGAGGACAAGTTCACCTGTGGAGAGAGTTGCTACTTTATAATGCTTTCAAAATAAACTGGTAAACAGACGCTCGAATATTCTGAGGCTTTTTCAAAACCAAAAAAGGTCCATGCTCAATAATCCTGGTGTACAATCCAACAATTTTCAGTCAGGTCATCTGGACAGTTTCTTTTTTTGCTCAGCAAAAACAGAAACTGTCCAGATGACCTGACTGAAAATTGTTGGATTCCGAGACTTTGTTTTATTTTGAAAAGTTGGGGTCAATAAGCATTGTGTCCCAAAAAGCGCACTGCGAAACAACTTGGCACATCACTCTGAGGTGCCAAGATAAAAAAAAAAAAAAAAAAAAAGAAGAAGACAGTCATGCCATTTGCTTTTTCCAAGTCTCAGTACCACGACTTTGATTTTTTTGACAATCGCTGCCATCACTGCAGATACCTGTAGCCCTTCAATGATAGGTTTACAAACCATTATAAGATGTTTGCAAACCTCTTTAGCCTTGTTCCCACTCTGACTGGCCATGACTGTCTCAATCTAACCAGAAGGAAACTATTTCTCCAACTGAGGTTGTTCAAAATGCTATCTGCAACAGGTAAGGTGATGATAGCTTGTAACTTCTCCATTGAACCCCAATAAAATATTTAGACAATCATTTTCTGTGTCAGGTTAGAAGATAACAGATATCTAACAAGGCTGAGTCAGGTCCTCTGGATGGATTCTTTCTTTGTTGAAACATTTCATCTTTTATCCAAAATACTTCTTCAGTCTGAGGAGCTGCAACAAACTCAGTCTTATAAGTAAGTCAGTAAGTGCTTTGTGTTGTCTTCATTGTATGTTCCCATACAATGGCAAAATTGTTTCTCTTCATTTAACCTGGGATAGACCCAGGTGGAGCAGTGAGCAGCTATGTAAGCACCCAGGGAGCAAATGGGGATTAGGTTTCTTGCTCAGAGACACCATGACATGTGGGAATGACTGGGGATTGAACCTGGGACTTTCAGGTGCCAAGCCAAATGCCATACCTCTACCCCATCTCAGCAACATCTGATACAATCATGATCCACCATGAGAAGGTGCTGTTGGGCGCAAGACGAAACGTTCCAACAAAGAAGAATCCGCCCAGAGGACCTGACTCAACCTTGTTAGATTTATCTACCTGGATTATTGAGCATCAGGACATAACGGATATTTCTTCAAAACTGTACTTCTGAAAGTTACCTTTAGGTTTTTGCATGTTTTAGTCTTAAAATGAGGAGAGACGCCATCATTTACCGTCGTGTGTTTTGGGTTCACCACTCTCAGAAACACCAGCTGCAGTGATGTTTGTACCTGTTTAATCTCCTGTCACCCTCAGGCCATGTATCTCTCTTACACACATTGAAGATGCACAAGACAAATCATGAAATCTGACAATAACATTTTCTTTAAATAATAATGACCACTTTCGCAAACGAAAAAATAAAACTACACAAAAAGCAGAGGTTATTTCTTTGAAGAACTTGTACATTATCCTGTTCAAGATGTCACACCACTGTTTGCAAGTTGATCTAAATGTATTTCTCTGGCGACACACAGCTTTGCACAGACTGGCTGAAAATGTGTCGAGCACGGTTAGCTTCTCGCTGCGCTGTTGCAGCCAAACCAGACTAAGAAACAATAAAGGTGGATGGGCAAAAGCTCTTTTAATTTCTGTACACCATGAACCTTTCCAAGCAGACATAACACTAGACTAGGCTCTCTTCAAAATGTCACACTGTCCTTTTTAATAAGTGTAAAGTAACTCTATGAATGTGTCTGAAAACTTCAAATGGTTCTAAATTTGTTATGATGATGATAAAAGTAAAAATATTAATAATACATACATACAGTTTTTCTATAGGCATATTACCTGCATCATCCATTGTTTGTGTCAGAATGTGGACACTGTTTTGAAAATTATGTACAAAATATAACTTTGTTAATGGCATCATTTTACTTATACAATAGTGATGAAGCACAGTTTTGTGGTATTTTGACGTTCCTTGCATGCATTTCGTAAAGACTAATAGATTATTCTTTCTGAATATTCCCTGCTGCATGAAAAGCAGGTGATCAAGTATTAGGATACAGAATAATATTTTATGTTAGGGTGACAAATTTCAAATATGCTACAGGTTTAGGTGTTGGAGACAAATGCACTTTACCTATTAATAAAAGTAGCATACTGGTACCTTGCTAAAAAAACCCCAGTTAAAAACAAAAACAGATTGTGCATGATAAAATTGTACTCAAAGTATAAACTTAGCATGACTCGCAGCTACAAACGCACACAAATTCAGCCCATTATCTGCAAAAATGACATTTATAACTATTAATGACATTTATAACTATTATTGAGTTAAACAAGTCAATGAGCTGTGGTAGCCATGTTAATGGAGTTGACTCCAACTGACTCCAATAGATGTGCATCCAATAATTTTTTTCTGCGAGTTTCAATGAAATTGGTTCATGAGATATTTGACTAACAGACAGACAAATGAACACCTGCACACAGACAAACAAGCAATTAAATTAGAGATGCACGATATTGGATTTTTGGCAGATATTCGCTATGCCGCTATGCCGCTATGCCTAAACTCAACGGTGTGTGTGACATCATACTGTGTTGAGCTGCAGGTATCCTTGTCACTGGGTTGTCTTTGAAAAAAGTGCCATTTACAGGTATATATATATATATATATATATATACACACACATATGTAAACAGTACGTTTTATATCGGTGAGTTATTTTGATGGAATGGCCAATGTCCGATATTTAACTTTATTGCTAATATCAGCCGATGCCGATACCATGCTGATACTATCGTGCATCCCTAAATTAAATGATTGATCTTTGTGGCAAAAAAAAATCATTATAAGTGCAAATAAGAATAAAACTAAATACTTTTATAGAGGCAAGGATAACAAAGTAGAAAGTTGCAGCTTTTGAATCATTGCAGTTAAAGCTTGCTCTTCTGAGACTGAGTTATGGAGATTATTGTAATATTGATTTTGCACTCAGATGTTGAGGCTTGTGTTTATTTGATTGTTTGCTGCCTTACTGAGGGAATTTCACAAACCTAAGAAACAGTTGTGCTGAGGCAATCTTCTCATCATTTAATCAATACTTCAGTAAATTGTTAGGAAAAGCATGATTACAATGACACTTTTCATGAGTCTAAACTACAATTATTCTGTGCTTGCCTTGACTTGTTTTTTCTTGATTTCTTATCTCATTGCGTCTTCATTACATGACTGAGACTGCAGCTTTTGCAGATCTTGTTTCTCTCCAGAATGCACCTAATAGACAGTTCCAGTCACTGTTAATTAGCTGCTGTTTTGGTAGATTAGACGCATATTTCAAGCAGATTATTGCTTGAAATATGTACATAAATCTGGTCTTTTTCACTCTGAATTTGGAACTGGGTATTATGGTGATTGATAAAGCAAACTGTGATGAAGAGGGAAAAAAAAGGTTTCATGAGTAACCACTTGTTCAAATCACTACAATTACAAAGAGAGGTAAAAACATACTTTACCTCAGAAAGTATTACAATATGTAGCACTGTTGGTATTTTCCACAGAGTAACTGTTCCAACTTTTGAAACTGTGCCTGCAGTCAACTTACTTCACATATGGGGGCCAATATTACAGTATAGACAGAAACATGGGTGTGCTTTGGGGTCTCCAGTTTCTCGTTTTGTTGCCAACCTGTACATGGAGGAGGTAGAAAAGAGAGCCATGACGTCCTTTTCAGGGACACCACCAAGTCATTGGTTCAGGTATGTTGACGACACCTGGGTTAAAATTAAATCTCAGGAAGTCCAACATTTTACTGACCACATCAACTCTGTGGACGAATACATCAAGTTCACACGAGAAGATGTAAAAAATGGCAGACTGACTTTCTTGGACTGTGAGGTCTCAGTCTCTGATAGAGGACATTTGCAAACTGAGGTGTACTGCAAACCCACCCACACAGACCAGTATTTGTGATTTGACTCCCATCACCTGCTGGAGCACAAGTTAGGAGTCATCAGGACTCTATACCACAGAGCAGACAGCGTCCCCACTAGCTCAGGAGCCAGGCAGAAGGAGAAATCCAACACAAGACAGGCTCTAGACGTGGATATCCTAACTGGGCCTTCCTGAAAGCAGAGAAGAAACCCAAACAGGACTCCAGTCAGCCATCAGGTGAAACCCAGACCAGTGGTCATTCCGTATGTTGAGGGAGTATCAGAGAAACTGAGACGTTTATTTTCTAAACATAACATCCCAGTGGCTTTTAAACCCCAAAATACATTACGGCAAAGACTGGTTCATCCCAAAGATCCAGTCCCCCGGCACAAACAGAGTAATGTTGTGTATGCTGTTCAGTGTCAGGAGGGCTGTGATCAGTCTTACATCGGGGAAACTAAACAGCCACTGGCCAAAAGGATGGCCCAGCACAGAAGATCAACATCATCAGGCCAGGA
>NC_056513.1:24997746-25004854 GCF_014905685.2 Nematolebias whitei
ATATATATAAACACATTTTAAACCCTTCCCACACTCTTGCAATATTATAAACAATGTCTCTAAACTCAAAGTGCTCTAAAAGAGCACAGAACGTCATGATTTCAGCTCCCTGGCTCCTCTGCTCTCAGCCACCTGCAAGCATTCTTGGCCACGCCCACTTTCTCGCTCTGCACCGAGAACAGCTGTTCAGCTGCAGGAGGAAGCTTTTTCAGTAGCTGTGGGCTGCACAAAGGTGCAGCAGGTGCTAAATAATTTGAAATAATTTATTTTAAATAAAAATTCCATGCTGATTGTGGGGCTCATCCATCAATCAGCCAATTATGCGTCTTTTTATTTTCACTCAACCTTTATTTAAACAGGTAAATACCATTGAGCCACGAGGACTCATTTATAAGAGAGACCTGGATTTTAACAAAGAGTGATGACAACAACAACAATAGACATTCACAAATGATTCATACAACTTAAAAAAAAATTCTTACAAATTAAAGTTTTTGTTCAAATTCAAGTCATGTCCAGTCTTACTTTGAAAAACCGCAATAGAGCGAGTCCGCAAAATACGAACTGCAAAGTAGTGAGGGACTACTGTACTTGTAGAAGTACAACTTGTGGTTATCTGAAAATTTCATTAAAATCCATCTACTGCCACATTAAATATGAGCTCAACATCTGTACACTTGGCTGTCATGAAAAGATGCCATTGATTAAATCATGTAGCTGTGGCAGCCATCTTGGATGGCATCGACTCCAAAAGCAAATAATTTGTAGATGCTCCTTCAGTGATTACTTTCTGAAAATTCCATTTTAATTTGCGAATCTAATGGTGTAGTCTATGTGATACGCAGGTATATATAGTATACCCACTAGAAATGCTTGAGAATTTCAGTATACCCGTTTAAAAGTGCCCAATGACACGAACCCTTTGTCACGTATCACTGGCAAAGATACATGTTCAATATGCCTAAAAATCAAAATAAATTACCAATTACATTGTACTAACTGGTGTACTTTGGTTTCTAAGCACAGTACACCTACTACAAAAACGTAGACTACTCCACTGGGAGTGGTGGAGAAAGTACTCAAACACTGTACTTAAGTAAAAGTACAAATAAACGGACAAAAATGTACTCTATTAAAAGTAGAAGTACCGCGTCAATGTTTTTACTTAAGTAAAAGTAAATAAGTACTTGCTTTTAAAAATACTTAAAGTATTAAAGTAAAAGTACTTGCTGAATGTATTACCTAATGCAATGGTCTACAATATCATTAAGTGTACCTACTGTATGTATATTTTCTGTAATACATTAATAGAGTTGAGCCATTTTAATGAACGATGCTGCAGATAATACATGTTTTTATTGTGTTTACTCTGTGACACAGTTCAACTTGGACTTGTGATTCTGTGCGTCAGAATTTCAGGGATGACCTGCAGAGTTAAATGACATGAAACTAAATAAGAGAGGAATGATTATACCTTTGAAAGTTTTTATTTAACACAAACCAATGTGTCATTTTAACTGCAGTAAACACATTTAAGTAAAAGTTGTCTGCATGAAAAAAAAGGAGCATTAGACACAACTAACAAAAGATTATCTGATCATTTCAACTCCAGTTTGTCATCAACTCTAGTTAAAATACTGTCTAGTCAACCTTGTAATGGGTTAATAGTGAACAATATTTTAACTTCCTGACACCATTTTCAAAACTTGGACCCGAGTGTCGAGACATTTGGAGACATCTCTTGTCTCCTAACATCCCATGAACTGACACATTTTTATATTGCAGCAAGAATTTCTTGTTCAAGTTCAGAAGAAGTTGGTTTTCTAAAGTTTCTGAGTTCAGTCTGGCTCTTTACTACGGTACTGAATAGTCTTTTAATAGTCTTTCAATAATTTTTCAAAAAGGCTATGGATGTACCGTATCTTCTGTCTGACTCCGCGGTGGAATCCATTTTGGGTGTGCTAGTGGTGCTGTGGGTGCACCCAGCTCAATGACATATATAATAGAATGTACGTCATTGGCCCAGCTCTTCTTGAAGGCAGGTCTAATGTTACTTGCCCACTTTACAGTGATTCAGCTCCACTCTCACCATTGGTTACTTTCAAACTATTGAACAAATAAAAAAAATTGCAATGTGAATGTAACTTGTAGCACATTATAGAAATGCAGTGTAGTAGAAAGTACAGATACCTAATGTAAAATGTAGTGGAGTAAAAGTAGAAAGTACCCATGTTTAACTCTACTTAAGTAAAGTACAGATACATGAAAAATGTACTTAAGTACAGTAACAAAGTACTTGTACTTAGTTACATCCAATCACTGTCCACTGGTCTAGTCGTTCATAAGATATTTAGCTAACAATACAGACCGATGAACACATCCACAGACAAAGGCAAAGACATTAATGCTCTGCCTTTGTTTTCAGCAGTGGAAGATAAATATCCACATATAACGATATAAAGACCTCTGGGATGGAGTACTTGTTTAAAAAGAAAGCATTTTGTTGAAACAACTCTTTGAGATCCTAATTTGTGTTGTCATCTTGAGCATCTCTCAGAAATGCTTCGTTTGCCATAAGAACGCAATTGTGGGATGATCGATTTAAGCAATTACACCCACATGAGCCTTATTTAATGTGAGTTAGGGCTAACATAGCTGAAGAAAAAGATGTGCTTATTTGTTCAAGGAAAATCATTGTTGGGTTGTGTTAACGAAGCGCTCAAAGGCATGCTCTTAATAAGTGGTTCTGAAGCGGTTTGAGGGCCTTTTAGTGCAAGTTTCCACTTGAGCATTTGGTGAGCTGTCTCCGGCTTGGATGGACACCATTTTCACAGATCTAGGTTTAATTTTAGCCACAAACATGAGGACGCTAATGGACGAATTGAATTTACTGGTTTCAGGCAACAGTGAATGATGTCAGCTTAGAATATTAAGAAGCTGATACAAAAGTCCCGTCCTTCAGTTTGTTTTAAATCACAACCATTTGGGATGTGCAGTCATGCATAACAGTTGCCTCGTAGTAAAAGGTCTCTGGTTTGAGGCTTCTCTGTGGGAAGTTCTCCCTACGCATGTGTGGGTTTTCTCTGGGTACTCTTGTTTCCTCCCACAGTACAAAACCCTGCCAGGCCATGTGTTGGGCTGTACCCTGCTTCTTGCTTGCTCAAAATAGGAAGTTACTTCTTACGACCCTGAAGTGGAAATAGCATGTGCAGAAAATGATAAGATGACCTTTCCAGTGGTAGAGAACACACAGAACAACCTCAGTTTGGAGAAATGTAATTCTGACTGGACTGCTGAGTTAACAGCTAGCCAGAGTGAGGTCAGTTCCAGAGCAGATTTCTGCTACAGTGTTGCCAACTTAGCAATTTTGCCACTATCTTTAGAGACTATTAAGAGCTCTCTAATGACTTTCTCAAAAAGCAAAAAAAGAGAGAGAAAAGCTGCAAATCTGGTGTGTTTTTTCTTTTTCTTCTGGTGTTATTGGAAACTTCTGGAGGCTCTAATGTGATAGTGTTCATGGTTCTTACCCCTCACTGTCACAGAGCACTCACTGGCAGCCCGGTCCTCAAGCAGCAGTCCTTTCCAGCTGCAGTCAGAGCAGATGTTCACCCCTACTTGACTAGATTGCAAATCAATCGTGCAGTCATGCATGCATGAAGCCTCAGCTGTACAAAATAAAAAATAAATCACCTGTAAATGTTGTTTTTTTCTTTGTCAAAAGTAAAATTACTGCACTAAATTAACTCTTTTGGATCACTTTTGCTGGTCCCAGGCCCAGATAAGTGTAGAAAAAAAGTTCAAATACATAAAAACAGAAAGTTAATTTTTAGTTCTAAATGTATTTAGTTTGTTAACTTTTGTCTTTTTTATGACTTTATTTCTCTTTAGTCATTCATGAAAATTAGTGATGATATCATTTAGCAACTTCTAGTGCCTTTTTGACCAGCTAATAGATACTTCCCTTACTGAGGAGTAGTGGTGTAAATCACCAGCTTTACCACGATACAATATTATATTGATTTGTTTGTATGACATATGATTTTTCTCGATATCACAATACGATACGATTTCGATTCAATTCGATTCACAAGTCTGCGATCAATATGTTGCGATATCAAATGCCCATCTCATTTACAAATAAATACATTTACAAAAACAATTCAAATATGATTTAGCCATTTTATTTCTGTTATTACAGGCACCAGGCATTTAAATTATAATAATAAAAAAAAAAAAAATTTTTCTCAATTAATGAAAAAAAAATAAATAAATGACCTGTTCAGTATAGTGTCACATTTCTCATGTTTAAGGGCATTTTTTAAAACAGTTAACTTAAAAGTGCCCTGATTACATTTCAGTTATAAAGAAACAAAAATAGATGTTGAGCTTACATCAATGCTGTGCTTCTTCTTCAGGTGAACGACCAAATTTGTTGTTTCCCGAGTATTTTAACTCACACTGGTACCTTTTGCATACGACATGAGTTTTGTCTGTTGCGTCGTCCTTCTGTTGGGATCCAAAATATTTCCACTGTGTTGATTTAAATCTAGCAGGAGAGTGAATTTCATTAGCTATGTTTTCTGCCTCTGCTGCCATGTTGCTGAGGCGGCTGCAGAGCGCAGCCGCGCACGGAAATGGTGACACAGACGTGCCTTGGGAATTAAAAAAAAAAGCGCATTTTAAAGATGATGAATGAGTTTTGCCACGATACAACTGAATCATCAATCATGTAATCGATACATCAATTTAAATCGATGTATTGTTACACCCTTACTGAGGAGTTAGTAACTCTGCTTTCCATTTTCAAAACGACCCCAATCTCAATAAGTTCATGTTAACACACTTCTATCACCCATTACAGGTATTCTGTCAGGAATATCATGATATTCCTGAGGGAAGTGACCCAAGTTGCACCAGAAGTTCTCCTGCTGTATTTGCATATGCAATAAACTAACATATTTTATGTGCATAATCATGTAGTGTAAACTTGAGGATGATGCAGAGTTTTGTAAAATAGTGTAATCATAAATGATAAACAGACTGTACTTATACAGCACCTTTCTATCTTATCAAGATACTCAAAACGCTTTACACTACAATCTGTGTCCTCATTTACCCATTCATACAGCATTCTACTAGATCTCTACAAAGAATAATCAGTAGTTTATCACATTCATGCACTGATGGGACACACGCTGGAGGCAATGTTCAGTGCCTTGCCCAGGAACACTTCGGCATGTGACTGCTGGTGGAATCCAACCCCCAACTCTTACTTTGGAGGATGACTGCTCTAACCATACAAACACACCTGCCCCCTCGTACACATCAAGTGGTGGACAAAGTACTCAATTCTAGTACTTAAGTAAAAGTATTGACACTCATGGTCAAATCTTACTCAACTACAAATAAATGTTGCTCAGTCAAAAGTTTACTCAAATTAAATTTAAAAATACTTAAGTATTCAAAAGTACATGCATTTAAAAATGACTCAAGTATTTAAAAGTACAAATTATATTTTCTAATATCAGTGCATTGCTGTATTGTTTTGAGTGATTTTACAGAACCTTCTCTGAAACCACCTGATGATGTTTTGACATGTATAATCACTCTATCACCACATGCCTTAATCAAACCTGTAAACCACTTAACATAGAAGATTACACAACAATGAATGTTCTGCACAGATGAATCTAGCATAATGTCTGAATCAACAACTGGCCAACTGCATTTAAGGAAAGACAAACAGCAACAGCAGATTACAAAGCTGAGCTAAAAGGAACAAGTAACGAGAAGCTTCCTAGAAATGTAGTGGAGTCGAAAGTATAACACATAGGCGTCGCAACCATTATATGTGAAGGGGACATGTCCCCCCCCCCCCCCCCACATTTAAAAAAACGTTCATTTGGACCCCCACTTTTACTCTGAAACATTAGTTCAGGCGGCGCAGTTTCTCTTTCTTCGTGAACAAATCCATTCCACTTGATTAATAGGAGAATGAGCAAAACCCCTCCTGTGTCCCCTCCACATTACGGATGCTTCTGACACCCTTGGTATAGTTGTCTTTGAAATGAGGTCGAGTGGGGGAGTGGTGGCGCAGAGGTTAGAAGATGGGCCTGTGATTGGAAAGTCACAGGTTCACCTCCTGGTACCATCAACATCAAAAATGTGGGTGGAAAAGGTGAAAAACTCACACCTGCCTCCACCCTCATTCACCCCACTCTGGGTCCCTGAGCAAGGCCCTTAACCCCCACCATCTGCTCCCTAAACAGGTCTCTCTTGAAAATGAGTTTTCGTGGCTCAATGAGACTACCTGGATAAATAAAGGGTAAATGGACAAAATGAGTGAAAGTCACAAGTTCCCAAAAACACAAATACTCAAGTAAAGTAAAGCTAATCAGTATATGTACTTTGTTACTGTCCACCACTGTAACAATGGTTGGACTACTTGTTTTGCTGTAGTTAAAGCAGGGCACGAGCAGGTCATTTTATTGCCCAACAACAACTTAATTAATGTATTCACCCTTTAATAATCAGAACTCAGTCAAATTTGCAGAAGCTAACCTGCTAATGTAAATGTTAAGACGACTGTCACTCAGACGAGTATCACTGAGGCTACGTCACGTGTCTTCATCCCCTTCCAGTTGAAGCTTCATCGGCCAGTCGTGTCTTATCACGTGTCTAACGGACTATTCGAGATACGCCAACAACAGACAGGAACAAGCTTGTGAGTTTTGTTAGCAGACTTAAAGTTGACAACATCAAATTTAGCCAAAGCTATATATACACACATATATATATACATATACATATATATATATATATATATATACATATACATACATATATATACATATATACATATATACACATATATACATATATATATATACATATATACATATATATATATATATATATATATATACACATATATACATATATATACATATATACATATATATATATATATACATACATATATACATATATACATACATATATATACATATATATATATATATATATATACATATATACATATATACATACATATATATACATATATATATATACATATATATATACATATATACATATATACATACAT
>NC_056513.1:25004954-25009851 GCF_014905685.2 Nematolebias whitei
CATCATTCTTTGTTAAAAATTCAGGTATCTCTTGTAAATGAGTCCCTGAGGCTCAATAGGATTAACCTGTATAAATAAAGTTGAAAGAATAAGTGATTCTGTCCAGGACAATGAATGTGTGAAAACATGACATTATTCAGTTCAGGGTAGTTAGGAAAGGTGACCTCAGGGTCAGAGGTCATGGTCAGTACACCACATCTTCCTGCTGCAGTAGTGTTTGCATGAATTGGTAAGAAATTTTTGACATTAAAGCTGTTTGAAGATCGCAGCAAATCACTATGTGGTCAGAAAATAACTGAGGGTGTTCAAAGCTGTATTTACTTCCAAAGATCTGAACCACTGCTTTGAGGAGTGTTGTCAGAAAAAGCATCACCCTACTGAATATTCATTCCTTTTTCATTGTTCAGTATTTTGTAGAGCATAAACATTCGGGAAAGAAAAACCTACTCCTCATGACATCTCTTTTGGAGTTCAAACTCGGTTCTCAGTGCTTTCTGTGTGATGTTACCACAAATGCAAATTATATAAGACAGTGGAAACAATTTGTCTCGAGTTTTTCGGCTGCACTGACCATTTTCCCCAAACTGTGGCACATGACATGCTGGCTCCTGGATATGTTAGCTCTGATGCTAACCCTAAAAAAAAAAACGTTAGTGTAATCTTGTCCTGTTGGTTGAAGCTGACACTAATTCCCTGGGACAGGAGTGTAGCGGTGTGTGATTTAGCGGCGTATGCTAAGTGCTGCTGGAGCTGCAGGCTAGTCTGTGGGCACCAGGGCAGAGAGAAAGCAAACTGAAAAGTACTGACTTGACTAACTGGCCTGATTAAACCGGGTGTGAGATGACATGGATCAGATACACACTTTTACCCAGCTGGAAAGACGAATTGGCAGGATTAAACAGAGAAAGTATAAGAGAAAAATAAGAGAATGCACAGATAAGGACGATTAGCAGGTGTGGCTGTGCAGATAGAGAAGACGGGGGGTGGAGATTAAGAAATCTGGAGACAGTAAGTTAATTCTGGAGATGTGAGGTTTCCTCCTGGGGTGTTTTTTTCAGCTCTGCTGGACTCTGGTGGTGTAAGAAATTGGCTGAGATGCAACGTAGCATTCGCATCATGGTTTCATTAGCTTTCATTCAGCCCTGGGCATTTCACACTGCATTTCCTCTACTCATCTGCCTCTTTTAGATCTGCTCTCATTACAGGAAAAGGTAATGTGTAGTATGCCAAAACTGAAAACTGAAGCTCCGTCTTGTCTGTATTGTACTGGTACTTTGTTTCAGATGAGCCGCTGAAAGTTGAGCTTTTTCTTCGTCTTCTTTTCTTCATTTTAGTAAATGTTATTGATTGCTGCAGACACTTGTGTGCCTTTAGCGGTTTGGAATCGTTCCCTTCATACCCCAACAAATGAGGTAAAATCAGATTACATTTATTTCAAGGTTATTTGATTCATTAATCGCCAGCACTTTACTGTGCACATTGCCTGCAGGCACAGATTATGTTGAAATGAAGGCAGGCACTGGAATAGAGATTTGGGGCCTTTTTATGAAGCCTGATAAGGGGTTTAGCAGAAGTAGTTAGGTTGAACCCTGGTCTCCTCACAGTCACTCTTTCTGACACCAACTTCACTAATATTTAAAGAGCAGAGGACAGAAAGAGGGCAGTGCTCTTCCTGCCCTAGCTTGTGCATATCATGCGATCTCATTCTGGATTTTGTGTTAAGACTCTCATATTTAAATTCAAGTCACATAACTGAGGCTCTATTTTTCATGACGATAAATACAAACTATTTAAAAGGGGTAGGGGGCGTCTTTGCTAAGTTTTGAAGCCTTGTTTAGAATCCACAACACCCTCACATGCTGCTGGTTTGATGTGTTTTCTGTGTGCTGTGATGTAAAAGAGACTTTTAGGTTGTTTCAAAAGGCGTGACTCAATTTCTTACAAAAAGAAGTACGCCCGTGTCCCCCATCGCCGAGGGATTTGGAAGTGAAGTTGTAGTTTTCATTATGAGTGTTTTTCTAGAATTGAACTGAACAGGAAATGCAAGTAAACCTTACTATTGTCAGTGCAATGTATTCAAGTAGGTAGGGTTTACTGTGAATAAGAATACAGGAAGATGGTTTTATTTATGTTGTTTGTCTGAGGCAGTGCAGAGAGAGGGATCCTGAGGGAGCAATTTTATCCATCAATGGCAGAGCCCAAATGTTATGCACAGTGGTGTAGTCTACATTTTTGTAGTGGGTATGTGCTTAGAAACCAAAGTACACCATTTAGTACAATGTAATCGTCAATTTACTTTGATTTTTAAGCCTATTGAACATTTCCAAATTTCTCTGACGCTTATAGTTGAATATGTGCGCAACAAACTTTGTACAACAGTTGGCTTTGTATTAAAGACATGTTATAGAATTTATTAAATGGTATCAAAGCAAAACATGTTCAAGTATTAAGTAGTAAGTACAGAAGTATTAATTATACAACAATTTGCTGGATAAGCGAATGTAATAAACAAGCGCTGTACACAGATAGATTGTTACGGAAGCGTTTAACTGCTGTTTAACGTTTCAATGACACGTGCCTAATGATATGTCGTGCATCAATGGGCACTTTTAAATGGGTATACTGAAATTCTCCAGTTTTTCTAGTGGGTATACTCCATATACCCACATATCACCAACGACACCACTGGATATGCACTTGTTACTTACCTGGTACATACCATTAAGCAAATAGTTTGCACATAGTCTTGTGCTCCCAATATGTGTTTGGGATTACTCTCAGCTACTACCAAACATTTGAACATACACGTCCACGCACAAAAATGAGACAGATGATTTTTTTTTTGCCTTGAATGGCAAGCAACAAAAAAATTGTAACTGGTAAATGGACTGTACTTATATAGTGCCTTTCTATCTTATCAAGATACTCAAAGCACTTATTCCAATCCGTGTCCTCATTTACCCATTCATACAGCACTCTACTAGATCTATACAAAGATTAATCAGTGCTTTATCACATTCATACACCGATGGGACACACATTGGAGGCAATGAGGGGTTCAGTGTCTTGCCCAGGGACACTTCAACATGTGACTGCTGGTGGAATTGAACCCCCAACTCTCCCATTGGAGGACGACTGTTCTAATCACTCAGCCACATCTGCCCCATGTTCAAACAAGCAGGTTCTTGAGGAAAAAAGTGTTAAACTCCAACATTCTTTGCTCGTTAGCTTGAACAAGATCAAGGGTTTAATGAACGCCAACGGTTTGTTTTATGGCTCACAGATTGTTCATGAGACAGGTATAAAATTTTACTTTTTTGTTTTTATGTTTTGTAGGGTATGATGGGTGTAGCGGGCTGGATGTTGCTCCTACTCTCTTCAATTATGGTGCCTGCGGCATCCCAAAAGCCTCCAGGACTCAGTGTGGGCGTGATACTGGGCCAGACACGTCCAGTATCCGACCAAGAGCTCCGCTATCCTCGGCGCCCTGAAGACGCTCTTGACGTCAATGTAGTCACACTAAAGATGAACCAGACTGACCCAAAGTCTGTGATTACGGAGGTGAGAGCACATATTTCAGTATTATGTATTCTGTTTGCTAAACACAACAGCAATTTGTTTACAACGTGCGTGGGTTCCTTGTGTCTCAGGTGTGTGAGCTTCTGTCTCGCTCTCGTCTCCATGGCCTTGTGTTTGCGGATGGCACCGATCAGGAGGCCATAGCCCAAATCCTTGACTTCCTGTCTGTTCAGACGCAGCTTCCAGTTCTTGGAGTTCATGGAGGATCCTCTATGATTATGGCTGACAAGGTGAGTGACACAAGGCATGCACCGATGAGCACAGGACAACGGAGGGTAAACAAGACTTCCGCCTCTCTGTATATAAAATGTTTAGAATTAGGAGCAGATACTACATGTTTCACAGATAAGTAATTTTTTCATATCCATTATTATTTCAGGCTTTAAACTTGTTAAAACTAGACTGCCAAGAACAAATAGAAAGTATTGTTACATTTGGATTTCACAAATTCACTCCTGATTAGATTGTTAGCTCACTACACTATGTTAGAGTGATTTTTTTTTATTTTCAGCACAAATTATGTTGAATATATTCATTTTACACCCTGTAAAGATATCACTTTTTTAAAAGATATTTTATTTGTTATAAAAAAACATTAAAACATTGCCTTTGAATACAGCTACATTCTAATACAGTTCTAATCTTCTTTTTTCATTTCCTTATAAATGTTGATTAGTAAATGACACAGAGGGAGAGTCTTCATACGGTCAATGGAGCGTTCCTGTAG
Source organism: Nematolebias whitei (assembly GCF_014905685.2). NCBI lineage: Eukaryota > Metazoa > Chordata > Actinopteri > Cyprinodontiformes > Rivulidae > Nematolebias > Nematolebias whitei. Next base: position 25,009,261 of record NC_056513.1, read on the forward strand.
AACATACAGTATACATCATTGTCTGGTACATCGTTTTTATTTTAGCAGATGATCGTGCTTTGATTAAATATGTAAAAATGTGTTATATGCTTGGCCTAAAAGAGGGCTACACAAAACCAAAATCAACAATGAAGAAAGTAAGAAAGAAAGAAAGAATGAACAAACGAAAGAAAGAAAAATAAAGAAAAAATAAAGAACAAAAAAACAAAGAACAAAAGAAAGACCAAAAGAAAGAAACATCAGAAAAAAGAACAAAAGGAAAAAAATAAGGAACTAAAGAAAGAATGAAAGAAAGATAAAAAGAGAGAACAAAAGAAAGAATAAAAGGATAAAGAACATAAAAGAAAGAACAAAAGTAAAATAGAAAAAAGAACAATAGAAAGAAAGAAAGCACAAAAGAAAAAGAAGGAAAGAAAAAAGAAAAAATGAAAGAAAGATAAAAAAGAGAACAAAAGATAAAAGAATCAAACAAAGAAACTAAGAACAAAATAATCTAAGAGAAAAAAGAATGAAATAATCTAAGAAAGAAAATTAAACAAATAAAGAAAGAAAGTAAGAAAGAAATAAATAAAAATGAAATAAACGAAAGAA
>NC_056513.1:25009951-25014187 GCF_014905685.2 Nematolebias whitei
GGTAGGTGTGTGTGTGTTTTCTTTAGTTTATTGCTCTGCACACACTTAGGTTAGCGGTGTACATCTCTTCTTTTTTATATCTGAATCCTCTCTGCAGACCTGGCTGACTGACAGACAGACTGAAGAAGCTTTGATAAAAACACAACTGGTTCTTTAGCTTTTAAATCTCGCAGGGCATAGCAGCCCAAACACAGGAACCAATAACTGCTGCAATACTGCAGCCGTTTGAAGAACAAGCAGACGGGGGATTGTGTGTATGTGTGAGTAAAGATAAGAGAAAAAAATACAGGAAAAGGAGGAGAGAGGTAAAAGACATGGTGGGACTTATATTGAAGGTTATGGGAACTGAAGTTGCAGTGTGAAGGTCAGTGTTTTAAACTCACTAGTGGATGTACAATGACAAGAAAAGACATGTTTTCTTCATCTCATGTGGCTTTTGTTAATGTGTCATTACACAGGGTGCTTAACCCCCAACTGCTCTAATTAAAGTGCTGGGTGACCAAACGTACATGCATGCAGTCATTGTGGCAGATCCCAGCCCCATACAGCTGTTCCTGCAGGCCCGTCCTACAAATAAGATATATGTTGCTGTCTGTTAAAGTTAACTGAAGAATCATCCAGGGAGTTATGAAAGCTGAAAGCCAGTAAATCATTAGCAAAGTATTATAATCGGTATTAAATTATTATAGTCCTTGTAGTGGTTTAGGAAAAATGTGTGATGGCACGTTTGTGTATATCTGCACTTTATGGATGTTTCACGTTAGCGATCTGTTTGGTGTCATAATCATTATTACAGATGGGGATCCATCCATCCATCCATCCATCCATCCATCCATCCATCCATCCATCCATCCATCCATCCAGCCAGCCAGCCAGCCATCCATCCATCCATCCAGCCAGCCAGCCAGCCATCCATCCATCCATCCATCCATCCATCCAGCCAGCCATCCATCCATCCATCCATCCATCCATCCATCCATCCATCCATCCATCCATCCATCCATCCATCCATCTATAGAAAAACAGAAAAATCTGTGTGAGAACTACGTATGTTTATTTCTCTTTAGGTTTTCCAAATCAATAAGAATGTGTAGAAACAAATTAGTTGAAAGAATTTGTTCAAATGTACAGAAATGTGCAAAAGTTCCAGCCGTCCTTTTTAGAATTATTATTTTTTTTTTTACAGATATTAGATTTCTCAATCTTTTACGTAGCCATGATCCACTTTTTGCAAGCTGGGTATTATTATTATTATTATTATTATTATTATTATTATTATTGTGAGTTAGTTTGCTGTGGCGACCCCTGAAGAAGGGAACAGCCGAAAGAAGAAGAAGAAGATTATTATTATTATTATTATTTAGCTTTGACCAATGTTTACACTACTTTTTATCTAGTCTTTGTGACTGACTTTTATTCATAAGTATTACCCCCCAAAAAACTATTGCAATAGTCCATCGCTACTTTGCGGTTCATTTATTGTGGACTCGCTCTATCACGGTTTTTCAAAATAAGATTGGACATGACACACAATTGACTGACTGATGGATGAGCCACATGATGGTCATGGAATTTTTATTTAAAATATATTATTTTAAATTATTTAGCACCTCCTGCACCTCTGTGCAGCCCAGTCCATACTGTAGGATAAACTTCTCCTGCAGCTGATCAGCTGATTTCCATGCAGAATGGCAAAGTGGGTGTGGCCAAGAGTGCTTGTAGTTGGCAGAGTGTGGTTGGAGGCAGGTGGCTGAAATCACGACATTGTGTGCTCTTTTAGAGCGTTTAGAGTTTAGAAACATTGTTTAGAATATTGCAAGTGTGGGAAGGGTACTAAAATAAACTACTACTTGTACTACTATCCCTACTTCACAGTTTTTCACTTATCGCGGGGCTTCAGGGTACAGATCCCCTGTGATAATCGAGGGACTACTGTGTACTAAACCGAATATTTTTAAAGCTGTAACAGTTCCAGAAAAGTAAAGAAAAACAAAGGAACATTTTTTTTTTTTCTCTTTGTTAAATCTACCCAAAAGGCCAAAATAACATTAGTTTTTCAGGTTTAAAACTGTAGTTTTGTATCAACATAAAAAAAAACCCCACAAACCGACTTATGGGGGCTGAGATGGTGTAGAGGCAGGGCAGCCAACTCTGGACCCAAAAGTCCCAGGTTCGATCCCCAGTCATTGCACATGTCATGTTGTCTCTGAGCAGGACACCCTATCCCCCAAAAGCTCCCCTGATGCCTTCAATAGCTGCCCACTGCTCCACCTGGTGGTGGATGGGTTACATGTAGAGAGCCAATTTTGCCATTGTATGGGAACATACAATGATGACAATACATAAAACACATTATTATTATTATTATTAGTCAAAAACTTGACATCCAGTCGATGATTGTCTGAAGGATCATCAATCTTTCAGGTCCTTTCATGTCTCTGCTGCGTATTGTCCTCTCTTATTTCTGTAAAACATGATTTTATGTTTTTATTTGTTTACTACCGGTAAGTCTGCAGGCTGCAGACTGATGGTCTTCCGCATGGAAGACGAAACGTTTCTCCCTCAAAGAAACTGGTCCAGATGACATGATTTATCCTTTTTTGTTGTTACTAATAATATTCTTTTTGTCCTCTGATTTGACCAACAACTGTTCCATTTCAACATTTCTCTAATTATATAAAAATGTTGGTAGTAATCACCAGGTTAGCATAAACTACTGTTTTATATTGTATCTTGGATCTTTTTTTAAATGGATGCATCTAAAAAAAAAAAGAAGGAGCAAAAGGAAAGGAAGTAATTGATAACAGTCTGATAAACTAAACCAACTGCCTTTAGTGAACTAAAGTCGTGATTGGTTTGCATAAAAACTGTCTTAAAAATATTCATTATTCACAGTAGTGGCAGCTATTTTTCTGTTGATTGTCTGATGAAACAGCGAGTTGTCTCAGAATTTTAGCGGACTGTATCATGCGCCCATTTTTTTTCCTTCCATACTTGTGCCAAATACAGTACGATCTTATTATGGAGGCCGTGAGCATTTTTCTCAGCGAGGTTGCCACATGTGTTGCATTTGACACTCAAACTGTGATGGTGACAGCACCACAATAACCTCACCCCAGCACTTTTCTCAGCTCTATTAGCTCCCATTAATTTCACAGCATCAAACACATTCATGCATTGGTGTTGTGAATAGCTACACAAAATGACAGCTTTTACATCAACAAATAGAATTTGCTCTGGAAGAAAAAAATTTGACTTGGTATAACACAAGTCGACTACTTCCTTTTCATACCTACAGTCAGTGGTAGTTTGGCGGATAAAAATAGACCCCAGTGGGGTCCAACCATTCAGCTTTATTACTCCAGACTAACAAACAATATTGTGTTTTTAGCAGACAGATATATAGAGCTTTGTGCTTTTCATGGCCACATTAATAAACATTCTCTAAAATCGAATTAATACGGCATAAGCGTCACAACAATTATATGTGAAGGGGACGTTTCCCACCCCCAAATTAAAAAAATTATTATTCGGAACCCCCCTTCCCCATACCCCCACACACCCCACCCACACACATTTACCATGAAATTTTAGTTCACTCACCACTGTTTCTATTTCTTTGACAAATCCATGCCACTTGATTCATAGGAGAATCCTCAAACCACTAAAAGTCCACTCCAGGTTTTCTTGGGTACCTACAACAACTCCACACCACATGTAATGTTTCTCCGAGGTGATCTTCCTTGGCAGGGTGCCCATGGGGGGAGGAATGGGACACACATCTGTTTTACGAGCTAGCTTATCTCCATGTTAGTGCTGGCAGTTTTGACGGAGTGGGGGGTTAGGATGTGTGAGAGAAGCGGAGCGCTATGTCTGTAGCATCTTAGCTAACATGTCTGTATTGTGTACTGCTAGCTTAGCGCTACGTTAGTTTCGGCAGTTTTCGATGTGGGGGGAGAGTAGTGGTTAGGATGCATGAGAGAAGAGGCGCATACTCTATTCACACAAGGAGAGCTGTTGGTCAGGCTACTTCTTGTTGCTCTCTAAAATAGTTATTGAATCAAGTGTTTACTTATGTAGGTAAACATAGATGTTTACTGTTAAAATACACGAGAATGCAAGAAATGGCATCTAATTAATTAAAATTTTGTGGGGAGGACCTCCAAACCCCCTCCCCCCACATGAGTGTGTCCCACCCTCATTACAAATTCTCCTGGAACCAATGGCACCAGGAGA
>NC_056513.1:25014287-25021333 GCF_014905685.2 Nematolebias whitei
GTAATGTATTTTGGGGTTTAAAAGCCACTGGGACGTTATGTTTAGAAAATAAACGTCTCAGTTTCTCTGATACCCCCTCAACATACGGATAATGTCAATAATGGCTTTCCTGTATATCAACTAGCAGCTTGTCATAGCACATGCTGAAAAAGAGTTGGATTTTAAACCTGAAAAACCAGCATCAGTCCTAAAAAGTTGTGTCACTTCACTGGTGCTGTGCTGAATCTGAAATTTGTGGGTATTCTTTTGAAAAGTTGTGCCTATTCTTTTTCCTCTGGAAGATTTGAAAATATCGAAACATTTCCCATCAGGAAGGAGACCGGGAATTTGTTATCCTTTTTGAATTCTCCGTGAAATTACATGCAGAGTACCGGTAATCCAGTTTGAGTAGAGTTATAGGTTGAACAGCACGGCTCGATTCTACTGTTGGGCCCGATTCTGAGTGCTAAATACCTACAGACTGGCACTAGACAAAAAGATGCAGTGCCAAGTGGAGTGTTAAGTGGCACGTGACATGGTCCTTTGGCTCCTGTTGCTGTAACGAGAGCAGCTTGGTCTGAGCTGCTGCTAATTGCCCAAATTGAGAAAGTGACCTACATCTGAGGAGTGGCTTCGGTGAAACAGCTGGCAAACCTGGAGAAGAAAGAGGGTGGAGAGGGAGAGAAGGATAAAAAGATAGGAGACATTAGGAGAGGCAAAAATGGGTGCTATACAGAGAAGATGTGGATCGTCAACCTGATCTCACTGTCAGACAACTCAATTAGCTGTAATTCTTGATATTGTGTAAAAAATTATCATGATTTGTGGACTCAAATTAAGTTAAGTGCACAATGAAAGCAACATTTAGGCTGTGGGATTAGAGTAAGGTTGAACGGATGGAAAAAGATGAAGAAAAGGGAGCAGAGACACGAGGAGAAGGTTGGCAGTGACATCATGCTTTTAGAGCAGAGGCCAGCCCTCAGGCCACCACTGAATACACTTCTAACAGTCTTGTGTACTTCCCTCAGACTGAATTATTCAACGTAGTCCTGATGGAGAGACTGACTATGACTCTGTGTGTGTGTGTGTGTGGCTGCTTGTCTGCATGTACTTAAGAGCATGGATTTATCTAGAGAGCGAGAAGAATAAAAGTTCTGTGTGCTTGTGACTGAATGCAACTTTTTTTTCTTTATTTGTGTGCTAGAAAGGGGGAAGGAGCAGGAAGCTGCTCGGAGTCACTGAATGAGCGTCTGATGTGTGGGCGGCTGCTCAGTTTAAGTGCATACACACATGTGCACGTATATACACACATCTGTCCAGTCTGATTTCTCTGCGTTCAAATAGTTTTTCTTTTGTTTCCTTTCAAATATGAAATCATGTTAAAGTCAATCCTTTTACTCATTTGTCCCCCCCCCCCCCCCCCCACACACACACACACATCAAACATTACTACACTATCTTTGTAATTCTGTATTTTGGGTTTTAAGCTGAATATCTCCTGTGTGCCCTCATTTCTTGTTTTTGTATGTGTGGTCTGCATACATCTGTAAGTTTTGTGTGTTTTCACTGTGCATGTGTGTTTGTGTGTGTGTGTGTGTGGACAGTGAATGTTGGGGTTTGATCCTGTGCTAATGATCTCCCAGTGGCTCAAACTGTAAAGAGTGTTGAGCAGAAAGGGAGGAAGAGGGAGGGGCATAGAAGAGGGATGGAGAAAGAAGGGCAGGAGGATGTGAAAAAGAAGATGTGTCTTTTCAACCTAATCATCATTGTTGTGTTTACTAGTGTTTAGAGGGGTCTCCCACCCCGCCCTTGTTTTTTTTTCACCATACACCTCTTGGGGATTCACACACTTGAGCAGAAACAGCTGTTTTGGCAGAGTCTGTATCATCCAAACGGCTGGTGAGAGAAGGATGGAAAGAAGGATGGATGAATGGACAGATGGATATAAAGAGCTGGCATGTGATGTGTGTCAGCCTCGTGCACGCACTCAAAGAAATGTCAGCTGCAAACAGCTGGATGTATGAACTTCTTTCTCTGGTTCCTTTTCACCAAACGTCACATGGAAAGCTTTTCTTTCATATCTCTCTCCCTCCTTCTTTCTGTCCATCACCCTCTCCCTGTTTTTTCCCCTCCTCCACCTCTCCTCCTGCTCTGCCTGTCACCTTGCAGCTCATCTTCTTGCTCACACAGGCTGTAATGCATTTTTTGTTTTGTGAACGTGCTGGAACTTCCCCCTTCTTCCTTCCACTCTCCCAAGTCTTCCCTCTCCTCTGTTCATTCCCTAAAAAAAAAACCATCTGTCTTACTAATAGGAGGCCTGGTAAATTTGCTCCTCTGTCATTTCTCTCTGCCGCTCCTGTTTCCTCCCTTTATCTCTAATCTATCTGTCCAGGCGTGTGCTGCCCAGTAAAGCACACTTATTTACACCCATAGATATGGACATGAAAATGCACACTTGAGAATACACATTTGCCTTGTTTGTGTGTGTCTGTTTGTCTCCAGGTCGGGTACTGGCTAATAGGGCGTAGTAGGTAATGGCAGCCATAGCCTATTATCTCTGCTCCGTTGTCTAATAGCCACTGGCTTTAAGCATCTGCCATGTAGCTGCTCTAACTCCCTCAGTGGACACTTAACAGCTTAGCACATACCCTAACAAGCGCACTCATAAACATGTGTGGGATAAGCTACTAAAGATGCGCATCAGATGTAATATACACACTGCCAAAAGTAATTTGTGAGAGTATGTGTGTGCCTGTGTGGGTATGTGTGAAAGTGTTTGTGTGTTTTTGGTTATCATTATGTCTAACACACAATGCCCCGGCACTTAGTATGCTCTTTTTTCTCTTGGGAAGCACTGTCTGCCTTTAATTAGTAGAAGAAATAGATTTACCTATCTGATGTTTGGCACATTGGTTGACTACACACACACACATTTGGTTGTATGTGCGCAGCATTGCCATCACCTGTCGGTTAACAATGCGCTGGAATACCAGAGTAGAATGCTAAGCCCTTTGCATGTTCATGTGCGTGTGTTCCAGGGAGAAAGAAATCTGCTCTCGTCTGTAGACAGGCCATTGATTGACAGTCACAGTGGCTATGACTGCCAGGTGAACAGAAACTATGATAAAGAGTAAAAAGCGTCTACATTGAAAAGATGAAGGGGGAGTGGTGGTATGAAGCTGTTCAATTCTGCATTACTGTAGTCCCTCGATTATCGTGGGGGTTACGTTCCAGACACCACCACGATAGGTGAAAAACCGGAATGTATGAATGCTATATTTATTTTAATATTTATTTTAAGGCTTTATAAACCCTTCCCACACTCTTGCAATGTTCTAAACTCTATGTAATTTTAACAACACACGTATATGTACTGTACAGTACTGCAAATTTTTTTTGTGGGTACTCACCAGCTCTGCAGACCAGCAGCTCGGTCGGGCTCGGTTCAGTTCTGCAGACGTATCCTGCAGCAACGAAGCCCACCACCCCGTCCAGGTTGATGTGCGTGTGGATAATTGAGCTTCAGGAATCTTCAGGATTATTTGTGACTTTCCTGCCTAATCTGTGAGTTTAATAGATAGATTGTTCCTTCTGACTTTGTGTTGCAAAACTTTTCCTCCATTGCTGCCATTTTGGCAGAAAGCAGTGGCTGGAAGCACTGCTGGCTTCTGGGCCGTGTAGTTCTTTTGACCTGCGTTACAGTATAGGCTTATTGAAAGAAAACTACAAAATAGCAGCAGCTGTCTGAAGTTTTTGTCTGTTAGCTTTTTATCCCGTACTGTCCCAATCATGTGACAAATATTAAAGTTGAGAATCGTGTGTCGTGTACAATCTTATGTTGAAAAACCGCAAAAGAGTGAGTCTGCAAAAGTCGAACCGCAACGTAGCGAGGGTCCACTCTACATAGTTATTTGCATATAATTTTGTGGGAACTTGCAACTGTAGATAGCAGCAGCAGCTAGCTACAGCACTGCAGCACTTTGGTGCAGCCAGGGGAACTTCCAGATGGAACATTATAAAAGTTTTGCTGCAATACTGGCGTTCTAGAATTGTGCTGCTCAAGGTGGCTGCATGTTGGAGTAGCTCTGCTACATTCATTCTTAGATTTCGCTTTTGAAACCTACAGTAATTCCTCTTTTCTGGATATAATTGTTGTATTGTTTTTAAATTTATTTTTTAATGATTATTTCCTCTGGTATCGGATGCTGTGCAGCTGGAAGGATTTTTACTGAAACATTTTTACCTTTGAACATTTGTTATGATCCGTAACCATGACAACAAGATTTTTTTTTTTTTTTTTTTTTTTTTAACAACTGGAAGCTGCTGATTAGCATCTCAAAAGCTCAAATATCTCAACTACAGCCCCAAATCCCAAATGAATTGAAAAGGGGTTGCCGTGGATGCATTTCCGTCTACCAGGCAGCGGTGCTCGAGTACGTGACCGCTGAGATCCTGGAGCTGGTGGGAAATGCAACTCGTGACAACGAGAAGACCAGGATCATCCTCTGACACCTGCAGCATGGCTGTCCGCAATGACGAGGAGCTCAACAAGCTGCTGAGAGGAGTAGCCTTCGCTCAGGGAGGAGTTCTGCCCAACATTCAGGCGGTCCTGCTGCCCAAGAAGACTTAAGAACCCCTCCAAGTCCAAGAAGACAGATCAAGTTCTGCAACCAGTTTCTTCAGTTCTGCTGTAAGACAGACCAGAACAAGAGATCCTTCCTGCCTGCAGCCATCAGCATCTAGAACAACTCTTTTATGAAACCAGGATGATGAGTTACAACAACATTTAATTTACCTCTGGGATTCATAAAGCATTTCTGGATTGAATTTGAATTGAATTTTGAATTAACGAGAAGCTAGTGTGTAAATGTTTATATTACAGTGTTTGTGTGAACCCCTGTAATATCTTTGAGATCAACTTTATATTTTTTTAAGATGCCAGGGATCCTCTCTGGTCTTGACCACACTAGTTGTTAGCTTGTCAGTCCGGTCAGAATGAAACGATCCCACTGAGCTACATAAAACAAATTAAATATTTAATGTTTATAATCTTTTCCATAGAACCCCACTTTAAAAGATTTGTAGTATCCTTAACTAAATAGCAACTTAATCTTTTTGTGTGTATTATAGCGAGCAGGAAAGCACGGTGGTGTTGTGGGAGTGTTTTTGGAATAAAAAGGCTTACACAGACCTGAGTAAGGCTTATATATAATGAATGAATCCCCTTCAGCTACCATTTTTCTCCTCTCTGCAGAATTAGTGGGTTTTGTTACCTCCCTCTGTTTCCCCCTCAGACAATCTCTACAAAAACTTTAAAGCCCCTCTTTACTTTGCAGAGTTCCTTCCAGAATCCAAACCACATCTAATCAACATGCCCTCTGGATCTTACATTCATTCTGAGGGATTCAGTGAACATGATAGCTCAACTGTCAACAACATACACAAGAATTAATGTGCCAATATATAATTTATCCAAATGAGGTAACTCAGTGTTTCTGGTATTGTGCAGAGCTTGCAGGTCTTCTTACTGGAAATATTTTAAGTCTTGTTAATCTTCTGGTTTGTGCTGGGCCCGCGCCTTAAAGATATGTCTGCACAGCAGTGATGAGACTTTTTGCCGATACCCCAACTCAGACAGGCCACCCTGTTGTCAAACCAAACCTGCGGCACTTGGCCTGCTCAGCACAGTCCAACAAAGGCTGAGGTGGTCACCCAGGATGGGCTGACTCACGTCTTCCTGCCATTTTTTACACCAGGCCTAAGGTTCCTGAAGTCCAACAGAGTCACCGTCAGTGGGCCGGGAGAGAAAACGAGAGAGAGATGCTTTTCTGTTTCACCCAAAGGCGCTTTGACTATAAATATCCAACTGACAATTCTTTGATTTGCCAATAAAGGCTGCCAGAGGATGAGGGAGGAGGACGCAGGGTCTCGCTCAGTTCTCGAGCTGTTTTAAATTCATTCACTGATGGAGGAGTAGAAAAACTGAGGGAGAAACGGGGCTGGCTGTGTCATTTATTTCCCGTGTAGGGGGATGAAATAACATTAACATCTCTTTCTCTTCGAAGCTCTATAAGTCAGACAGTTATTATTACTCAAACAGCACCGGCAGCGCACAAACACACAAACCATAAATGGACGCGCGGCTCATTCTTCTTCTGTCTGGCGCACACTCGTGTGTATGTGGCTGTCGCGGCTCTGGACAGACACTTCACTTTTAATAACGCGAAGGCCTTTCAGTACTCTGGCGGATCCTGCTGTAATCTCTCCTAAACAGGTGTTGTGATTAGCCTCTGCCGTGAGCAGCGTTCTGACACTTGGATAGGCAGGCGAAGCCGTGCACGACCCATTGGCGACCACTCTGGGGACAGATTTAACTGACAGTGCTTGGCAAGCGCACGTCGGCCCTCCCATACAATGTTGAGGTTCAGCTAGAAATTGATTTCCCTTTCCTTTGCCAAATAGTTATGTCACTTTTTTTTTTTTACAATATCCCAGTGTACGCTGATGCAGCAGCATACGTGATGGAGTCGGCACTGCAGAGTTCCTTTTGATTTATGGAGGGCAGCTGATGGATTATTCTTGTTAACTCTCAGATTATTTAAGCACAACTTTTGTATCATTGCTGTTCATCGATGGCACCAAATTCATGTACAACAGTCCCTCGCTACTTTGCGGTTCATTTTTGGCAGACTTGCTCTATCACCGTTTTTTCAAAATAAGATTGGACATGACACACAATTGACTGATTGGTGGATGAGCCACACGATCAGCATGACATTTTTATTTAAAACAAATCATTTTAAATTATTTAGCGCCTGCTGCACCTTTGTGCAGTCCACAGCTGAAGTAAAACATTCCTCCTGCACATTTGTGCAGCCCACACTGCAGGATAAGCTTCCTCCTGCAGCTGATCAGCTGTTCTTCATGCAGAGCGGAGAAGTGGGCGTGGCCAAGAGTGCTGGCAGAGTGCAGCCAGAAGCAGAGAGCTGAAATTATGACATGCTGTGCTCTTTTAGAGCCTTTAGAGTTTAGAAACATTGTTTAGAATATTGCAAGAGTGTGGGAAT
>NC_056513.1:25021433-25023782 GCF_014905685.2 Nematolebias whitei
AGAAAGCTTCATGACCAACAGTGCAGTGGTTGTACATTTTCATTTCATATGTATAGGAATATATATATATATTAGTGTGTAGTGCTATAATGTAATAATAAAAAGGGGAAGGGGATATTAAAGCCATAATGGGGAGAATGAACTCTGGTTCTTATTCTAATGAGGGAACTCATAAGTCATTATGAATGTACAGTACAGAGCTGAGCAACATGACCTTTACATGTTCTTTGGTTTAATATAGACTTCTGAATTTATAATTGTGTTTTGGCCACTGCATGCTTCATATCCACAAGGCAGTCATAATATCAGAGCACAGAAACCTGACAGAAAGCTTCATGACCAACAGTGCAGTGGTTGTACATTTTCATTTGTTCATGCTCGGAGTGTGTCTGGGCGCCTCTAATTGTGTCATATTCAATGTCAGAGATGGCAAAAATTAGAAACAGTCCAAGCCAAACTCAATTAATGTTTGAAAACAAAAAGAAACATACATTTTTTGTCTCATGTCAAAATATTCACACAAAAATATGAGCTTAACTTTTCTCAACGCATCCTATTTTGAAGTCTGAACAAATGTAGTTTACTAGTTCAATTTAAAGTAAATGGCATCTATAAACACAAACATCTAGCACACAACTTAATGTTCCATCTTGACATTTTTGGCAGAAACAAATAAAGATAACATATTTACACTGTTAATATAAATTCAAGCAGACACTGTAGCTCTGATATCAGACCTAGCAACATATGTGACATATTTTCTTAGCTGCACTTGCAGCCTGGGGCTCATCCAGCAGGAATGTTATGACATTTCAGCCAAAATAACCATGTAATACAAAACTGACAGAGTAGCGCTTGTAAAAACTGCTGTGAAATGGTTTCAACTGTTGTGTTAGGGTTTCAGGACAGTAGAAGTTTACTCTGTTCTTGGCCATGCTTAGATTAACCATGGTCAGTCCAGTCAAAAAAATAATTTCTCCAAATGGGAGTTGTTCAAAGAAACATTTTAAAAAGGGCAATATATGAAGTGTTCATAACCTTTTCAAAGAACCTCACTTCAAATGATTTGATCTATCTCTTTAATGTATTTGCTCTACGTCTTCCCTTCATGTTTGTAGAACAGATCCTTTTCTCAGAGACTTCAGAGAGGGTTTCATGCTCAGGAACGCATCGTGCATATCATGCATCAACAGACAAATATGTGCCGCCCACAGAGCCACGTACTCAAATAAGAGCAGGACCAAAGCTAATAAAATCTGCTTTAACACTGACTTCATGACTGCGAGTCCTGTTGTGATCGGTGGTCCACACAGCCCACCCACATGGAGAGCAGAAATTCTTACATCCGTCTGCTTTTTCTGGAGTTCTCCTCGGCCTTCAACACCATCATCCCACAGACCCTGGTGTAGAAGCTTTCCTTTCTTGGACTGAGTCCCACACTGGGGAACTGGATTCCTGACCAACACACCTCAGACTGTCAGGATCCACAACATCGTCTCCTCCCCCATCATCCTCAGCACTGGCTCGTCCCAGGGTTGAGTGCTGAGCCCCCTCCTGTTCACTCTACTGACATATGACTGCTCGGCTAGACACCCCCAGCTGCCATATAGTGAAGTTTGCGGATGACTCAGCAGTAGTGGGACGCATCATGAACAATGATGAGTCCAAATACAGAGAGAAGGTGGAACACCTGGTGCAGTGGTGCAGAAACAATCTTCTCTGCATCACTGTGAAGAAGACCAAGGAGATGGTGGTGGATTTCAAAAGGGACAAGGATCCTCTTCACCCCCTATACATCGGAGGAGCTGCTGAGGAGATAGTCTGCAGCTACAGGTACCTTGGGGTACATACATCCAGTGACCTCACCTGGAGAGCCAACATTTCCTGTCTGGTCAAGAAGGCCCACTAGCGTCTCTACTTCCTCAGGAAGCTGCAGAGAGCTGGACTTGGGAGCTCTGTCCTGAGGAGCTTCTATCACTGTGTGTTGGAGAGCGTTCTCTACACCCGCATCACCGTGTGTCACAGCAGCTGCACTGTTGCTGAGATGATGGCTCTGCAGAGGGTGGTTAAGGCTGCACAGAAAACTGTGGGGAGCGTCCTTCCCGCCACCTCAGACCTCTACACTTCACAATGCAGGGGGAGGGCGCTCCGCATCATGAAGGACTCTACTCATCCTGCACACAGTCTGTTCCAGCCCCTCCCTCTCAAGAAGGCGGCTGAGGAGCATTCAGAGCAAGACCACCAGGTTCAGAAACAATTCCTTCTCTGCAGCTGTCAAACTGCTGAACTCAAGCAGCACTTAATTCAGCTTCCTCTCACTCTTTTCAACTTTATCATAGATACAATACA
>NC_056513.1:25023882-25027396 GCF_014905685.2 Nematolebias whitei
TACATTTTATTGTTGGATGTAACTGGGACCCTGTGTACATAATTTTGTTCCACCGGTGAGAACAACAATAAAGAACCTCTGACTCTCTGACTTATATATATTTGTACTCTTTTGTATTTATTTATTTGTTAATTGTTAGGCTTCTTGATCTGGGACCTGAGTCCGAATTTCATACCACAAACATGCAAATGTGAGCTGGTATGACAATAAAAAAATTCTTGAATCCTTGAATATTATGCCAAGCTCATCTCAAGATACATTTAAAATTTTAGTTGCGATAAGTAATTTTCTAGGCAGGATTTTTTTTTAATTTTACAATCACGCACAAACAGAAGAAAAAAAAGATGCTGCCTAGGAAGTACAGATAGAGGATGTACGATTTAGTTTAAAGATGCAGGCAGCCAAGGGCTCTAAAATAATGGACAGACAGTACATGGTTGTGGGAAGCGCAAGTGTGAAATACTTGGTGTTAAAGCAGTGTTAAGCTGCCAAAATGCAAACTTAACTGTCATGATTGTGACATATTTCGTATAAAGGCTTTCTCCAGTTGTCATTTTTATCAGCAATTCAGCAGGCCTTATACCCATCACTCTGTTTCTCATAAACAGAAACAGACACTGCTGGTGCTACTAAAATACTGATGGACACCACTGTGGAGATGAGAAACTAAAAAAACAAAAAAACAATTAAAAACTTCTCCTTATTTTAACATAATTTATGAGTTTATACACAGGTCTGACTTCTGCATGTTTCCATCCCTGGTGAACAATTTTAGCTACGTCAGAGTTAGAGATAAACGTGTTAATTTGCTACAAATGTAATTGAGAGTTTTGGGTTATTTTTGTGTTTTTAAACTACAATTGCCACCCAGCTTTGTTGTTGCGATCTAGCTTTGGGCTTCTGCTTCTAAGCTGTCTTATCCACACGAGGCAGCCGTTGCAGTGGTTGTGTTTTAGTGTCATTACATGGTAATAAATGGTACCGCCGGTCCACAATCTTTGTCTTGTGGAAGCAAATGAGCGAAAAACTTAAACTTTCTGCTTCCAGCTAAGTTTAAATGGTGAGTGAAATTGCTTTTTAACAGATACGCTTTTGAAATTTCTTGGTAGGTTGGCAATTAGGTTAGACATGTATTTTATGGAGTTAATATTTAATAGCCCTCTCTGCTTGAATTGCACCTCACAAGTCAACAGAATCCCACAGCTGGGTTTGGGCTGTATGTACATGTAGTTACATTTGCTTTTGTTCCTCAGGCTCTGTGCCTCAGTGCATTCAACTTTCAAAGCAGTAATAAGCACAAAGTGCAGAATTAAATTGCACAAATGCAAAACCTATACACATCAATTCTGTAGACTCTTAAATGTGTTGATATTTTTGTGTTTAAAGTTGAAAACGAGAAAACTACTACTCTAGAATGCAATTTCTAATATTTTTAAAAATCTGATTGTTTTACAGTTAATATTGGATACAAATATTTTGTTCAGTGTTTGTTTCATGTGTTTTATGCTTTGTTAAGCACTTTTTGTTACGCTCAACTGTTTGAAAAGTATTTTACAAACAACGTCTGACTTGTTAGATCAGGTTTTGTGGATCAGAACAGGTGAAATTGGAAGACTAGGACAGTTATAATGTTTTATCTATTAATAGTTTTTACTCCAGCAAACATAATGCGGATGCGCAAAACACTCATTTGCAAACAATATGTTTGCATGTAATATTTGTTGTATGTATATTGTCTAACAAAAAAAAAAAAGTTCATGCAGTTGCTCCCACTGCGAAAGCCCCATCAGTCATCTACCGGTAACCATGGTTACTCTACACTAAGATTTTCAAATGATAGTTTAGACTATGAGGGTTCTGGGAAAAGTTAAGAACAATGAATATGTTACCTGTTGTAGGTTGTTGTTTAAATAACCTTAGTTGAACCAAAATAGTTCAGTTTTGTCCAGCTCTATGAGCTAACAACTAATCTAAGAGAAGCCAAGACAAAAGTGGACTGCTGCCATCATAAAACAACTCCAAGCTCTAAAATTTGTACATATGTTTATGTAAACCACAATTTGTAAACTTTTAAACACGTTCGGTTTTTCATTTCATGGCTGTTCTGGCGGAAATATTACGATACTCCTGCTAGAAATGCCCCTAAAAGGGCTACAGCTAGATGCTGCTGCTTCGGCGGGGTTTCCCCAGCAAATAACCAAAGAATTCAGTGTAATGTCAAAGTGACAGTGGTTCATTAGATATACTGCTCTGCTAATATGTCTGCACTGTTTTCCTGTAAAATGAACTCTGGTCTGTTCCTTTAACTCCTTAGCTAAAATTATATGTCCATTCACCATCAAACACTTTTTGCCTTATAGACTAAACTATGTTTTTTGAGGATCAAAGTCACAACTTTGATCTTCAGGGCAGCTGTGGTGCAGTGGTAGAGCAGCTGACTAGGGACTGAAAAGTTGCAAGTTGGGTACACCGTTGTGCCCATTTGTTGTGGTGTCTTTAAGTAAGACTACTACGTGCTCCCTGAGTGCTTACATCGCTTCCCGCCACTCCACTGGTGTACTCTACATTTTTGTAGTGGGCATACTGTGCGTAGAAACCAAAGTACACCGGTTAGTACAATGTAATCATCAATTTATTTTGATTTTTAAGCATATTTAAAATTTCTCTGATGCTTATATTTGAATAAATGTTCCGCAAACTGTGTACAGCAGTTGGCTTTGTATTAAAAGCATGTTATAGAATTTATAAAACAGTATCACAGCAAAACATGTTCAAGTATTAAGTAGTAAGTACAGAATTGCACAATAATTCGCTGGATAAGCGAATGTAATAAAAAAGTGCTGCATACCAATTGATTGTTACGGAAGCGTTTAATTGCCATTTAACGTATCAATGACACGTGCCTAATGATATGTCATGTATCATTGGGCACTTTTAAGTGGGTATACTGAAAATCTTAAGCCTTTCTAGTGGGTATACTCCGTATACCCGCATATCGCATAGACTACACCACTGCGCCACTCCACTTGTGTGTATTTCACATGGGACGGGTCAGACGCAGAGCATGGGAGCATACAATGATGACAAGACATAGCACTTTCACTTTCAACTAGGATGGATCAAAGTCACACCTAGCTTGTCCTCTCCGTGCTTACTCGTCTTCATCCTTCATGTCACACTGCAACAAATCATGAACAGGACATTGAATGGTGGGAATGAGTGAACATGGTATAGAAGAAGGTTTAGGGGTTGAGGGAATCACGAGCAAACCCAGGAGAGGAGCTAGATTAGTTTAGAATTCTGTACTTCCATTACAGGGACACCACTTTGGGGGTTGGGGGGAATAAATGTTGGCTTTACTTAATCTCATAGGTTATTCTCTACCAGACATGTTATTCCGTTCTTTGGCTTCTTTGTGTGCGTTTGTGTGTGAAGTGGGTTGGTTTAGAGCATGGGAGTGGTGGTGGTGGTGGTGTGTGTGTGTGTGTGTGTGTGTGGGGGGGGGGGGGGGGGG
>NC_056513.1:25027496-25044662 GCF_014905685.2 Nematolebias whitei
GGGGGGGGGGGGGGGGGGGGTCACAGTGTGTAGCATAAGAACATGAACATGCTGAAATGGAGGGCTGTTAATTAAACATGAATGTTCTTTCTGCTTTGCTCTGCCACTGTGGCGGGATGCTCCTCTCTCTGTGTCTGTGTCTCTGTGTGTCTTTAGGACAGTGTGTCCCAGCTCGTAATGTCCCGTATTGGTAGGGGTCATTTGTCCAGGTTCATTGCTGAGCACCTTTAATATTTTACACCTGCTCCCCTCACCTGATGTCACTCGTCAAAAGAACTCACTGCCGCGTCACTCACGTACCGAGTCTTTGCACACGTTCACCTCTGATTCGGTCTCTTGTTCCGCTTTCATCTCTTTTGTTTTTTTTCTTCTCTTCTAACCGTGTCTTTATCCACTTCCTTTCTTTGTATCTCCATGGACGTTGCATCCTCCCCTTTTGTTATTTCACTTTTCTGCCTCCTGGCATCTTTCCATCCTTGGTTGTTTTGTTCTCTGCGTGCAACAGGAACTGCCAGCCATGTTGGAAAGCTTTAGGATGTCTTGCTATCCTTGAAGTCCACCGAAACCCCAACTATATGATGTTTCTGTCTGTGTGTGTTTGTGTTAGAAATATAAAAAGAAAAAGAACCAGTGGGTGGACGGAAGTAGCAGAGCTGATAGGGTTACTATAGCAACTAAACCAGACTACCGTCCTTAGTTCTGATCTGCAGGCTGCCACGGTTCTGCGGTCGCATTTACAGCACAGGTTTTGAGGCCCAGCTCCTTATAGCTTGGCTGAGCAGCTCACTAAACCAAACCAGCTCTCAGCATAGTGGCATAGGAGAGATAATGTCCTTTTCTGCGCAAAAAGCTGCTGCTGCTATAGCCAATAAAGTCTCATTCTGAAAAATGCTGTTTGAATGTGAAAATGATGTGTACCCAGAGGAGCATGAATTAAATTGGTAAAGGTCCTCAACAGCACAAATATTTCTGTCTCTGGCTGACGAATGCTGCATTCACAGCCAACATCTGGTGGAACAAACACAGGCTGGTTATTCTGCAGAGTGACAGCTGGGCGAAACTCTTTATTAGTGGGTGTTTGTCAGTATGTAAACCCAGTTCTGTTGTTCTTAAACACTTTGTTGTCCAAAAATCAAATAAACAGCTAATTTCGTATCAGTTGGCTACATCCTACTGTGCCTTTTCTTCACTGACACTGTAATTAATATCATCCTTTACAATCACAATCAACGAAAACAACAGACGAAAAGGAGCAGACTTCGTGTAAACCTATAAAAACCAAACCTCCCCCCACAGTGAAAGCATCCTCTGCCAAGTTAGCTCTCAGCTAAATGAGCCAACATATCAAAGAGCATCATTTATGTAATATTATACATTTTCCCATTAAATAGAATGTTTGAATCAAAGTATATGTCCTGTTACTGTGTTTGCTGTGGTACTTGGAAATAGCAGGTACAACTATTTCAAATGTGGTTTAATGAAACATTGTGAGTGCAGTATCTTCTTCTTTTGGCTTTTCCCTCTTCGGGGGTCATCACAGCGAGTCATCCTCCTCCATCTCACTCTGTCCTCTGCATCCTCTGTCCTCACTCCAACTACCTCCATGTCCTCTCTAACTACATTCATATATCTGTCTTTTTCCTGGCAGCTGCATTTCTAACATCCTTCTACCAATATACCCACTGTCCCTCCTCTGGACATGTCCAAACCATCTCAGTCTGGTCTCTCTAAATTTATCTCCCAGTTCTTCAACCTGTGCTGTACCTCTGATGATCTCATTCCTAATCTTATCCATCCTTGTCAATAAGGAGAACCTCTAAGAACATCTAACCTCAACATCTTCATTTCTGCTACTTCCAGTTCTTTCTCCTGTCTCTTTGTCTCTGTCTCCAGACCATACAACATAGCTGGTCTCACCACTGTCTTGTAAACTTTTCCTTTGACAGTTGCTGACACCCTTTTGTCACAAATCACTCCTGAAACTATTCTCCATCTTGCCTGGATTCCAGATCTACTGATACTGAGCTCAGTTTGGTGTGGTAGTACGATAGTCAGGGGTCATCATTAACATACTCTCAAGCACTAACACATCTTGCAAGATTGTTAGTGCTAGAAGATTCCACATTACATGAGATTGTGCATTATGTAATTTAAAATGTCGGTACCACTTTACAATAAGGCTACCCTTATAGATGCTAATAAATAGTTTATAGATATTTTATTAATTAATCTATAAACACTTTATAAATCATTAATAACGGCGTATTATGCATTAATTAAGGGCGACAGAGACAAAACTGACCAGTTTCTTGCCAAAGTGAATCAAATCTGTTCACCTATATATTTCATCTAGCGTTGTTATATTAAACATTTCAGACTAAGTTACTACCTTGTAAGCACAAGCAGTGATAAAGTACAATATTATATCCTAAAAATATTAGGTTTACAAATGTTTATTGTGCACAAGGTAGTAACTTAGTCTGAAATGTTTAATATGAAATACATAGGTGAACAGATTTGGCTCAATATTTGACAAGAAACGGGTCAGTTTTGTCTCTGTCACCCTTAATTAATGCATACTAAGCAGTTATTAATGATTTTCCAAGTCTTTATAAAGGAATTAATAATATATATAAACTATTTATTAGCCATCTATAAGGGGAGCCTTATTGTACCAACATTTTTGACCAAAACAGACACAACTCTGCGCCTTTTCATCAGAAAGTAGTTTTTTTTTTGCTATGCATTCCTTTAATAAAGGCTAAGCTTTAATCCTTTTATTTAAAATGTTTAACTTTAATTATAATTATAGTAAATGTCCAGCCAGGTGCACTTCTGAGGAAATTTTCATTTAGTGTGACGTGTAAATGAAGATTTAGTGGCGTTACTGAAATAGATCCTTTGTTGAGATGTGGACACACCAGGAAAAAAGCTTTAAGCAAAAACAGAAAAAGCAATCTTTACCTTATTGTATTTCTGTTGGAAAATTAGAAGAAAAACAATACTGGGACATTAGGTTATAACATAAAAGTGGTGCAGCCTCGTTTCTCATCATGTTGTTTAGTCATGCAGCTATTTACTCTGTGAGCTATTAAAATATCCACAGTTTGAGCTTTGAGACAGTCAGGCTCCATTATCAACTTTTAACGGTTTTTTTATCTGAACTGTGATATTGTTCCTCGTTTTGTTTAATATACTGTTATTTCTGCACTGCTCCTTTTTTCTTTGTCCTGCTCAAACAGTTTAAAAGTTCCTTAAGTTGTCTTAAAGGAGCCTCCAACATCCATTAGTGATGTGAAACATGTAAACAACATAAAAATGAACTACTGTCACCGTCACACAAGAACATACGCAAGTGAAGCTGACACTATCACACAGCTCGGTGTGTTAGAGGAGGGCCTGTGTCACGTGTGTGTGTGATTAATCCCAATGCAAAAAGCTGAAGCAGGGAGAGGTTGCACATCCTCTTACTTTATTAGCACCCTGGCCCTGAGGGACTCAACGAGTGGATTCCACTCAAAATCCATGCAAAAAAATTAATATGGAAAACCCAGAAAGTGGTAGCGGGATCTAAAAGGAGCGGAGTTTAGTCGATACTCAGTTCTGGAGTTAACAGCGCTGAAGAAAGATTTACAGTGGAGTTGATGGATGGAGAATATATTGGCTGAAGTGCGGTTTGAGCAGAGAGGACAAGCCCCTGAATTTCCTTCTTTTCTATACTAGTAGCACAGTATTCATCCAGCTGACGTGAACATGTGACTTGTTCAAATTTAGCCATTGTGTAAAATGGACTGAGAAAAAAATAGTTATTTTATGTAGATTTAAATTAAATGTATTTTGCATATGTTTTACAATATCTGAAATATTCTACGGCCTTGTCTACACAGAGACATAATGCAGTCATTTTATTTTTGGTTCCTAAAAATCTTCTTGTATTAATGGCTCCGTTTGTAGAAATGTCTGCTCCAAATGGAGCTAAACAGAATTTCTCCACTGCTCGACACAGTATGAGCTCACGTCAGGTCTAGTGTTAGTAGTGGACGTATCAGTGCATCAAAACCAGTCAGATGTGTCACTGGGGACGCTTGACGAACGCAGATCAGTGAACTGTACCCCTCCATGACAATAAATACTGTAATTTCTGGACTATTGAGCGCACCTGAATATAAGCCGAGCCCACTAAAATTAAAAAGAAAATTAAAATTTTACTTAAATAGGCTGCACTTGTCTATAAGCCGCAGATGTTTACATTGTAACGAGACATTTACACAGAAATATTTTTTAAAACTTTTAATTAAATATGTACTGTAACACGCACAAATACAGTAAATGTTTTTTTTTTCTGAACAGTGGCTGGAACACGGCTGATTAAAAAAATTAAAAATACAGTAGTCTACCAGGAAGTCATTGATCACTACCAACTAAGAAAGATGTGTGTTGGGCAGCTATGTGAGCACCTGGGTGTGATGACGCTAAATGTTTTGGTGGCATGAAGCTCATTAGCCAATCAAAAAAAAAATCTAATAAATTAGCCGCAGCATTGTATAAGCCGCGGTGTTCAAAGCGTATGAAAATAGTAGCGGCTTATAGTCCAGAAATTACAGTAAGAACAAAAACTGAGAATTAATCACTAATAATAATTTTAAACCTCCTTTAAAATAGTCAAAGTAGCTGAAAAATACACAAAACAATGCACAGAAATTTCTGTAAATAAGTAATTGACATTATTAGGAGGAACTACTTTGTGGGGCGAAGTAATCTTTAGGTGAGGCTGCACCCCACCTGCCCCTATGGACCGGCTGCCACTGTAAAAGATGCTTTGTATTGTGAGTAAGCACTTGAATGATTTGATTATTTTCTATAGGGCAAATAAAACATACTCAATTCCAAAACTTTGACTCTACACAGACTAAGAAACAGGATAAAAAGGTTTTGTGATTTCCCTTTACTTAACGCTAACATCCAATCTAAGAGAACAAAACAATCAATTAGTTAATGCAACTTTGCTGCTTTTTGTTGTACTGCAGAAATCCCATCTTATTGTACACAAAGTGTTTTTATACTTGTATTGCCAAAAGGCTTATTTTTTTTTGTCACCAAGTCCAATTTAGAGAATGAATGTCTCTTCATCCTGCTATTCTTTAGAAAACATTTTTTGCTTACCTTACATAATTTCTGTGGCGTGCTTTACGGCCCAGTGCGACGACCAAACAACTAGAGCTGCCAGTGCTGAATGTGGGGAGGAGTTATTTGACTAAAGACCACCATTGTCAGTTTGTTGTTTCTAACAATTACAATTACTGCTTTACACTGCAGGGAACATGGCCAATGTACAGGATTAGAGCACTGAGTGATCATCTGTTGGAAGTCCCCATCTCAGCAGTATTTAACTTGGCTGAGCTTCAGAATTTCAATATGGTGGAATCTATTAGCTGGTACTCTACCCTACTTAAAAATAAATAAATAAATACAACTTTGGTGTTAGAAAATAAACTACTTTGCTAAAAATAAAAAAAATCTTACACACAGTGTAGTTTTGTTATGCTGTTTTCTAATTTTGTTTAGTTCATTTAGGCCAGGGGTCTGTAACCTTTTGGATAAAAAGAGACAATTTTTGTCACTTTGTTTATTAGTTACGAGGTGTCCAGAGCCACTAAACCTGCTACAACTGTGCACTGTCAACTGGTGGCTCATGGGCCACTACAAGTTTGTTGGAGATGGCTTTTCCGGCCAGTGGGGGTGATATTATAAAATGAAAAATGTCTAACTATACTATACTCTTATTAACATCTATTGATATTTTTACATTTTAATACAAAAGAAAAGACCAGATTCATGTAAAAAAAAAAGAAAAATATAATAATTTTTAACAACTTTATAAAAATTAAAAGACTGAACTCTGCAGGCCGACGCGAGTTCTCTTAATTGTTAAAGAATTAAGTAAAGCATAAAGCATAAAATTAGGCCAGTTTCTTGGATATCCAATTACATTTTTAAAGAAAAATAAATACTTTGGTTTACTTTGACTTCGTTTTTTGTGTTTAATTCTTCGAGTCATCAAATATTCCATCTCAGTAGCTTGTCTTAAAAGATATTCCCAAACATTCTGGTGGTTTTGAGAGAAAGATCACGCTGTGAGACTGAAGTCGACTTAAAGTGGCTAACAAACTACAAGCATGATGTAGTCCACATGTGTTATGCCTTGTATTTGTACTATTCTTCACATATTTGAAAACGACAGGAAATCTAATAAAACTAGCCATTTTCATTGTTGGTAATAATTGAAATAAAATTCAGTTTCATTGTAGTTTTGATCAAAGCCTGAAAGAGCCACTGCAGAGGTACCAAAGGGCCACATGTGGCCCCAGCTTGCTGACCCCTGATTTAGGCCATTAGTCACAAAACCTCCGTCTTTGCACAGTTTCTTTGGTTTAGGTCTCAGCATGTTAGTATGATTAGTTTCATTTAAGACAGGCTTCAGTCAATCTAAGCAGATTTCCAGCAGTTTGGTCTTCACGCTCCTGCCCTGTGGTGCTTCTGTTCAGCCACAACAGCTAAAGCTAGTTTAGCTCTAACCACTCAGTGCTGAAGCTCACAACCACTGGTGTTCACAGGGGGAAAAAATAGTTTGCCCTTTTTTCTCTTGGGTATAAATTGCCCTTTTCAACCAGCAATCAAAAGTTCTCAAGCCTCACCCTGGCCCTCTAGAGAGCATGACCTTCTCTGGCTGAGCTAAGCTGAAGTCCAGGCATTCATTTTCTTTCACCAGTGTTTCTGAAAACTGCTCGAGCAAGGCATTGCTGACAATGTGTTAGTTTGGAAATAATCCAAGGCGTCGTCTGTGCGACCACATAGAGGGGAAGTCATTCGATTTCACGAAATGCCGATGTCAACTCGA
This sequence comes from Nematolebias whitei, assembly GCF_014905685.2. Lineage (NCBI taxonomy): Eukaryota > Metazoa > Chordata > Actinopteri > Cyprinodontiformes > Rivulidae > Nematolebias > Nematolebias whitei. The sequence goes on from NC_056513.1 coordinate 25,034,395, forward strand.
GTGCCCTTAGCTCCTCAGAGCTGAGGAGAGGGAAATGAATGTTATCTGAAATAAAATTCCACTTGCAGTTTTTTTAAACCATTAACTAACGTCAAAATGTGTCACTAGTTTAAACTCTGCTCCATCTGGGCTCAGTGATAACTGTCAGAAGATGTTTCCTACCTTTGAGGTACTTTAAAAATACTCCAGAGAACATGCTGCAAAACCTAAACAAACTATTTCTGCTCAACTTAACGGACTTACAGTGCGGCATCTCACAGCCTGTTGATCACTACTAATTTAATCCAAATCTCCACTAAAACAAAAGCTAACCAGAAAAAGCAGATGTGAGTGCTGGTGTTGCTTTATAATAGTGACAAAATGTTAATCAAGCCAACAAAAAAAGATGGATTTTAACGTTAAAGTCCTGATAGTAAATCCTACAGGTTGAGTCAGATGGTTCAGAGCTTCTCTCTGTATGTTGAAGGAGCTTTTCAGTTCAAATGAAAAGGCAAAGAGCTTAACAAATCTTAAAAGTCCAGCTGCCCACGATTCAACTACTGACTAGATTTTACCAGCACTGAGAGAAAAGCAGCACTTAAAAAGTTTTTTTTTTTTGCTGAATGCAAATAAAAACTGCAGGTAAAAGAAAACCCACACAGCGTATGGTTTGTTGTGACGAAGCGATTACACGACTGGCGACCTGTCCAGGCTGAACCCTCCCTCTCACCCAGTTCATGCTGAATATACGTTTGTTTTTCTTTGGTTACTTTGCTGACGAATGAAAATGGATCAAACTAAATAACAAGATGGATATAACTAGACGTGGGTGAAATCAATCTTTAATACTAAATAAAGCTAAAGTTGTATATAACAACAAAAACAATAAAACAAAGTTCAAGTTCAAGTCAAGTTTAATGTCATTCACATCACATGTGGTACATGAGGTGGAATGAGATTATGTACTCAAGGACCCAGTTACACCCAAATATCGCAAAAATATAAAGTATAAAAAGAAACTGTATACAAGGATCTAAGATATACGCAAAACAAATGCTAAACGATACGTTAAAAGATCTAAGATATACGTTAAAACACTGATAACATAAAATAATATGGTATATAGCAGCCTGAACATGAGTCTGTAGTGAGTAGATTGGTATGAATACAGCAGCACAAAGGCAAGAGATCAGCAGCATGAATAATCAGCAGCACAGATAGGTTATCACCAATTAGAGTCATTACACTGATTATCCTGGTTAGAGATTCATGAGTCTAACAGCTTCAGGGTAGAAGCTGTTCCTCAGTCTAGTGGTTCTACACTTAATGCTCCTCAACCTCCTTCCTGAGAGGAGTGGGGCAAAAAGTGTGTGTGCTGGTTGAGTGGGGTCCTTCATGATGCAGGTGGCCCTCTTCCTGCATCTAGAGGTGTAGATGTCTGTGATGGTGGGGAGACTGACTCCAACAGACTTCTGTGCAGCCTTCACCACTCTCTGCAAAGCTTTTCTTTCTGCAGCTGTGCAGCCTCAGCAGGACTGAGCTTCTCAGACCAGCTCGCCTCAGCTGCCTGAGGAAGTACTGTAGAGTTTCTGATGAGCTTTCTTGATCAGGCTGGTGGTGTTGCCACAGCTGAGGTTGTCATTCAGGTGCACACCCAAGTATTTGTAACTGGAGACCACTTCTACTGCAGATCCTCGGGGGGGTGGGGTGGGGTTGGGGTGGGGGTGGGTGGAGGCGTAGGTGTGTTTATCCGTCTGAAATCTGCTATCATCTTTTTCATCTTTTTCACATTGATGTGGAAGTTATACTTCCTGCACCAGCTCTCTAGGTGTTCCACCTCCTGCCTGTAGCTGAACTCATCGTTGTTTGTGCTACATCCAAACACCGTTTTTTTACCTGTAAGCTTTACAATATGACAGCCTGGTTCGCTAGGAGCACAGTCATACTGTATATGAGCAAAGTAAACAGGAGGGGGCTCAACACACAGCCCTGAGGGGAGCCAGTGCTGAGGGTTATGATGAAGGAGAAGTTGTGGATCCTCACTGACTGCAGTCTGTTGGTTAAAAACTCCAGGACCCAGTTGCAAATGGAGGGGCTTAGTCCTAGTGTGAATAGTATGTCCACCAGGGTTTGGGGGATCATGGTGTTGAGGGTAGATGTGAAGTCCACAAAGAGCATATGGACGCAAGAGTCCTTGTGCTCCAGGTGGGTGAAAGCAGTGAGAGAGATAAAACCCAGATAACGATGATGGGACCCAAAGAGCATGTTCTGAGCCAGCTCAGCTCCTCACAAAAAAGAGGCATTTGAGAGCCAAAAGACTCGGCACTCAAATTGCCAAGAAAGCGATGCTACAGACTAAGCAGGAAGTAAGAAACCCAACACCCCCCCCCCCAAAAAAAAAAAAAAAAAAAAAAAAAAAACAAACCAAAAAACAAACCAAAAAAAAACACTTGTGACAGTCTTGACCCAGTATAATGGTATTTTTAACAACCGGTTCATTTTTTAAAATGTTGCATCCATGTACAACTAACAGGTATAAATTATAAAACAAACCTAAACTTGATATATTTGATTTATTTGATATATATCTGTTTAGGTCCCTTAAATACATTATGTGCCTTAGACTGTTTTGTTGTATTACATGAAAATAATTAGGTAATCAGATTTATGTAAAAATGCTCTAAACGTCATAAATTCCCATTGAACTCTACGTTCAGCATACTGATGGTTTGGTTAAGGAGTAACTCGTTGGATTTTTCTGAAAACATTTCTGACAGTCTAACAGCTTTCTTGTAACTGTCTGCGTTTCCTGGTCCTGTGTATATCTTTCTGTGTTGGTGGCGAGGCTCTGTTGTTGTTTTCTTATTGAAAACGGCTGCTGAAGATGTCAATCTCTCCTGAGCGGAGCTGCTGCAGCTGTTTAGCGTCGACGGTGTTGACGCGGCCTGTTGTCCCTCTGTGCTGTGTGATCAAACAACGGGACTCTGTCGTCCAACAGGTTCCTTTAGTCACACACGCCGGGAAGGAATTACTTTCGCTGGACCTATTTACACCTGTGTTTTCACATGGGTGTGTGGTTTTCAAAGGGCGTCTGTGCAACCATGGATCTCTCAGACAAATCAGCAGTCACCTCTACTCAAACATGGTTCACTGCAGCAGCTCACAAATCAAACTTCCTCAGCATGTTGATTTTTTTTTTCATCCTTAATTCTCTCTTCTGCATCGCACGCTCCTGACCTCTTCTTTTTCACTCAACCTCCAAGCATTTTGCTCGCTACTCTCTTCCTGTCACATCTTGCCAACCTTATCCCCATTTCCTTTTCTCTTGTCATCTCGTCCGCTCTCCTCCCTCTCTCACGCCCCAGTTGGGGCGCACAATGCGATGGCGGTGGCAGGGTTGTGGTGCGGTGTGTTTGTCTGTGTGATGTCACACTACACTGGCTCTATAGTTGCACTCTCTTCTTTTTCCCTCTTTAATCCCTGCGCTCATGGACCACACTGCTATTTTAAGATGCTATAAACCTTTTCAAAGAGCTTCAAGGGGAACGCTTGTCTGTGCACTATGTATTGTGTGTGTTTGAAATGAGAGAGTAAGTGTGTGACATTAAGAGTGTTTTTTTGCTTTTGTTGTGTTTAGTTTTTGCCATACAAACACGTCACAGTATTGTTTTACAATTGCTAGCTCCCTGGACAAGAAGAAAAACGTCTTCAGCTACCGATGTCCAGTTCTTTCTGTTTTTAACCTTTTTTGGATCTATCCTGCTGAGCACACCCTCCCTACACTGAAGCATGGTGGCAGCAGCATTACGGTGTGTGAATATTTTTCACTAGCAGGGACTGGGAAATTAATCAGAAGTAAAGGAAGGATATAGATGTAGTAAAATACAGAGAGATCCTTCACAGGAACTTGGAGTCTTTCAGAGATTTGAGACTGGGACGTAGGTCCACCTTTTAGCAGGACAATGACCCTAAACATTTGGCTGTGCTTCAAGGAGAACCAGTTAAATGTCCTGGAATGACCGCTCAACCCAGCTGAGAATCTCTGGATTGATTTGAAGATTGTCGAACACAAGCGAAGCAATCCAACCTGAAGGAGTTGGAGCAGTTTGGACCTTGACTCGGATGAAAACAGTAATTGTATTGAAGCATTACTCTATTTGCAAAATAAAACTTTAAATTGATCAAAAAGCTCCAGCTTTGTTGTTGTTTTATAAGTTTGGTTGTTCCTAGCTGTAAGGAAGATACCAGATCCAGACATTTACTACCAGTTTGATGTGCAGGGAACCATATTCTAGCTGGAACAGTTTTAGCTTGAAGAATGGATACAAAGTCCCAGTGGTTAGATGGACAAAGCTCATGGAGACAAATCTGAAGGACATTACTGCTGCAAGTGCTGCAAAAAGTAACATAAAGTTTTGCGTTTTGGAGGTTTAATACATATCACCAAAGTCCATGCTCAATAATCCAGGTATAAAATCCAACAATGTTCAGTCAGGTCATCTGGACGGTTTCTTTTTTGTGCAGAGACGTTTCGCCCTCCTTCAAAAGTGTTTCATCAATCTGAGGAAAGACCAAACAAAACTGATTCTCCACCAACAGCCTACTCCAAAGTGGAAAAAAGCAGTTATGTTGGTGCTAAGACGGCCTCTGGGGCACGCCCTCTCCCTCGTCGACAGTCATGTCAAACTGGTTCAAAACACCAAAGTCCATGCTCAATAATCCAGGTATAAAATCCATCGCTGTTCAGTCAGGTCATCTGGACGAGGAGGACGAGGCTGTTGGTGGTGAATCAGTTTTGTTTGGCAGCGCGACGGCTCAGTGGTTAGCACTGTTGCCTCACAGCAAGAAGGTCTTGGGTTCAATCCCCGGTTGGACCTGAGGTCTTTCTGTGTGGAGTTTGCATGTCCTTCTCGTGCATGCATGGGTTTTCTCTGGGTACTCCAGTTTCCTCCTACAGACAAAAACATGAATGTTGGGGTTCTCCCTTGCAAAAGAGATCTGTGATCTCAATGGGATTTGCCTGGGTAAATAAAATAAAAGGTTTGATGTTTCCTCAGACTGATGAAGCCCTTTGGATGGAGGGCGAAATGTCTCTGTACAAAAAAGAAACCATCCAGATGACCTGACTGAACATTGTTGGATTTAATAGATGGCCATGCACCATTTTTCAGTTTTCTATGTATTAAACTTTATTTATCTGAAGTAACTTTTTAGAAGAATTATTACCTATACAGCAAATGAATTAAAAACTATTTAAAGTCTACATTTAAAGCAACAAAATGGAGAGAATACCAAAAAGGATAAATATATTTTCAACCAACTGTAAAACAAAATAATTCTGTTAACATGTAAAGAAACCTTCTGGTTTCACTGGTATGAATTTAATCTGTTCAGTGGTTATTTAAAACGCATCATATCTTGTTTTATTTGATCATTTTTTGCAGTAGCTTCCACCTCTGCTCAGGGTTGAGTTTAGGAGCCTTAAAGCCAAAGTCTAATTGAATATTTAGAAGCTCAGCTGATGTAACATTAATAAATCTGCCAGCATCTGCAGACAATAAGCGAACAATAAACCTGGTTGTAAACATGTCTCGAAGTATATTACATACTCATTATTGCCACAGACAAATAATAACTGGAGACTTGAACTCTCTGATCTCTTGTCTTTCATCATGTCTGCACAAAAGAGCAGTTCTCTCTGCTCCATAACTCTTAGTTCACCCTTTCTGAACCACTTGACCCCCTTTTCTAAACTCTTAAAACATGAAAAGAGGCCAGCTGTGCAACTCTACCTGAACTCCTCAGGGGTTGAGGTGTGAAAAGGGAGAAATTGCTGTAAAACATCAGGAGACATTCGAAGCCCTGACAGAAATACAGTTCTCTAACCCCGCACTAAAAAGCCTCCGCTTTCCCTGCGCAGCACAGCACACCGTGAAATGCATTATCAGCTCTAACATCAAGCTAAGGCATTAGCAGGAAGCATTTAATTATTGCTAATTGGTGTGGAAATTATTTAAAAGTCCCCCATTAAACCATTTTAACGTGTTATTTTTAGTGTCATGCGTCACTAAAGTAAAGTTCTAGGGAAAAAAAAGCCAACAAACTGCACATATATATTTTTCTGCCATGCATATCATAATCTTGATTTAAGCTTTGTTCCAAACAGGCTGTTCTTGCGTCTGCAGCTTCGTATGAAATGACTTGCAGCTGCGTCTTTTATTCTGACGCTGGGAGCATGGCTGAGGGCAGTGACTGTACGGCTGTGAATTCACAGCTTGACGTAGTTCTTTTAGACTTTCATATACGAACGTCTCGACGTATACCTTACCACCTATCTCCCATTCACAAAGAATGGAAGCATTAAAGTACACTACAGTTTTTTGCTATGATACTGCATGTAATCACGAGCCATTAGCCCAGTGAGTTAACCAGATAAGTAAACGCACACTGGTTTTACTTTAGCAAGTTATAAAACTTACGTTCTGCCCGGCCACCTCTCAACCACAGGCTCGCCAATTCTCAAACCTGTGCACCACTACTCCCCCTCTAAGTCTTAGTATGTTGTTAAAAAATAATAATGCTGTTGGAATTTGAAAATGTGCCACAGTAAACCGTTTCATCCCTGCTTTTAACTTCACATCTTCAAACCTGTCACACAACCCCTGTAGTATATTTGTGCATCATAAAACGTGCATCAAAGCTAATATTACTACATGCGAAATACAAAGTACGTATTTATATGAATTAATCCTACTTGCACCATTATATTCTACCAGGTTGTTTAATATACATATTTTGGATCTTCTAAATATTGTATTTCTTTCCACTTTTAGTACTTTATTCAGTACTTTTATTACATGTTTTAGTATTTCTTGTTTTTTTTAGCGAGTCGAATCAGTTCTTCTCATCCTGAATATTTAGATTTAGGTTTATTTGTTATATGCAGATTAATACAAGGTCAACATTGCAAGAAAATGCTCAGGACCAGAAGAACTGTCTCAACTCACCAAAAAACCCCAACAAGAAATACCAAAGCATGCAACAAAAATATATAAACAAGGCACCACAAGTGGAAAAAAAAAATACATCTACAGCAGCATGGTAATAGAACATTTCATTGCATTGTTGACCTTCTGTTAATCTGCATATGACAAATAAACAGTAAACTATAATAAGCAAATCAAGTAACTCCAAATCTGTACTTCAGTCAGTTTTGTTTTGTTTTGAACCTTAACTAATCCTAATTTTCTTAAATTTACAAAGACACACTGATACATTTTCTTATGTTTAGTTCCCACCTGGAAAATCTACTCAATTATAGCTTTTTCTTTTCAGTTGAAAATTCTGATCTCCTGATAATCAAGAACGCACAATCAATACATCCATACATTTAGCCATAAATTAACACCCAAAAGATAAAGTTCTGTATATTAGCCTTTAAAACGATAAACATAACTCAAATGGACATACAGTGAATCTAAAATGTGACAGATACTATGACTTTCTTAGCTGTTGGTTATTTTACCTTCGGCTCTGCGTCTGTCGTGTATCATTGTACTTACTCGTTAAAATAAAAATAAAAAATTAGATATTTGGATTTTAAAAATCATTATGCTATCATTTTCCTGAGTACCAGCCTATGGGTCAGTTTGCAATGCGTGTGCATGTAAATGTGAGCACGGAGTGACTCATCAACTACATACATTACTGTGGAATTTCCTTGAGTTGTAGCTAAAAATGGTAAAAGAACAGATAAAATACAACATGTAAATACCTGCTGCTGGACTGACACTGATGTTCACTTCAGCCAGGGCTGGAAAAGTACGTCAAAAAGTTATTGTCATTGCAATATCAATACCAGTTTGCAAAAAAAATAAATAAATACAATAAATCACAGACATAAATGGTTCACCAGTAGAATATTTGTCCAGTCAAATGGACTCACACTGGCTGGTTGATCTAACACCAGCAGATGAAGAGTTAAATTCCTCATGATGACAGAAAAATAGTTGATCGAGGAAAATCCTTATCACCCCAGACATTGTCATCAATAATATTTTTAATTGCATGTTTTTCTCAGATCGCACAGCTCTGGTTTAAACTAACGTGCACTGTTGTAAAACTCTGGAGTGGACAGTTTCATGGGGCTTGTTCCACTTTAACAAATATTTTCCACCAGCGGCTGCTCTGAGCTTTGACTTTTTAACCAATTTTTCCTAAATAAAATATACAACCTGCCTGTTGCCATTATTCCCACAAGCTTCCTTAAGGGTTTTAGTAATATTCTCAGCCGGGGCGTCATCTCTGTGAATAAGTCTGTGGCCTCTGGGCTTTCCATCTCGTTACAAATAAGCAACCGGTTTGAGTGTAAATTTAATAAATGGAGATGCAGCTTTATTTGTTTTAACTGGTTATGTCATATATGAAAATCTTTAAGTTGGTACTTTTTAAACTAGTTATTTATTTTTGCTGATTGTTGCTCTTTTGTTTTTTCTTTAAGCATTTGTGTTGCCGTCACTTGAGTAAGTCATGCCTGTATAATGATGGTCTAGAACCCAGAGGTGGTGGTTAAAGCACAATTTTAGCACAATTTTCATGATCAAACAAAAAAACAATCACTTTTGACAATATTTCATCTGCCTCTGTCTTTGTTCCCCCAAGGTTTAGTTCAAAATACATTTTTCTTTTGCATTATTTTTCCGCATCATCGAGTCATATTTTTAAGACGTTACATTTCTTTTTGATGGTACAACACCCACGAGCCCTTGGAACTGTGCCTGAGATAATTCACCGTGTAGTGACCAGAATTTCATCACGTCATAAACAACAAGAAGTAAAATTACTTCATAATAAAGTCGTTTAGGCAAAAAACATACAAAACATTTGCTTACGAGCACAGACTGTGATGACATAACTTTAAATGGTCAAAATAAGGTTTTGTTTTTGTTAATGTGTTTGACCATGTGCACCAACAAATAAATGTTAGCTTGACTGACATTAAAATTGATTTGAATTGTTTTGCGTTTTGTCAATAGATTTATATGTATAAAAAAAATTATGACTGCAAGTAAAGACCTGATATATTTAAAGAGTTTTTAGTGTTTTAGAATCTGTTGCTGACAACAATACAGTAGCTCAATACCTGACACCCATTTTTTGATCTATTCAGAGTTGTAGACAGAAAATATATTGTACAATTACTATTCATTAAGTCATTTTAATAGGTGTACAAAGTACCTGAGGTTTCCTGTATGAATGGGGTGTACGCAAAAATAGGTTATGTACACAATAGCGGTGTAAAGTTGATCGTAATTGTGGAACAGTGGTGGCGACGGTGCTGCTGGAGGACATCACCAAAAGAAGAAATGAAAGGGAGCATGTTTTTGGGAAGACACCCACCAATTATTGATCCGGTATTTCACAGTCGTCTCTGAGCCGTGCCATGCCAGCTGTATGGGATGACCTCCTCTGTGTGATGCCCAGATATAACAAATTACCAGGGCTTAGATTGAGCCAGATCCTGCCGGAACAGGATACGGGAGCTATTTTTATTTTGACAGGGTACGTTCCGGTAAACGTTTGCTCGGATCCGGTAACTCTCAGGCTTACTATTAATAAAGTTATGAACACATATGACTGCCTTGAACGAATGAAACTTATATTGGATATGTAAACTGAAAATAATTACATAAACACTAATTTTAAACACAACAGCCACTTACAAGCTCTTGATATCACATACGAGCTGCCTTTCAAGTAGCATTTTCACGTCTACCCTTAAAAATCTCTGCCCCTAAACGAGTGGTGGGGGTGAGCGCCAAGCTAATCAGATAGTCGTACACAGGCAGGAGCCCACAGGCAGGCGCCTGGAGGTTCACATATGGAGTCGGACAACAACGAGCCGGGACAGTGTTGGGCTCGTTTCCGTCAAGTAAGTGGGAGGGAGGTAGGATGCTTGAGAGAAGCGGAGTGTTTACAAATAAACATAGATGTTTTACAACCTGTTAAAATGCACCAAAATGCAGGAAATCACGTCTACTTATTCAAAATTTTCTGGGGGAGGATCCCCAGACCCCCTCCTCTGCTATTAGTGTTACAAAGATTGGTTTACAAATTAAGCCCTGTAAATTACCCTACACTGTGGCTAAAAGTAAAAACAGTGACTCATTTCTTGACATCAGCTACTGAATAAATAAACATTTTAGTTCTACCAAACTCCTGAGTGCCTCTATGTTTACAGTAATTATTATTATTATTATTATTATTATTATTATTATTATTATTATTAT
>NC_056513.1:25044672-25061590 GCF_014905685.2 Nematolebias whitei
ATTATTATTATTATTATTATTATTATTATTATTATTATTATTATTATGTGACACATGAGTAAAGTTGGAAATGCCTCAGCCTCATAAGTGCGCCACCGGTAGATCAGCGCCCCCTGGTTCTGTTAATTCCACGACAACTGCAGCTTCGCATGCCATCACCTGTCTTCGAGCATGTGTGGCAAACACGTTTCTAAGCCCAACTACTTATTTAGAAGCAGCTCTGACTCACAGTTCATGAAATTCTGCATTTTTCTGCATTTATACGTCATTTTGGATTGCGCAGAGAGGAGAATCACACACATGCAGGACATGTTTGCATCTATTTGCATACTAAATGGATGTGTGTCAGGGAAGGTTTCTCACATGCGCTCGTGCACGTTTGTCAAAATGTATATAGGGAAGCTGCTTGGAAACATACAAGTACACAGTTTGATCAATCTGAATATTTCAGTTCACTCACATATTTCCAGTTGTGTCTGTACAGAAGTTTTCATTATAAAAGCTGTGCACTCTTTCTTACATAAGGCTCCAGCTCTCCAAAGTCCTTTTAACAGGAGGTACTTAAATTAATGTCCAGCTAAGTTAAATTAAATCAAGCTTTATTAATCCTCAGAGTAAAATCTGTACTCTGTATTTGACCCTACAGATCTCACCAGGCAGCTTTACGCCTCTCCAAACTGCAATCAATTCAGTCCAAGTCCCTTTTTACTGTGAGGAACTGCTAGAAATGATGAATATATACTATTTAAAAAGCAGCAAATGTGTTTTAAAAGCTGTAGTACAATATTAGGAAATTAAAATCTCTTGTTTAATCTGGGACCTGCACTGTACATATTAATATTTCAAAACTTTCTCATTAGTCATATTTTAAGGAGTATATTCTTCAGCTTTTATGAAATTGTTTTGATATAATCATGCACATTTTGACCTAGAAGTCTTTTCTGTCAATCATTTACATGAAGAGTAGTCCCTTGCTACTTGGCGGTTCATTTTTCGCGGACTAGCTCCGTCATGGTTTTTCAAGATAAGAGTGGACATGACACACAATTGGCTGATTGATGGATGAGCTGCACGATCAGCATGGAATTTTTATTTAAAATAAATTATTTTGAATTGTTTAGCACCTGCTGCACCTTTGTGCAGCCCATACTGCAGGATAAGCTTCCTGCTGCAGTTAATCAGCTGTTCTCCGTGCAGAGTGGAGAAGTGGGCGTGGCCAAGAACGCTTGCAGTTGGCAGAGAGAGAGAGAAATCATGACATTCTGTGCTTGTTTAGAATATTGCAAGAGTGTGGGAAGGGTTTAAAACGCCTATATATACAGGTCCTTCTCAAAAAATTAGTATATTGTGATAAAGGTCATTATTTCCATAATGTAATGATAAAAATGAAACTTTCATATATTTCAAATTCATTGCACACCAACTGAAATATTTCAGGTCTTTAATTGTTTTAATACTGATTATGGCATACAGCTTATGAAAACCCAAAATGCCTGTCCCCAAAAATTAGCATATCATGAAAAGGTTCTCTAAACAAGCTATCTCTACTTCTCGGTTTTTCACTTATCACAGGGCTTCAGGGTACGGGGCCCCCGCGATAAACGAGGGACTACTGTATATATAATGAAATTCATACCAACAAAAGACAGCAGAGTAACCCGAGGTTCAATTTGCATAATAAAGTTTTGTTTCATTATAAAAATATTAATCCAAATGATTCCCACTGAAGACACTCTTTGAAACAGTGGGGGGCTAAAGCACTATTTTTTTTAAAAAAGGCTTAGGAAGCAACCATCTGCATCATTTGGTTTGGGGTTAGAAGGACAAAAAATGAAAAGAAGCGCATATGTAGCGGATGTTTTTCATTTCTGCATCACAAGTTGTTATCATTTGCATATTAGACAAAATTAGGTCCTTATGTCAAACTTTCCTCTTTTATGAAATTATTGTTGAAACTTTGTGTTAACTCAAACATCCAATGTAAAATAAATAAATAAATAAATAATATATATAATCTTCTATGAAGAGCAGCTTTTATTTTTGCTGTTGTGAGATGTCTATTTGTTTCAGTTTTGTCTTGTGGGCATGTCGCCATATACACCTGAGGTGTTTCTGTCCCACTCTGAGGCTGAGGATCGACCTGTCTTCTGTGTCCTGAATGCATGTTTAAATATTCCACAGCTGGATGCAGAAAAAAAAAATAGACTTCATTCCCTCTTGACTTGTCTTCATTCTTCTTTCATGCATCTGGAGCACAAACGTGTTTAAAATGTTTTGTCACTGGAACTTTGAAGTGTTTCTTTCTTAGATTTCAACATGAATGTGATTTTTCTAGAATCTAAAGCATTTAGTTTAAAATCTATTGAAGCCCTTTATGGCTTCATAGGAAATAAAGATATTCTTTTATTAATTGTATTGCAGTGCTTTAACATTTTAGTCACCCGCCGCTGTAAGGTGAAGGTGGACGATAATATTTTGGTAGTGTTTCTGATTGTGTTTGTCTGTCATGTTAGCAAAATATCTCATGTATCTTAAAGAGGAAAATGTGGAGTGAATATTAATTGGCTATACTGTGCTGTACAACTGATTAACATTTGGAACATTTTTGGAGTTAATGTATTACTCATTGTGCAAGATCATTGCTTAAAACTTCAGCATTAAATGCCAAAGTCAACCTTGTTCACCTGTTAGCAAAATATCTCAAATTACTCTTTTTTTTTTATATGAAACTTAAAAATATATGAACTTTTGGGGTCCGTTTTTATCAAGTTGGCCATCACAGCTAATTAACTTTAGCCAATGCAAAAAATGACTGACTCAGTCAGTTTTTCAGATACTGAAGTAAAATTTGGTGCGTTGTTATTCATAACACATCCTCCGAGGGTGACATTTAACTGGAGTTAGTGGGAGAGATCATATCTCTCCAGTTTTAGCTTCTCTCCATTGGCTCCCTGTCAAATTCAGAATATAATTCAAAATCTTACTTCTAACCTACAAAGCCCTCAACAACCTAGCTCCATCTTATATTACAGACCTTGTTGTTCCATATTTTCCTAACAGAGCACTTTGCTCTCAAACTGCAGGCTTACTTGTGGTTCCTAGAGTTTCCAAAAGCAGAATGGGAGGAAGATCTTTCAGTTATCAGGCTCCTCTCTTCTGGAACCAACTTCCAGTTTCTGTCCATGAGGCTGACACATTGTCCAGTTTTAAGACTGGGCTTAAGACTTTCCTTTTTGATAAATCCTATAGTTAGAGTTGGCTTGTTATGCTGCCATAGGATTAGACTACTGGAGGACAAATTTTTCCTCATGAGGGAGCTTTTTCTTTCCAATGTCGCCTTCATGCTTGCTCACGATGAAAGTCTGTGATGAAGTTAAACTCAAAGCAGTCTGCTCCTCAGATAAACAGTGTTAACTTATCTTTTATATATATGAATGTTTCTGTTCGGTGCCCTGAGATGACGTCTGTTTTGACTTGGTGCTATTTAAATAAATTGAATTGAAAAAAAAATGGTTATAAGCTCAATCATCTAGGTAGATAATAAAAAAAAGGTTAAATTGTGTCATCTGGACCAGTTTCTTTAAGACCAGTTTTCTTTCTAAACTGCAATATGAATTGAATTGAAATGAATTATTGCACCAGATGGCACAAAATGTTACTTTAAGGTTTAACCAAAATGGCTACAACTCTTTGTAACTCCATCATTTCTGAGATGAAAGAACAAAAGGTGGAAAGAATACCAAGCCTTTCATTTTCAGCATTGTTTAATACAGTTGCATGAATTAATGTGTGCTTCCCATCAAATCCTGGTAATCTTCCTCTTCATTATTTGCAGCTTAATTGCAGAAGCGGCTGTTGCTTGTAATGATCTTGATGTCAGAGACTATAATGACTCTAATGACAGCAATGATGGTAACAGACAGGAATGAAGGTGATATGAACGGTGGAGTCTCTCTGAAGATCAGATCCTTATTTCAGCTCTGAGCTCATTTTATGTATCAAGAATTTGATCATAAAGAATTTCAAATGACTGAAATATTGAGATTTCATGCAAACATGCTAATAAGCAATAAACATGGCTGCAAACACAACAGCTACATTAATAATGTAAACATCTGCTGTGTAATTAAAGTTGCTCTTCCCCGAAAAACAAAGCTGCTTGCTATTTATCTGCTCGGCCTGACGTTTTATCTAAAGGGCTACCATGCAGAATATTGTTTCTGTGAAACAAAACAAACAAACGTTTCTGTGTGTTTAATTCCTCAGACTAAAAAAAGGCATTGTATGGTGCATCAGTGCAGATGAAACAAGTTGTTTACACATCTAACACGTCAAACTGAAATGTGAGAACTAAAAAAAAAAAAAAAAAGTCTGAGAAAAATCCAAGTTTGCCCAAGATTCTTACATAATTCTAATAATCTGATCTAAAGATGTCTGCACTTTAATGTATAACCTGTATGTTAGGTGGACAATACAGATCAAAAGAAATGATAAAGCTGTTGCCAGTGGCTCAATACAGTCACCATGGTAACCACACTCCTATGCCTGTCACTCCCTGAAAACCTAAGAGAAGCAGACAGAAAATAAACCATCAAACACACGACTGTGCAAAAACCTTTAGTCAGAACTTAAACATTTTAAACTGAATGACAGATGACTGATGGTTGAGAAATCAACAAAACATGAACGTAGAAAATTGTGTTTTTGCCTCTATCTGTGTGTGTCTGTTATCCACAGGCATCACAACAATTTTATGTGAAGGGGACGTGTCCCACTCACATTTTTAAAATATTCATTCGGCCCCCCCGGCATGCCTTGTTCCATCCTCACTGAGGGAACACTGCAGGTAATAATGTCCAGAGAGCGCACGCTGTAGCTGCACTCACGCAGAGACATGTAGGAGGAGATGTATGAAGGCAACAGACCAAGAAGTGATTTAAAGATGAAAATGTACCAGTGAGAGAGTCTGTGTGAAGTTAATGATGACCAGTTAACCAGTGAATACAGGGTGCAGTGGTGGGTACAGTAGTTACAGCCGGTTATGAATCTTAGCGCACCGTGATAGACAGTGTCCAACATCTGCAGGGTTCTTGTAGGAGCGTTCATGTAAATAATGTCACCGTAATCAATGGAGGGAAGGAAAGTCACAGTTACAAGGCGTTTCCTAACATTTAGGGTTAAACAGGATCTATTTCTGAAAAGGAAACCCAGTTTAACTTTCAGTTTCTTTACCAAATTTTCCACGTGGAGCTTAAAAGAGAGATGCGAATCGACCAAGATACCCAAATATTTATAGGAATCGACAAACTCAATAGGGACACCATTTGAGGATGAAATCAGAGGAAGAACTGCTGGGACCGACTTCCTGTTTGAAAAAAGCATCACTTTGGATGACCCCCTGACCAGTCACGATAATATATCACGACAATGCGCAATTATTCTCATGGTTTGAACAAATTGTCTACAACTTTGTCATTTCTCAACATAGGACGGTCTTAATTTAAATCCTGAAAGGCAGCAGTTAATGTGCAGTCATTGAATGCTTTCAGCTTAAAATGTTTTTAACATCCATCCATTATCTTTACCCACTTATTCCATTTTGGGTCACGGGGGTCGCTGGTGCCCATGTCCAGCAATCACTGTGCGAGGGGCGGGGTACACCCTGGACAGGTCGCAAGTCCATCACAGGGACACAGAGACAAACGAGACAAACAACCATTCACTCACTCTCTCACACCTAAGGACAATTTAGAGTTACCAATCAGCCTAACATGCATGTTTTTGGTCTGTGGGAGGAAACCGGAGTACCCGGAGAAAACCCACGCATGCACGGAGAGAACATGCAAACTGCACCCAGAAAGGCCCCTGGACCGGGGTTTGAACCAGGGACCTGCTCGCTGAGAGGCAGCAGCTCTACCAGTTGCGCCACCGTGCTGCCCAAGTTTTTAACAATTTTTCATTATATTCACAATCAACAGGAAAACAATCATTTGACAAATTAAAGCTCAAGTTAATGTTAGCCAAACACAAACACTTTGGGTTGACAAAATAAAAACAATATTTTCATATTTGCCCAATAGGATGTTTATTTATTTATTTATTTGTTTTGTTAAGTACATTTGTAAAATTTTTACTCACAACACTGAAGCAACGGTGCAACTCTAGTTGAAAAGAGGGAAACAATCAGCTCTTGAGCCGTCTGTAATTCAGCTCATGACTTTACATTCAGTAAGCGCGGCTCAACAGAGCAGAGCATTAAGCTATTAGTGGCAACTCTGCCTACAAGCAGCTGCGCTCACTCATTATTCCTCAATAACTGTTTATTTTAAGACTTTACACTCTATTGTGGCTGAAGGAAACACAGAGCAGGCAGGAAATGAAGGAGAGAGATGTTGAGCTCAGGATGTTACAGTTCATAATACCTTCACCGACTCCTATGTGAGTCTTTTCTTTCTGCTTCTTTGTAAAACAAGGTGTCTGAATAAGCCCTTCAGATTTGCTGCAACTTGTGACATGAAAAAAATCAATGTCTATCCAAACAGAACAACCGTCTTAAATCCCAAATGAGTTGCTGGCATACAGTCTGACAATTTTATTTCCTCTATAGATCAGCTTTCGTTATGTCTAAACTCTCTCAGGTGCTATAAGTTGTTGTCAGATGCTCGGTTCTTTGACTGTAAACACAGCCCTGGTTTCTGAGGAGCTACAGATCAAATGGATTTATTTTATTTTGGATGGAAATTGTTCTGTCTAACAGTTAAGTTTGAGGAGTTTCAGTCAGGGTTTAAAGCTCACCATACCACGGAAACAGCACTGGTGAAAGTTATTAATGATATTCTCATGGTCTCTGACAATGGACAGGTGTCTACACTCGTCCTGTTGGACCTCAGAGCTGCATTTGATACAGTTGATCACAATATTCTATTACAGAGACTTGAATATGATATTGGACTTACAGGAATGACTAACATGGTTTAAATCATATCTATCTGACAGAGTCCAAATTGTAAATGTAAATAATGAATCTTCATCATATACACCAAAGTTAGTCATGGAATTCCTCAGGGCTCAGTGCTTGGACCAGTACTCTTTACCTTATATATGCTTTCATTAGGTAAAGTTATTAACGAGCATGGGATAAACTTACATTGTTATGCTGATTATACACAGTTATATATGTGTCCATGAAATCCAATGAATCCAAATGTTAATCAAATGTTAATCAGATGTTTTAATGTTATCTGTAAAAAAAAAAAAAAAAACCCACATTTTATTGGTTTTACATTTCTTAGAATGCCTAAGCTGAAAACAAAGGTTTTGTTGATCTCTTAGCGCATAGATTACATGTTGTGGATGACTCAGTTATACTACCATATCAATTTTAGGCTCAATATCTGTAAAATAAATATATTTATATCCTTTTATGTAACAAAAAATAAATAAATAATAATAGTAATAACTTATGTATTTAAAAAGTAGACAAAAAAATTGTGAGAGCTTTGGTAACCCTTTCTCTGGTTTTGAATGAATCATCCAGTCATAACATAATCTACTTTAGCAGATCAGACTAACAAAGACTTTTTAAAAAGGGGAAATAAACCTTACTTTAATCACAGGAATTCAGCAGGTACTGTCTCACTGCAAGCTACTGTTTTGCTGATCGTTGCATTTTTAAAATCTGAAACAAAGTTGACTTACTAAAAGTTCTGCTTGACACTTTTCCCAGAGCCACTGTTGATAAACTAATTGGTACATGAACAAAGGGATGCAATCTCCAGAGCAAATGCTCCATGTAGGCAACATACCTGCTAACTTTCCAGCTGTCCAACAAGCCAATTACTGCGACTTGCATGAAATCCAATCAATCATTGTTAGGACACTGTTTGACAAAGTTGCAGGGCATAAGGGACGAGTGGCTATCTTCAATCTGCTGTCTCACATCCGTCATCTCCCAAGTGCTTAATGCTGAAGAACATTGATTTTTAGATCCCTTTTCATTAAACTGCAGTTGCAAGTGAACAAATACTTAATCATTTTCAGGACAGTTTCGAAACAAGTCTATTTTTTTTTTTTAAGGATATTTATTTTAATGTGAGGTTCTGTTATGAATGATCAATGTCCTACCTGTTGTAGCATTTTGAACAGCTTCAGTTCAGAGTTAAAATTCTGATTGGATTAACGAGCTAATGGTATCCTGAGCAGGGCAAAGACCACACTATTTCAGTCATGAATATTTATGGTTGCAAGTAACAACAGAATCAGTAGTCATTATAGGAACTTTCAGCTACGCTGTAGTTTCTGAAAAACAAAAAGTGATTACATGAACCAATGTGAAACGTTTGAAACTGGAGTTGTTTTAAGATGACAGGGATTTTGGTTTTGGCCCTGCTTGTACCAGCATTAGCTGGTCAGTCTTGTCAAATTCAAAGTGTTTCTCCAAACTGAAGTTGTTCAAAGAGCTATCCATAAAAGCACACTTCAAATTTTAAACACAAACAGCTCCAAGTTGAAGGTCCAACATTCCTTGAATGAATGCATATTGCCCGTTGTATTTAATGTCAGAGTTTTGAGCCAAGCTGAGAAGGGAGTTATCAAGGTCAAGGTCAAGCCTTGTTTATGACTTTATACGTGATCTTATGCAATACTGCATGTGTTGAGGAGGACTAACATACATCAAAATTTAGCTTAATATTTATAAAGTTAACAGCATTAAAGTTGTTTTGCATTGGCTTCTGATGATTAGCTGTGATGGTCATTGTGAATTGGGGGGACTTCAAAAGTCATTCAATTTTAGATGCACATTATAGCGATTGAATCGACTAGTCTGATAGTCGATTCTAAGACGTATCGCAAGTTCTTAAATTTCACGTCAACTAGTCACAGTCACGTGATTTCTGGTTACAAAATGGATTCTTCCAAGCAGATGGAAGGCAAGGAGCAGGTCAAGTCTTGGCAAAGAGATAGAAATTCATCAACAGCGTGGAAGTATTTCATTAAAGATGACTCTTCTGGTTCAACTAGTGTTAACATGCAAAATCTGCAAAGCTGTGCTGCAGGTAGGGCTGGACAATAATTTGATATCGATATATATCACGATATACTTTTATTCAATAACGGTGCTATGAGTTTTAAGCACATTTTCGATTTTTCGATATGATTACAGCGTTTCACTGACGCATTTCGTTTTCTGTTAGTCTTGAAGCGGCAGCTTCAGTTTCAACCCAAACAGAAAAAGCAGCAACACAACTACGCAAGTGCGTGGTGACGTAGATGTTACGCAGAGCTCGAGTCCAGAAGGAGTTATCTGTAGCAGGCTAGGCTAATCTCCAACACGCGTTAAGTTTTCGCTTTAAAATGAGTGCCCATGACCATCAGAATGTGACTGAACAAGCTTTCACAAATGAAGAGAAAGCAGACGACATCACTGATGAGTGGAAAGACTAATTCGATGGTGTGGAAGTGGTTCGGCTTTCTAAGATCTGATAAACTGTAGGTTTCAGGGTGCTGCAAAATGTGTCGGAGAGTCTTTTCAACTAGCGGTGGGAACACATCTAACTTGTTCCACGTTTTCACTCGATAGAATATGCTGAGAGTCCGAAGATGAAGCACAGTAAAAGTTTGAGCCAATGTGTCCCTGAAAGAGCAGCCCCAGCTGTATCAAAAAAGATTGATTATAGTTAGAGGTTAGGGTTATGTTGTTTAAAGTTCAAACTATTAATATTGACAAAGTTGAGAGTTTGTTTGATGGAGATTTCAATTTTTTTTTTGAAGGATAAATACAAATAAGAGGTGAACATTAATTTATACAGTTTGTACAGTTTTTCTGAGGCTTTTATGTTGTTTATATTGTTATAGAAATTATATCGTTAGACCGAAATTAAGAAACATATTGCGATAAAAGTTTTGGTCATATCGTCCAGCCCTAGCTGTCAAGAACCAGTTTGGATCAGCACATCAACACCCAACACAGAAATGGTTTAAAAACATTAGGAAATAAACAGCTTCTGGTGCAGGTTTGGGTCCGGGTCCGATCTATCAAGACAGAGAGTTAGTGAACCTGGTGAGGATGGGGAGGCGAGGAGAGGTACATTGAATGTCACTAACCTTCTGTCTTGATGGAACAGGAGCTGTAGTCTCGCTGGAGCCGATGACGTCACTCATGCAGAGTGAACAGCAGCAGTGGAGCAAAACAGAAGGCGTACAGGTCCAATAAGGGCAAATCCAGTTCCAGGGTCCAAGAGGGGCAGCAGGGGTTCGAGCACAGGGAGGCAGAGAGCAGAATAAATCCAAAAACGTGATCTTGAATCGTGGTCAGTGTGGAGGCGCAAAGTAATAACCATGAAGACTGAAGCAGACAAAATCCAAAAGGGAGCAGGCTGGTTGGGTAGTCAGAAAACAGACTTGGGTACAGAACTAGGCAGGATGCAAATACAAGAAGTGCTGGATTTCTACTGCTCAGAGAGGTTCGAGAATCTGGCACTGAATGAGGGTGAACAGGGAGCTTAAGTAGGGAGGTGCACAGGTGCGATGAATGGAGCTGATTGCAGAGGCAGGGAGAGGAGGCATGGTGCAGGCACATGAACTGAATGATTGACAGGACAGAAAACACTTGGCAGGAGAAAAAGCATGAAACTAGACAGGCTGAGGTAGTTAAAAAAAAAGGGGGGGGGGGGGGCAAAAACATGACACTAGCTAAAGTACAAGAAAAGTATGAATTCGATGCACATTTGAAAAGGCATCCGCTAATGCCAACTCCAGTACAATGCTCCAGTCAAGCGTCAGTTACCTCCTTTTGGTTGCTTCACTGTGATCGCCATCTTTAATTATGACAAGATTGGTTTTTAGGATTCGTTCATGATAGAACACCAGAAATGGATAAAATTATTTATTAAATCATCACTGGTAGGGGTCTGGTTCTGGGCACAGGTCCTATCTGCAGAGATATGTGAGTCAGTGAACTTTGTAGGACTGTGAAGGTTCAGAGGGTAATAAAGTTCAGAGTCACTAACCTTCACAGTCAAGTTTGAGGGGAAATCCTTTAGATGGTTCAGCAGGATGATGTTGTGGGCCATGAGCAGGCAGCAGCAGAGAGCGAACAAGCAGAGTGCAGTTTTAGGGATAATCCAAGGGCGAGGTCTGGTGAAGCAGGCTTGGGTTGAAAACCATTGGGCAGAGATCTGAATCCAAATCCAAAACGTGATCCAAAGAGTGAGGTCGCGCTAATCATAAGCAGAGTCGTTACCTTGGTCAGAAGTCAGAGTCCTTAACAGGCAAGGATTAGGCAAGGTGAAGAAACAAGAAGACAGGCATGGGGTCAAAAGAGGAGAGACAGGCTATGTGATGGACGCTGGACATCTACAAACACAAGGTCATCAATAATCAGGCACTGAAAAACTGTGAACATGGAGCTTCAATAGTGAGCTAAACAGGTGCATGGAATCAGAGCTGATTGCTGTGGAGGAACGGAGTGGGTGTGGTGAAGAGTGGTTGCAGCAGAGCATGAAGCAGGATAAACAAAAACATGAAGGCATGAAACAAGGAAAAACAGGGACTATGGCATGAAGGAGCAGAAACTAAGACAGGTGGGGGCAGAAACGTGACAAATCAGGTTGTTTCCAAATATATTTATATTTATTAAGTCTGTAAATCAGTCAATTTAAATGAGTAAATTAACATGCAGGTAAATAGTCAACTAGTTAATTAAGATATTTTACAAATTAGCCATGTTGGTACATAAAAATGCATAAAGCTTATAGATATGTGTTCAGATAAGTTGGTACCTCCTTACATAAGATAGGTGTTTGTCTTATTTTATATACTTATGTATAATAATGTTTCTGACCCCCTGTACTGTTCAGACAGGCAGCCATATGGACTAAAAGAAGCAGTGCACGCCTCGGGGCAGCTGCCATGCATGTGGTTGAGGCGTACAGTTGGGAAAGAGGCACAAAGAAAAATAGAGGAGAAGAAGGTGTGAGAGGGAAATATACACAAATAAAAAAGGTGAGGGATTTGAGTGAAGCTCGTGTCAGAGGCATAGCATGTATGTGTCAGTTCCACTCCTCTTCCTCCATGTTAAGAAGTTTCTCTCTCCCTCCGAGGGAAAACACACCAACTGGACCTGAAAGAGCCAGAAATGAGGAAGAGACGGAAGTAATGGTGAGCAGAGGAGAAGGTAGCAAAACAAAAAGCAGAGCGATGGATTTGTTAACACAACACTACATACAGCTGTGATGTCCAATTATATGCCTCGGAGAGCCAGGTTCTGTTTGTGCAGCAAACAGCGCAGATCTTACTCAAAATTTGTTCAACTCGTGACATTTTATTTAGCCAAAGGCTCTGAGCACAGTGAGAATGGAAAATCATTGATCCTGTGCAATATCATGTGCATAAACCCCCCTTCAGTGCTCTGTCATTGCTACTTGTTTATGAAGAGAAATTTCTCCCCAAATCTCACGGATACATGTCACAAATGATGCTTAGAGGGGAGAAAGACTCAATTTCAGGGCTAGGAATCAGGCAAGTTGTAAAAAACACAACAAAAGGTACTGCAGAGGCAAGCTGATATAAAGATGATTGAACTAAAGCAGGGCACAAAACTGGGTTAATGTGAGGATAGCAAACAACAAGGATGGAGCAAAGAATGAAGTAAAACCTGGAACTACAAGGAGTGAATAACCAACACAGTTAGGACCTGATGTGCAGAGGAAGCAGAAGTGTAGAATCAGAGTAACAGAAACATACATGGGAACTGACTTAATAAGCAAGACAAAAAAAATACTAAGCACTAATCATAGTGATCAAAACAAAACCCAACGCAGCCAAACCTGAAGGCCGTGAAATTTCTTCCCTAAGCAGGAGATATTTTGGCATTCTGATCTTTTTCAGTTACTTTGCAGCAGGACACAAACGCAGGCATGCCAGTTTCTAGACCGAAAAGGTTCTTTGATACTTTATTAAGGGCAAAAAATAATGGAACTTACAAGTGGGAAGAAGCATATAGGTTACCATAAGATCTAACAAAAGAACCAAGGACATTCATTAAGTAAATTTACCAAGGGAGGTGTTTAATGAATGGCAACAGGTGAGCTGATTACTAATAGAAAACAGGTGGTACATAAGAGCCTGGAAGAAAGTTCTATAGAGAATGCTGGGTGGCAATGATGGTACAACAATGAAAACTCAAGAAAATAATTCAGTTCAATTCAGTTTATTTATATAGCACCAAGTCACAACAGAATATGCAATGCACGACAGAACGTAGTACACAACAGCATTTCAAACAGAATTGAATTCAAAATCTTACTTTTACCCTACAAAGCCCTCAACAACCTAGCTCCATCTTATATTAAAGATCTTATTATTCCATATTTTCCTAACAGAGCACTTTGCTCTCACACTGCATGTTTACTCGCGGTTCCTAGAGTTTCCAAAAACAGAATGGGAGTAAGATCTTTCAGTTATCAGGCTCCTCTCTTGTGGAAACAGCTTCCAGTTTCTGTCCATAAGGCTGACACATTGTCCAGTTTAAAGACTGGACTTAAGACTTTCCTTTGTGATAAATCCTATAGTTAAGGTCGGCTTGGGTTTCCTGAGCTGTCCCTTAGTTATGCTGCTATAGGCTTAGACTGCTGGAGGACAAACTGACCACATTTCTTCACTATGCTACGGTCTTTATTTACTCTGCTCAACCTATTTTGTATTTGTAATAATTTTTTTAATCCTAACGTGATTTTTGTCTTTCAGGTACACATAGACCTATATCTGGACCTATCATTATGTGCTTGTTTATTTCTCCTTTCTGTCCTCTCAAATCCAGCCAGTCAAAGCAGATGGTCGCTTGTCCTGAGCCTGGTTCTGCTGGAGGTTTCTTCCTGTTAAAAGGGAGTTTTTCCTTTCCACTCTTGCCATCTGTGCTTGCTCAGTATGGGAGACTGCAACGAAGTGAAGATTCAACTTGTCTGCTGGCCTCCTTAGATAGAGAACTTTACTAATGGACTTTTATGTATGTGAATCTTGCTGTAAAGTGCCCTTGGTGCTATATAAATAAACTGAATTGAATTCATCTCAGGGCACTGAACAGAAACATATATATACATATATATATATACATATACATACATATACGTATATATATATACATATACATATACTGTATATTAGGGCATTAACAGAGTACTCGAGTAATCTACACATCGATTGCTAGGACATCAATCGAGGTCAAAAATGTAACGTCGGATATCTGTAGTGACGTCATCTTATGTGACCACTGTATGACCGTAGGGGTCGGTGTTGCACTGTTGCAGGTCACAGCATAGATATCTATGGGTCACAGCGTATGGTGTAACACCAGGTCCAATCCACCGAACCAGAACCAGGTTCGGTTTAAGTTTCGTTTTTGACGTGCTGCACGTTTCTTCACGTTTGTAGTTTAATAATATTAACTAATAGTTTAGTTTTTCCTGTGACTTATTATATCCTGTGACTAGCATAATATACGCTCCCAATGTTTTGTTGGTCTTTTTTTTGTAAATAATTACCTTTTTTTGCGGTTTTATTTATTTATTTATTTTTGTATCTTGAGATCTATGACGTCATCAAATACTCGAGTTCTACACGGGTTTTATTATGTTAATGTCGAGTTTAAAAATTATAAACACGTTCAACCCCTAATATATATATATATATATATATATATATATATGTATATATATATATATACATATATGTATATAATAAGCTAATAATAGGGCAGCACGGTGGCGCAACTTGTAGAGCTGCTGCCTCTCAGTGAGCAGGTCCTTGGTTCAAACCCCGGTCCAGGGGCCTTTCTGGGTGGAGTCTGCATGTTCTCTCCGTGCATGCGTGGGTTTTCTCCTGGTACTCCAGTTTCCTCCCACAGACCAAAAACATGCATGTTAGGCTGATTGGTAACTCTAAATTGTCCCTAGGTGTGCGTGAGAAAGTGAATGGTTGTTTGTCTCGTTTGTCTCTATGTGTCCCTGTGATGGACTTGCGACCCGTCCAGGGTGTACCCCGCCCCTCGCACAGTGATTGCTGGACATGGGCACCGACGACCCCCGTGACACAAAATGGAATAAGCGGGTAAAGAAAATGGATGGATGGATGGATTTGGACACCCAGATAATAAACCAACTATAACAAACAAACTACAATTTACAATATTTAAAGGAAACCGAATCAAGTAATCAATAAAAGATTACACAGATTACAGATTACACAGATATTTTCAGACACAGACTGAAAAGTTTTACCTCTGTTAAAGCTGAGACAAAATGACTTGTTAGTAAATCTCTGAGTTAAGTATTTAAATAAATGCAGTATAACTCAATTTTCACTGCTTTTTTCAGTTTCTTTTTTTCACCTATATTGACCAGTTGTGCTCAAAAAACCTCTAATAACTTCAACAAAACACAAACCCAGACACATCAGCAGTGCTGCAGGGATTCAAACTACCATCTCTTCTGTTATTTTTAATATGTTTTATGTTGTGCCATTGGAATTTTCTGTTTGTGTAAATCAGTACACAATGGTATGTGTGTTGGACTGGGTACTATTTTTAACTTTACTGTACTTGTGATCCTTGAAGTTTTACGGCTAAAGAAACATAAAAAAAGGCTTGTGATATTGGACAGTGACATAATAGCACAGCTCATATAAGCTGCTCCGTTTCTCAGTTCAAGCCATTTTTTATGTCAAACTGAAAGCTGTGCTTTTATACCTGCCGTTATAGTTAATGTGTTGAAAACAGGATTTATTTTATGGTTGACTCCTTCCTTAACTTTTATGAGTTTCTGAAGCTGCAATGTGGAAACAGTCCTGCTCTTCCTCCTCTTCTAATCACAGATGGTGCCGTCCTTCTGGCTTCATCAGTCTGTGGCCTCTTGCATGCAGTACAGCTCTGAGTGTGAACCAACTGGGATGAAGTTTAGCACCTTTAAATCAGAGGTTGTGGCTTGTTGTTGCTGTTGCCACCCTCCCCCATAAATAAGATAGCTGGCTTCCTTCAGATAAGAGTGGAGCATCTGTATCAGGTGAAAGAGTTAAAATACCTTCGGGTCATTGTCACGTTTGGGTGAAAGAGGGACCAGGAGGTTGACAGAAGTGCTTTTTTTTCTCTAATACAAGAGGAGAAACAGAATGTGGCGATAAGGACACAGATAATTTAAAAGAGATGGTCTCAGCTTGATGGTCAACATATTGCACACCTCAGTTGTCAGAAGCTGTAGGCTGTGACCAAAAAATGAATTTGTGCGCATACATTTTAGATTTGTTTTGCAAAGATTTGCAACAACAGTGAGCTTACTAGCAGAGGCAGAAATACGTCCATGGAGCCTCTCATTGGAAGTGTCACCTTAGGAAAAGACTCCACATTAAGTAGAAGAATGCAGATTATATTCTACAGCTGCTTGGCAATGCAAGTAAAGCATTAAATTGCAAGAGGAAGCCCATGGAAAAAAAATCCTTTCCGTCATATTTCCAAGAATACCGCCTTGAATGGAATGAGCAGCAACAGAAAAAAGTTTTACCTAACGCCTAAAAGACACCATACATCACAACAAATATATTTATCAATCAATTATTAAGTCACTATACATTCTATGATGTCTTGATTTGAAGGAGGCAGGGGATGATGCAGGACAGAAGAAATTAAAAATCCTCCAGAGAAGCTCCAGTAGGCTGAATAAACAGGAAGACAAACATGTGGACCTGCAAAACAAACACATGAAGAACAACTGTAACAACAATTTGACAAATAATAACAATTCTGCTGAATATACTGAAAAGGAAGAAGCGGGTAAAATATAATGGATGGATGGATGGATGGATGGATGGATGGATGGATGGGTGGATGGATGGATGGATGGATGGATGGATGGATGGATGGATGGATGGA
>NC_056513.1:25061690-25067306 GCF_014905685.2 Nematolebias whitei
ATGGATGGATGGATGGATGGATGGATGGATGGATGGATGGATAGATGGATGGACGGATGGATGGATGTACACTGAAGGAAACTACACAGGCATTGGACTACAGCTCAGTGGCAACGAGCAAACAAAAGCCAGATGTGACAGAGCTGCTCATAAAAATAAATATAAGACCTCAGATGGTAGTGAAAGCTGGAAGGGGACCAGTGTAGACTGGTCCAGTATCTTTTATCTTTCTTCACCTCTGTTTAAACAGACATTCATTCATACCCATCTGTTCACCACAGACTCGTGTTCGGGCTGCTGTTGATACGCCGTATTGTTTTACATTATTAGTGTTTAGTGTATATCTTAGATCTTGTAGTGTACCGTTTGGCATTTTTTTTAAGTGTATATCAGTGTATAGCTTAGATCCTTATATACTTTTTTTTTTTATTAATACTTAATATTTTTGCTATTTTTATGTGTAACGGAGGCCCTGACTACATCATTTTGTTCCACCTCATTTACCACATATGACAATAAACTTGATTTGAACTTAAACATTCCTGTTAACAGGGTCTCACATGGGGATGGGGGGTGCTCGTGGGACTTTAAGTCCCACATTCCTTATGCATCAATTCTGGTTCCAAAAAGACAACATGGCAGTGCCCATAAACCTGGTTCTGCTGGCTTCAGTTCCCTACAGCAAGAGGAAGTTGGCACTTCTGGTCTGGTATTATACTGTGCAGTTGTTAGACAAGACAAAAGAACAAAATAACAGCAATTCATCCATCCATTATCTTTACCTGCTTTTTCCTTTCTGGGTTGATGGTACCCTTGTCCAGCAGTCACTGTGCAAGAGGCGGGGGACACCCTGGACAGGTCTCAGGTCCATCACGGGGACAACATAGAGACAGTCATTACACTCTCACTCACACCTGGAGACAGTTTAGGATTACCTTGCAGGTTTTTAGTCTGTGGGTGAAAACTGGAGTATCTGGACAGAGTGCTGGGAGAACATGTAAACTCCATCCAGAAAGGTCCCGAGCTAGGATTTGAACCGGCAAACTTCTCGTTGAGAGGTAACGGTTGTACCAACTGTGCCACCGAAACAAAGGAACAGGAACTACAAACATTTCACAGGAGACAAGCTAAAAGAACAAGAGCCTGCAGACATCAGGGATCACAAGCAATCAAAACTAGAAGAGAATCAACTGTTACAACTTACGACAACATCTGCTCAAATAAACTTCATAAAATCATTAAAACAATGGAAAATGACTGGAAAATCTTAAACAGAAATTCCTATTTGATCAATTCTTACTTTCTTTTTTATGTGACCAAACAATATTACCTTTTCAACCGTTGGTCACAGAACATAAAGCTGTGCAAAGAGTTGCATTTTTGTTTGTTTTCACATCAGACTTTATTGCTTTAAAAAAAAAAAAAAAATTAAGTTATATTTTTATATCATTTAGTGAGAAAAATAATAGTTTTAACCACAAAATCTGAAAAAGCTCCATTATTCCACATAGGGACTCGTCGTATGATGGTTTGCTCGAGGCGTTGTTCATAAGAAAGCAAATCAAAGACTCGAGCAAAGAGTCAAGAAGTGAGAAAGTCGTGTAAGTTGGTGGGATTTAGTTTTATATATCTGTATACATGTTGTTTCATTGTTTTCTTTCATCCACTCAGGTTCACACTGATGACCTTTGAGTCATATATTCCCACACCACTGACCGCCTTACATGTAAAGCCGTGACTCACTTCACGGATAAAACACAATTTCAATAAAACCCAATCAGTGAGACCAAGCAACATAAGAAGATTCACGAGGTTAACAGGACAACTGCTGTCATCTACCTCCCATTAAATCCCTCACGATGTGCTAGGTCTCTCGTTATTGAACTTTGAGTTAATCAGGACGCCGTGTATTCGGTTTTGAATCTCACATCTTTCATGTGTT
This sequence comes from Nematolebias whitei, assembly GCF_014905685.2. Taxonomy (NCBI): domain Eukaryota; kingdom Metazoa; phylum Chordata; class Actinopteri; order Cyprinodontiformes; family Rivulidae; genus Nematolebias; species Nematolebias whitei. The sequence continues at coordinate 25,063,633 of NC_056513.1, forward strand.
CATTGCTGCGTGCTCGCAGCTGAAGCTCTCTGCTCTTTCTGAGCTGCTGCTGTCGGACTGATAAATATTTTGTCCATGTTCAGCTTCAAAAAAAAAATAAAAAATCAAAGAGTGGGAAAATTGGGGTGATGCAAGGAGACGGGAACAAACTGGAGCAAGGATGGGTGAAGCAAAAAAAAAAAAACGATAAGGAAGTGTTTTGTTGCGTTTCTGAGGTGGTGCCCGTTTTTTGGCAAGTCAAGCTGCCTTCACTGCTCTGTTCTGCTCCGCTCCACTCTGCGTGGGTTGTTGCTGTATAAATAACCCTCTCTGAGCAGATCAGAGAGAAAGAGAGGATGATGGAGGCAATGAGAGTGGAGGAAGAGATGGAGACAGGAGGAGCGAGGGTGTGTGTGTGTGTGGGGGGGGGGGGGGGGGGGGGACACAAAGATGGTGAGAGAAAAGGAAGGAAGGCGAGACCTGGGTGATCAGAGTGATATTAGACGTTCAAGAAGAAAATGAAGTGAAGAGAAACGATAGGGAGAGAAAACATTGGGAGGAATAATTGAACCATATATGGTAATAGTTGAGAACGAGGCGATTTGAGAGGACGGAGAAAAATTTGAAGTGATGGAGAAAGAAAAGGACGCGAGGACGTACAACATGAACCCTTCAGAAGGAAAGACCAAGCTTTTGTGTTGGAGCGCGCGTGGCCTAATGAGACGGCCTGTCTTCGGCAGCGCTTGCATGACACCATCAGTGTTAGTCATGGGGAAGATGATTAATAGTGTAAAGATACCGCAGCAGCTCGTCAGCGCCAAACAGCAGACTTCAGGTTTTTTTTTTTACATGCACAACTGTTAACGTAAAATCAACATTTAATTAGCCATCCATTATTTATCGGCGCAACACAAACAGCTTTCTTCTGCCACAACAATGTCAGTTTAAACTTCCCTGTTTATCATTAAAGTACCCCAAAATGATTGTGTCATCTAACTTTTCCTGGAAGAATTATTACAAATAATTATTTAGACGACTACAGGTTTGACTAAACTTTGTGACATGATATTGACATTCATAGGATTAGTAAAGTTTTATCCCAAAATCTTTCTCACAGATTCAGTTAGAAAGCTTCTTTGTGTCAATCATAGCATCTCCAAATTATTAAAACTGCTCTGACACAATTATAGGACCAGACAACAAACTAAACTGAATTCTCAATTAAGATTTTGGCAGCTAACGTACGTTCCGCCGTACACGTCGCACCGCTGTATAAGTCATCAGTCCAAATATGTCTAATAAAGTGGAAAAAAAAACATAAATATGTTGCGTCGGTGTATAAGTCGCATCCATTATGCGTCACCGCTGACGCATTGCATTTGTTACGCGTCACCGCTGACAACCTGGAAACTTGGGCCGGTGTGCCAAAAATTGATTGGCTGCAAAGTGGTCGTGGGAGCATGCACGGGAGAACTTTAACAAGAATTTAACAAGATTAACACTTAAAAACAATTATTTGTTTGCTCAGCATTATAGTAAAGGTGTGTCTCAGGTGAACTTTTCCTTAATAAATGCACTTTAATAGTCAAATCAGCTGCATTTCACCAGGGTGGCGCGGCGAAATGAAGCTGATTTGACGTTTGCTCAAGGAGTACTGGAGCAAGACGAAGGTGGACTATGGCAAGCCAAGTGTCTCATTAATAGCCACTTTTACTTATTAATTAGACACTTGTCTTGCCATATTACTCAAGGGCCCTCTAGTGGCTGAAAATGGTAGTGTTAAATAACAAAGTCCATGCTCAATAATCCAGGTATACAATCCAACATTTTTCAGTCAGGTCATCTGGACAGTTTTTTTTTTTTGGTGCTGAAAAGTTTCGCCTTCCATCCGTAAGGCTTCATCAGTCAAGGAAACACATAACAAAACTGATTCTTCCCCCAACAGCTTCCTCCAAAGTGGAACAAACCAGTTTTGCTTGTGATAAGATGGTCTCTTTAAGACTGTCAACAAGGAAGATGGCCGGCAATGGAGGAGGGGGCGTACCAGAAGTAGAACTTCTTCTTCTGTGTTTTTTTTAAGGAAAGTTTACCACTCTATGCATTTCAGTACTTCTGTTCAGAATCAAAGCCCGCTGCGTGTAAACGCTTGTCATGAACGGATTGTGCACATGTAAACGATACATTTGAATTATTTAATCTGAAAACACTTCAAAGTCAAAGAATTTTGCACATGTAAACATAGCTACTGTTTCCCGGTGGCCTGGCCACTCAGTAATCACCGAGTGGCCCCCTCCTTGTGTCTCGCCTCTGCTGTGACTGACAGCCTCAGAAAGAGAAAGTAGAGGGTGGGATGGGGTTTCTTTTGCCATCGCGGGAGCTTCAGTGAGGTGGATACCAGAATGAGCGGCATGGATTGATAACTTAAAATCATCAAGCTTGACCCTAACCAACATTTCCCAGTTTGGGAAATGTCTCGGTGCTCCCGTTGGCCAGTCCACCACCAGGCATTGATTGGCTCCGTATTCATAGCATCAGTCTGTCTGCTCTCTTTTGCCGTGCTCTTTTAGAGCATTTAGAGTTTAGAACATTGGTAAGAACATTACAAGAATGTGGGAAGGGTGTACAAAGCCTTAAAATATGTGTATACATATGAATACTAAAATAAATATAACGTCCCATACTTGGCAGATTTTCACCTATCACAGGGGTGCCTGGAACGTAACCTCTGCGATAGTTGTTAAGACTTTCACCTTGCTTCATCTCATCTACTCTTCAGACTTCAAATTTTTGGAACAACTTGTCTGATAAATAAAAATGCCAATGAATCTGACATTTTCTTGTCAATATGATGGAAAACAGCACAAATCCAACTGTTCTCCAAACTTAACCATTAATGCATAGATGAGAATTCGCAAACTAGAAACTATTTTTTAACACAAACAAGTTTGAAGAAAGAGCTCAAATAGGAACATTTGAAGTCATAAACAAAAATCTAACCATTATTGTTTGGCGCTCTTGCATTGTGTGATTGTGCGTGAGTAAATGAGCAATATGGAACAAAATGGCCTCCTCCTGTTGCAACAGTTTAATGATGGCCAGAGGTGTTGCAAGGCTAGCTGATGGTGATGCATCCCAGAACATTGCTCCTCAGACCAGCACTAATCAGCTGTTATTGGTACGAGGCTGGAAAGCACAACACTTGAATCAAAGTAGCCTGCGAGGGGTCAGCATCACCAAGGCCAGTTAATAATGGCCAGCGGTGCTACAAGCCTGACACATCCTGAAAGATTGCAGGACAAATCAACGCTCGGCAGATGATTACATCATCGGCCCAGAAGGGTTTATGTTGATTTTTTTAAGCACTATTGACATTTAATTGGTTTAGTACACTTACTCGCTTTTATCCAAGCTTGTTTGTGTCTGTCATGTTTGGAAAAGGGGAGTTATCAGGCTGAATGTCATCTGAAAGTTGCAATTCAGTTTGAAGAGACAACACTATAATGTCAATATCCTGATGCATGCTCAATAATCCAGGTAGAAAAATCCAAAAAAGTTCAATCTGGTCCTCTGGACATTCAAAAAAACAAAAAACAAAACAAAGCAAAAAAAATCTAGAAACGTTTCGTCTCTCATCCAAGAGACTTCTTCAGTCTGAGGAGCTGTATTCAGCTCAGTCTCTTAAATAGCACCTTCTT
>NC_056513.1:25077306-25107263 GCF_014905685.2 Nematolebias whitei
ACACACACACACACACACACACACACACACACACACACACACACACATCAAATATTTGCCACCAGCAATAATGTTTTTATTATTATTGTAGAATAATTTAGACCAGATTTTCTTTAATAGACTGATTTAAAATATGTGCCCTGTGTGTGATTAGATGTTTCAAAGTCTTGTCATATTTCAGTCTGGATTCTTTTCAGGACATGAATAGTTCATTGCAGCACCTTGATTCTTTTCTTCATCAGTCATTTTGTTATATAAGCATTGCTGCACTTTGGGTTTTTGTCCTGTGGTTTGGCACATTTCGATTTGCATTAATTTTTTAGGTCATGGCAATGTCTGAATAGAAGGCAACTTTAGTTAAGATCAAAAGATCTTCTTTTCACACCATTAGGAATGTCAACAAAGCCTCAGCAGTTGGACAGATGGCCTCATGTTTGTCTTTAGCAATGAGTTCATCTATTGCTATGGTTGTTAAACAAGCCCAGATCCGTAGTCTTCCACCACCATACTTGACAATTGAGGTTGGTCTTTGGTTTTTGATTAATTTAATTTTGATTATGTCCACCCATAACATTCTTCTCGATGTCTTGTGGTTTCACAAAATGTTTCTTTGTAAATCGAAATCATTTCTCCAAGTTCCTTCAGAGGACTTCCTCCTGGCAGCTCTTCCTAATAAGCCATGCTTGTTCAGTTTTTTCTAATTGTACTGTCATGACCTTTAACATTTAATATGTCGAGGTTTTTGCAGTCTGAGTTTTAGCTCATGAGCCCTTTTGCTTTATTATTATTATTATTTTGGCCACAACTCATTCTGACCTCCTGGTGAGGTCAGAATGTAAGATTGCATTTTAACTCGTTTAGAAATGGATTTATAACTCTTAGCAGAATGACAGGCAGCTATAATTTCTTTGTAAATTGTTGCTGTATTTTGTTTTATGTGGGAATACACATGTAAATGCTGCTGACCTTCAAGCAGCCAAACCTTCGGTTAAAGTGCTCAGATTTGCCGAAAATCAAGTAAAATGCATTAACAGCACCTGGTGTGAGGCAGGGGTGATTCTAGAATCTGCCCCGTAGGGGGGCTTAGCCCTCAGTGTTGACAACAGCTCTTGGTTTGAACAACGCAGGGACCATTGGCGTCAGAAATATTTGTAATGTAGCACCCAAGTATTTGTAACTGGAGACCACTTCCACTGCAGATCTTCTTGTGTTTTTGGGGTGGGTGGGGGGGGGGGGTAGTTGTGTTTACTTCTTCTGAAATCAACAGTCATCTCTGTCGTCTTTTTCACAATGATGTGAAGGTTATTCTCCTTTCACCAGCTCTCCAGGTGTTCTACTTCCTGCCTGCTGGACTCATCTTTGTTTGTGTTGCATCCCACCACCACTGTGTCATCTGCAAACTTTACAATATGACATCTTGCATTGGTATGTGCACAGTCATATGTAAGCAGAGTGAACAGAAAGGGGCTCAACACACAGCCCTGAGGGAAGCCAGTGCTGAGGGCTATGGTGGAAAAGGAGAAGTTGCAAAATCCTAATGATGGTTTAATTTTATTTTAGGGGTGCTGAGTTCAAATTTAGGGGAGCTTCAGCACCCCTAAAAGAGGCTAAAATCGCCCCTGGTGTGAGGATCTGTGTTTTTTTTTTTTTTTTTTTAGCTTAATGTAATTATTTGATGTGCTTTTTCTTGTGTTTTTTGAGATTTTCTGGGCCGCCCTCCTGCCACCCTGCTCACTCATACCTGATCTAAGTATCATTGGTCTCACCTGTCTTCATTGCCTCATCAGCCCTCACTGACCCACAGTGTGCTTCATGCTCTGTATCTTCTGTGGCTCCATGAAGTTTCTTGTTTAGTTTCCTCTTGCTGTCATGTCAACTTTTTGCATTATAATATTCTGCTATTATTATTCTTTAGTTTCTCAAGCTGCTCAAATTTTTCTGCATTCCTGTGTTCGACTCCTTTACAAACCATGACACCTGACTGCTGCTTACTGTCTTCTTTTAATAGAAGTGGGAATTATTTACAAAATTTAAACTATGGTTTTGCCATGTTGATGTAGATTATGTAAAAATAAATCTATGACATATTGATATTTATACAGTAAATTAAAAAAATAATACTTCACCCCCAACAAAAAGAAAAAAGATAAAATTTCCTAGCAGCTGAAGCTTTGATTTCTGGCAGTAAATCACTGATAAATTCAATTTATGCAGTACTTTATAATAAAGTACACAAGCCAAATAGCAGTTGTGGTAACGATAGTGTTAAAAGGTTGCATCTAAATAGTTAATAAGTCCATAACTGACAGTGTAAATACATAAACATAAAGATAAATTATCAAACTGATACCAGTAATTCTGCTAATTTCATTAATTTTGTTTTTGTAACCAAAAAAAAAAAAAGTTTATTAAAAAATCTAAACTGACTTGTTGTCAGTAAAGTAAAACAATACACTGGTTTGATGGATGGCAGGGTGTTCTTGCAGGCAGCAAGAAGTATGCAAGCCTGTTTTTTTTTTCAAGCCTGTTTAATGGATTTTTGAAAACAAAGTGAGTTTATACCTTTTATGAAAAGATTGAGGAAAACGTCTGTGGTGAGTGCAGCAAAAACAGTGATGTTTAGAGATTTTCTTGCATTTAAGAAAGATTAAAATCACACCAAACTGCAGAAATTCTCAGTAAAGCACACAATGTGCACAATAAACAAGAAAATAGATGAACCGCATGACTATGGGCGTTACATACTTCTCCTAAGTGTCATCTTTTTGATGTTTTGTAATTTACTTTAATTTGATTTTTGTCATTTTGACGGGAGAAAGGGCGGGCCCCGGAGGCCATCTTACCACCAGCAAACTGGTCTTTTCCACTATGAGAATGTGCTGTTTGTGGGACTCAGTTTGTTTGGTGGCTCCTCAGATTGAAGAAGTCCTTTGGATGAAGGACGAAATGTCTCAGCAAAATAAGAACCCATCCAGATGACCTGACTGAACATTGTTGGATTTATACCTGAATTAATGAGCATGAACTTTGGGGTTTTGTAATTTATCTCGCTGCCATTTTCACAAAATACCTTCAAGTTTCTTGGTTGCAGAAACCTTGAAGAGTTTAAACGTGAGCACAGTACAAATTTTTTGAAGTACGGTTTTGTAAAAACGTTATGAACAAAACATCTTATCTGTCATCAGTAATTTATTTTCGTCTTGGCCTCTCTCAGACTAGCCATTAATTAGCTCATGAATTGGGTCAGAATTCAAATCTGAACTGAGCTCATTTAAAGAGCTATCTACAACAGGTAAGATAATGAATCTTCATAACCAGGGCTTAATTTGGAAACCGATCGATGCCAGAACGTAAAAAGCGGGTGGGCCGGTGCGGTCAGGGAGTTCTCCCCCAGAATATTTTGAATAAAATAGATGTGATTTCCTGCATTCTGGTGTATTTTAACAGGCTGTTAAACATTTATGTTTACTTACATTTGTAAACACTCTGCTTCTGCCAAACATCCTACCCCGCCCCCTCCACTTTAATTGACGGTTCTGAGCCCGACTCTTCTCCATTGAATTCACTGTCCTGCTCGTTGTTGTCCTCCTCCACATGTGAAACCTCCAGGCACCTCCTCCATCTGGTCATGGAGGCTGCCTGTGTACGACTGCCTGGTTAGCTCGCTCTGCACTCACCCCCACCACTCGCTCCTGCTCCAGTCTCGATTGCCGCTGCCTTCAGGTGCTTCAATTCTCAGTTGTTAAGTTGTACAATAAGAAGACTTTTTTTAAATGTAAGTAAATTGGACTGTCTTTTCAACATTTTGATCACTGTTATTTTGACAAATTAGCACCATTGTTTTGATACGTGATGTGAATATTACACATCAAACATTTTTCTCATTGTATTTTTAATAAATAATCAAAATTTTATTAATGACCCACGCAAACTGTCAAACTGATTTGCAATTTAGTTGCGCTGTTTAATTATATTCTTGAGTTGTTAATAAAATTGCATGATGACTTTGGACTTTTAGAGGTGGAAATGTTTACTTGAAGGAGCAGCTTGCATGTGATACCAAGATACTCGTAAGTGGCTGTTGTGTTTAAAATGAGTGTTTATGTAATTATTTTCAGTATACATATCCAATATAAGTTCTATTTATTCAAGGCAGTCATATTTGTATACTTTATTATTAGCCTGACAGTTACCAGAATGCAACCTGTCAAAATAAGAGAGTTCAGCTCAAAATAAACCTTTCTACATGACTATATTTCAAAAGATCCGAACTGTCACTTTAAAAGTAAGGCTCAGAAGTTCATACTGAGAAGTGTCAAACTTTAAAGCGGACCTCTTTAGGAACACGTGTTCTACAGTAAAAAAAAGAAAAGTTAAATCATTTAAACATTTAAAAAATGAAGTGTTTGGTTACCAGAAGTGTTTGAAGCATTTGGGGACGTGCCGTATTTAAGCCACATATTTCATTCTGCGGCTTCGCTGTAATGCTGTGAGTCCGAGGCCGTGCTGCTGTCCATTACATGCTCGTCTGAGTCAGCGGTGAGCCCTAATGCTTCCCTTGTTCCAGCCTGGCTGCGCTACTTTAAGCGCTTTACGCTGTCTTAAATGCTATGCTGTGTTTGCCCGGGGACTGTGAGACTGTTAAATACTACAGTAGACTTAAGCAGTGGGACCTACCCCGTGTTAAATACTAAAGTAGTCTTTGTTAGAACTGGGAGCCAATGTCTGTAAGCGTCAAGCTATAGTTCTCTGCCAAGCCTGGGAATTAAAAAAGCCTTCGTTTAGTTGGTGGATGTGCTTTGGGACGTGTCGACGTGTTTTAAAAGTGAACAGCTTTCAGTGGGGCTGCTGCTTGTTTGATATTGAAGGACCTGCCTTTATTTGCATCAGGAGAATGTTTTATGCTCCGCAAGGTCGACGGTGTTAACAACGTTCTGCACTGTGCAAAGAATCGTGTTTGATGTTACACGTATGACTACTACATATGTTTTCAAAGATGCTATTTGTAGATTTTTGAAGTTGTATCAAAGCTCAAGCGCTGTGAAATTAAAGTGCATGTCAAGTTCAGGAATGGGACGTTTTATTTTAGGTGCCTCGTTAATTTTTCTAACAGCAACTGCTTCCTTTGAGTGAAACCCACGCTGGTCAAGTCACAACTGTCTCCCTCTCTCTGGCTACCCAAGATATTTGTTTGTACGTGGATTTCATGAACTAATTCTTTGTTAGCTCAGGCATTTGGAGCCGTGTGTATTCGTGCTTGGGTTTGTGCAGCATCTGCTGAGCGTTCACATTAATTTAGGACACAGTGCAAAAGGTGACTTGTTTATCAGTGTTTCTGTTAAAGCAGAGGAGGGCAACATTTTTTTACAGAGGGCTAAATGAAGGTCTTTATATTAGCAATCGAAGGGCCACATAGAGAAATGGTAAATAGATTTTCTTTAAAATAATCTGGCACACTTGTTTTAGGCTTTATCTTGTTATAGCAAAGATAGCATGCTTGATAAAAATGTCTCGACAATACTCTGAGAATATAAGACGCATTCTTTGTAAAATAGCTCTTGAGACAGTATGTATTAGCTTAAATATGTAAAAAAACAACAACAAGACACCTTATTTTCTGGACTATAAGTTGTATCTTTTAGCATAAATTAACATGCAGGCAACTTATACACCGAAGCGACTATTATACGTTCTTTTCCATATTTATAACACTATTTTTGGCTAAGATCTGACAATTTCATTCATTCCAACATGGAAAATATTGAACACTACCATTTTCAACCACTAGAGGGCTCTCAAGTAACATGGTAAGCCAAGTGTCTCATTAGATAGAAGATGGCTTACTATGGCTTGCCATAGAAGGCATCTTCATCTCGCTTCAGAACACCTGGAGCAAACGTCAAATCAGCTGCATTTCGTTGCACCGCCCAGGCGAAATGCAGCTGATTTGACCGTTAAAGTGCATTTATTAAGGAAAAGTTCAACTGAGACACACCTTTTCTATAATATCAAGCTAGCAAAGTCCTCCCGTGCACTCTCCCGTGGTCACCATTTTGGCAGCCAATCGATTTTTGGCACAACACCGGCTCACATTTCCAGGTGTTCAGCGGTGACGCATAATAGATGTGACTTATAAGGCGAAGCGACTTATTTATGTTTTTTTTCCCCACTTTTTTAGATATTTTTGGACTGATGCGACTTATACGGCGGTGCATTGTGTATGGCGGAAAGTACGGTACTTGCTTTTCGGAGTCTTGAAGGTTTCAGTCTAGTTCTGGAAACAAAACGACTTCAGGAAAAATGTTTTGGTGTTTCTTAATGCAAAAGTTTTTGATGTGGTTGTCCAAGATGTTTAATTTAGACAAGTTTCATTGATAAAATGCAGGTTTTCATCAACTTATTTAAAAGTTGTTTTCTTTTCAATTAAGAATAATGAGGGCAGGATAGAGATTGTCCAAAGTCCACTTTTGTCCCTCGGGCCATATGTTGCCCACATCTGTGTTAAAGTGCAGTTTTACATGACCCTCGTTTGATCTGCCTGCATTTCATCCTCCCAACAGAAACCTGAAGTGTTTAAACAATCACTCCTAATTGATTAACCCTAATTACACTTAGGTGGTTCAGCATTACAGGTGGCTTTTGAAAAAAAAAGTATAAATTAATTGTTCAAGAGGATTGGATAATTTTTATTCCTAAACTCTGTATACAAGTTGTTATGTGCAATTACTACAGATAATTATGTACTTTGTCACTATATGATGCATATAATTATTCTTTTGGTGCCACTCTACGTAGTAAAATGACTTTGGATCCTGTAAAAACCAAACAACAGAAATGTTCACGTTTAAGATATAAGTCATTTACAAACATAGTACTACGTTGCATTCACTTGTTCTAGGAATCGTTTCATTCTCTCAGCAAACAATTCAACATTATGCCCATTTTAGAACTTTTGCTCCAATAAATAGTTCAAACTTTGGAAGTATTCAATATTTTAACGCAGTAGAAATTGCTTCGAGCCTAATCAGTTTGAATTGTGGGAGAGTTTTTCACGAGTCCAGCTCCAAAACAGATTTTTTTTATTATCTTAAAGTAACTCCAATCTCTAAGTTTCATTATGGTTCATGCAAATTGTATTTTATAAACCTGTTCATCACTGTCATCTTTGCACTGGATGGCTATTTACATAGAAGTTTATGGGCATTTACATTGTGTTAATTTACCTCGCTGACGGACTTTGTGAAAAAAACGTGTTAGAAGTTTTCAACAGAACCTGAAAAGCATTATCTGATGCAAACATTGTGCTGTATATAAACAACAAACTCATTTGTTTTTTTGGACAACTGAATCTTAATTTTGCGTCAGAAAGTTACTTTGGCTGGTTGTGTTTAAAAAAAAATTTGTTTTGCAACATAAGTTTCACTCAGACCTTAATGATGCTGTGCTGCACATGTGATCTTTAGTGTAAAGAAACAAACTTCATGTAATAAACCAGTTAAAGTGAACTTGACAGTTTTATAAGAAAGGGTTATCATAAATTTCAATGAACTTTTAGATTTGTGTTGTTAAAGAGCAGAACTCTGTGTTGGATTGTTTGGATTGGCCATTAGCTTTTTTTCTTCTGATATAATCTGCTCAATTTTGATCAGATTATTAAAATTTATAAAATTCTGAGCAACTTATGCTGCAGGTAAGATATTGATTACTGATATGAACTCCACAGAACACCACTTTTTTTAGTGGGGGGTTCAATTGGTGCATTCTAGGTTAATTCTTGCTTGTTTTGTTTAGAATTTATTGTTTAAAGTCAGTTTTAGTTCCGTTTTTTATTACAATTATTTTATTCCTGTAAATATTTTAGCCTCAGTTGCTGCTGCGTCCAGATTTTATTAATAATCAGCACGCTTGGTTTCACACTAATCACCCCTCCCACTATTGTACTTCCTGTTTCTGTTCAATTTTTCATTATATTCTCCTTCTGGTTGCTCCTGTTTTTAACTCATCTCCAAGTAGTTTAGTTAAGAAAGTTCATGTTTTGCTCCCAAACCTGTTTCCTCTCACCGGCATGAATTTGGGTCCATTCTTCCATCATTTCACGACCCACTATTTAAATCTAAACCATCCTTCTAATGCATTATAAGCAACCATCAACATATTGAACACTGTAATTGTGTGAATGCCTGTAAAACATTCACATTGTGGTCCATTATTCTTATGTACGTTTTTCAGTGTGATTCTCATCCAGCAGTTTTCAAGTTATTTCAACAAATCATATCAAAATGTTCAGCTCGTTCAGGAGAAGGCGTTATGGCTTTTGGTATTGGTGCAACTTTCGCTTTTTGAAGTATTTAGCCTTTTCTATCTTTTTTTCTCATAGAAAATTAATTGATCTCATTTTACATCCTTCAAATCTTTAGATGTGTTTACAACGTTTTACTGCACCTTTCACATTTTGTTCTGCTTCAGCTTCTTTCAGCTTCCTTGTGAAAATAATAATTTTTAAAAAATCAACTACTTTCAGCTAATTTCAGGGTTTTTTTCAGCTGTTTCATGCTCCTTTCAGCTTCTTTCTGCTAACTGCAACATTTTTGTGCTTCTTCTAACTTCTTTCTGCTAATCCCAGCTTGTTATGCTCCTTTCAGCTTTTTTCTGCCTGTTTCAGCTTTTTCTGCCATTTCAGTTACTATATAGCTGTTTTATGCTATTTTAAACTTTTTCAGATAATTCCACATTCTTTGCTCTCATTTCAACTTTTTTCGGCTTAATTTAGCAAAAATGTGCTGTCTCCACTTCTTGTAATTTCAGCTTCTTTATGCTTTTTAGCTACTTTTCAGCTGTTTTTTGTTTTTAATTTATGATTATTCAGATAATTTCCACTTTTTTGTGCTCATGTCTGCTTCTTTAAGCAAACTTGTTCTTTCTGCTTTTTACTACCACATTCAGTTTGTTCTACCTCGTCAGCTACCATTTTTTTTACCTAATTTCAGCTGTTTTCAGATTAATTAAAAAAATTCACAATAATTTCTGCTATTTTCAGCCTAATTAACTTTTTTCTTGTCAATTTCAGCTTGTTATGCTCCTTTCAGCTCTTTTCTGATAGTTTCATCTGTTTCTGCAATTTCACTTTTTAGCCCTTTTGATAATTTTAGCTTTTTCTGTCAATTTCCTTTCCTTTTGGCAGTTTAAGCTTTTTTTCTGCCTTTTCATCTATTTTCATCATTTTTTTCCCTAGTTTCAGCTTTTTTTAAAGCTAATTTCCCACATTTTGTGCTCATTTCTTCTTATTTAAACCTAATTTAGCAAATATGTGTTATTTCTGCGGTCTTCTGCTAATCTAGGCTTGTTCTTTTATTTTAGCTACATTTCAGCATGTTTTTAACTAATTTCAGCTGTTTTTGAGCAAGTTCTTCACCATGAAGCATTCACACTGCATTTTCACAGGAAATGTAAATTCTCCAGTTTTCTTTAAACGCTCTTACATTTTGTTTTTCTCATTAGAACCAGTCAGAGAGAATGATTAGTTTTTAAATGTTAACTTTAAAATGTCTGCTTGTAAAATTCACCGTCCTTCCCCTGCATGATGAATGAGACAGGCATGACCCAGAGTTCAACGTGGATTTTATTATTTTATGCTCATCTGGGATGAATTGCTTTCCCATCACTTTCATTTGACTGGGACTTCACTACACAAAGCCGTAAGCATTTCCCTGAAATATCCCTAATGATGGCGTGTAAGCCACAAGAAATTGTGATGATATACTAAATTATGATTGAGTGAGTTGCCATTGGATTCCACATCTTCAGCGTTCCATCATTTTAAGGCAAGCTTTTATATTTTAAGCAGCTCAAGCAGCCTGAAACTCCTTCACAGTTTCTGCTTTCCTGGCTCATCTCATCTGCATGTGACCTCGGATGCTGCCGGGAGCATCATTTTGTTGACACAGAATTTGCTATGCTAGTTTGTTTGCACTTTTGTGCAGGCATAAGTGGGATGGTACTTAGCAGCATCTGGGGGCCATACTTTGTCGGGCCAAGTTAATGTAGCTGCGCCATCCTAACTGACCGACTGCATTAAATATTAACACGGCACATTGCTGGCCTCATCGTCATCCACGTCCTCGCCCTTACCCCAATGCGTTCCTCATTATTCTGCATGCCAGTTTTGTCCCCCTCTTTGTGTCACCTTACTGTATGTCATTTACTGCTCTGCCAGCCTTTTTAGTTATTGTTCCGTCGTGCTCCGCTGCTCAGATCTCACTTCATCTGATGCACACTCAACTTTTCCTCCTTTGGCTTTTCCTGCCACTGACGTTTGGGAAAGTGTCAGTTCATCCCTCATTAGCCTGCAATCTGCACAGCTTCCGCCTTGCTTTCGTTTTTTAAATTTATTTTCCTAATCCAACTGCCGTAAACAAAAATGAAATTCGACGTGAAATAGTGTGTGTGAGAGTGTGAGAGGGAATAAGTAAGACACTGTCTTGGTGGAGCTGATGAATTATACATTGGCATGCTGGCTCGTGAGTAAAGCTATATTTTAGGGGCCTTTGTGCTTGTGTAAATGTGTATGTGCTGCGTTCATGCACTTGGATTGATGTGAAACACGTGAAGTTCACAGTATTTGTATAATTAATTTACAGTGTCATCAGGAAATCTCTAGATATGTGGGTTATAATGGAGCAAAGCGTTTATTGTGGGTGTGTGTGTGAGTGCACATGTGTGCCATAATTGTGCATTATTCATATATGTGAGCTTCTTGGTGGACTTGTGTGCTCTGAAGAGAAGATGCAGGTCTGTGTCAATGTCTCTCTCTTCTTTTGGCCTTCATAATTTATCAATTTCACCTCCAACTATCATCCTTTCACTCTTCAGGCTTCAACAAGAAAGCCTTTTCATATTTTATTATAAATTCCACCTTTATCTTTCAGTCACCACTTTAAGACAAGCAGATTGTGACTTTTTAAAACAAGTATTACCGTATTTTTCGGACTATAAGGCGCACCGTATTATAAGGCCCACTGCTGAATTTTGAGAAAATTAAACGAGTTTAGGTGCGTCTTATAGTCCGAAAAATACGGTATGTGTATGTTACATAGTAATTTGTGTAAATGTTAAAACTGTTAACATTAATGGACAACTAGTAACTATTTCAGCATCTCTTAAGCCATAAAAAAGACCTCAGTATTTTATCAAATATGATGATTTACTATGTTTATTTTTAAGTTAATAATTATGTCAAATCAGCTCTCTTGAATGTGACACTAAAGTTTATTTAAGAAGGAAACTCCTCTTGCTTGTTAAAAAAAACCAGCCACTCAAAAATAAATACATTTTGGGGATTTTTTCACTTGTTTTGACATTAAAGTTGAAATGTCCAGATTAAAATCTAAATGCAAAAAAGGAAGTCAAAATAGTTTCAAGAATAAAGCTGAAATGATGCCAGTAAAGCTGATCGAGAATAAAAGGGAAATCAAACCAACACTGCAGTTAAGATTTTCCAAGAAGTTTAAATTGCCTTGAGTACGCTTGTGCTTCAGAATAGTTTGTGATATGGAAGTTAATTAGTGCACACGCCATAACGTGTACGCACAAGTCTCGTAAATAACGTCTTCTTATTTATACAGGTTTAGGCTGCGTTATGGGTTTAACTGGAGATCAGTAATAATCATGTCAAGTGTTTCAACAAGATTCAGACGATGTGAGAATATATCTATAATACATGTTTGAGACTCTTATTGTGAAGGATCAGAGGAAGTTCTGCGCGTTTTGCTTCTGCAGAAATATCAACACAACATTGTGTTGCTGTTTTGCAGGTTACCCAGTGTAGTGATGTAGGGACAGCTTTGCTGTAGACACACTACTAATTAATTATTCTTAAAGCTAGTTCAAGCACAAAGAATATTAATTGTTTAATTACAACGGATTATTTTCTTTTTCGAGTTAAATTTCTGCCATGTGACTGAGACAACTGTGAGGATTGTTTAATCAGTGACATGAGACGCCATTTTATCTTTGACCCATCAGAATAAATGCGGTCATTTATTTAACAGAATCAAAATTTAAGTAAAGTCAAGTCAAGTCAGATTTATTTATAGAGCACATTTAAAACAGAAACTGTTACCAAAGTGCTTAACAAAAATATCACATCATCAGATAAAGAATAGCAAGATATAATTACCGCACATGGAATAAAAATATAAAACCAAAAACAATTAGAAACACTGAAATACTAAATCAGATCACGTTGTGTCAAAAGTCAAGGAAATAATAACAAAAAGCATAAACTCAGTCAGAAACAATGAAATACTAAATCAGATCTGATGACCATTGTGTTAAATAGGAATAATAACAAAAGCATAAACCAGAACCATAAAAAAACCAGATCTAAATCCGATCACCCTGTGTTAAATGTCAATGAGTATAAATGTGTTTTTAGGAGAGATTTGAAAGCAGAGACTGAGGTGGCCTGTCAAATGTTGATGGGCAGATTGTTCCAAAGTTTAGGGCCCACGACTGAGAACGCTCGATCTCCTCTGAGCTTCAGCTTTCTACATCAAAACATGTACACATTGATTTGCTGATCCGTTTCTGATTAATAAAAACTTAGCACGCTTTACTAAACAAGACAACAGAACATTACAGATTGAGGCTGATTCACCTCTGAAGGCATCTGGATTACTGGCAAATAGAAAAGTTTAAGAGAAGGAATAGATTTAAAAGGAAGATGGATGAAGGAAGATGTATGTTTGTTGACCAGAATTAGCACTCTTCTTTCAACACCAGCTCAGCTTTCCGGTGCACTTCAGGACGTGCAGAGACTTCGTTACCTTAGATGGGGGCTACCTCCACTCCGGAACAGAAGTCCATTAGTACGATCCCCTTACAGCGTATCCGGTTAAAGCGGCTGGTCATCCTCAGAAGTCGTGTGGTTTACTCCGTTCAACAGAACAAGCTTCCTTCGAAGTTGTAGGGCGTTACGCCCGGGTGAGTTCACAGCGAGGCTCTGTGACTCCGCTGGGATGGACGGACCCCTTTGCACACGGTCCCATTCCATCAGCTTCTCAGTTCAGCTGGAAGACTTCATAGTTCCACTCAGAAGTGGAAGACTGAGTCCGAAGTTCCACTCAGAAGTGGAGGACTCCGGTGTAAGACTTTAAGAAGACTGAAGGAACACCGCAGGAAGACTGATTAGTCCCAGGAAGTGTTGACTTTTTAAAGAGTACTCACTTCCTGTCAATTGGTACTTCCTGATTGGTCGAAACAACCAGCAGGGGCGGTGTTTCAGTGATGTCAGAGGGTTATTAGGAGTCAAAAAGACAGAGGAATGTTTACGAACGGTTAGTACAGACAGAGGAATGTTATGTCGACGTGAGACAAATGCAGATGCCAGTTGAAGTTATTTACTGTCTGCTAGGTTTAGAAACAAGGCACTTCGTTCTCATAACTTGTTCTCTGACTTCTGACCGACATCAAATCCACTCATTCAGACAGAAGATCAAAATGCATAATTACTTTGTAAATAGACATTTAACTTGATTTCCAAGTCTAATGAGGTTTAAAAATCATTAATACTGTTTCACAGTTGATTTAAATGAGTGGTTCACTTCAACATTAGAAATGGTATGAACTAAACACACTTTGATTATCAAGATATTCTAAAATAGTAATGATAATGTAAAAAAGAAGAGTGTTCTTTCAATTGATTAATTCAGGATACAATTAAATAGTCCCTTGATGAGATAATTTGTATTTCTGGATTCAGATCAATGAAATAACAGTTCCTGTCCCCTGAAGGTCTTCAGAGACAGATTGATGTCGGAGGCCTAGTTCACTACACCAGTAAATGTGCACTCTGAGTCCTCGACTACATCCATTTATTCATCCCTTTTGTTTATACGCGTTTCCTGTCCAAGTGGTGCAGCCACTGTGTAAGAAAAACTAAAAACATGGCAAGAACATGCAACCCCCCTGGCCCATCACGCATCCCACTTTCTGCTAAACTATGATAAAACAGGGACACAGCAGGGCTTGGGAGTGCAGTGAAGTTTGCTTCTTTTTGCCTCTTGAAACATGATTTAACTTTATTTTAACATTTCAGACTTTATTGTGAACACTCGGAAACACAAGAAAACAACTTCCTCTGCCTTTTATTGTTCTTTTTTCTGCTGAACAACCCTAAAACACCGTCAGACACATGAGTTAAATTTGTTTAGATTAAAAACGAAGCTCTTTGTCAACTTTTTTAAATTAAACTCTATTATTAATAGACATAAAATATTTTCCATATTGTACTATATTGAGCATGGACTTTTTTGATTTTCCATATTTGTTTACGAGTACTACCGAAAAAACTTTGTGTCCAATAATAAAATGATTTAGACGTTGCTTGTATTTTTACTTTACAAATGTATGGCCAGTAATACAATTTAGTTAGATTTTATACTACACTTATTTTAAATAAACAAAATTCAGTGAGGGTTTTAAAAAATTATCAACATGAAACTATGTTTTAAACAGTTGTGATCATTTCAGGGGCTTAGATACTTTTAGAAAATTACTGCAACATAATAAAAATAACTTTTTTTTAGCTTTGCATAGAAGCCCTCAACTGAAAACCTGACTACATATCACCAAAACTTGCCAAGCAGGTTTTACGTATCTATGTTTAACTCAGTCTACGAGTCTGTCTGTAGGTTTGTGCTCTGCAAACTGTTTGGGATCAGATGATTAATGTGACCAATTTTGACTTATCAATATTTTTAGCTTCAAAAATGCAGATTTTAACCTCAATCCAGTTTACAGCTGCATTTGACTGAATTTTAGCAGATCTGTATGTTCTAGAAAATTCACTTCCTCCTTCATCGTCATTCTCTTCATCATTGACAAAAAATAGAAGAATAGAATAAAAATAAGCCTTAATGTCCCTCAGTGGGGAAATTCAGGTGAACCCGCAGCAAAGTGAAGGTAAATCAAATAATGCAGATTCACACGAAGGTAAAAAAAATATAAAAACAGAAAAATAGAACATGAATGATCTGTATTTACAGCATAAGAAAAGAAATATGAAAAAATTAAAAAAATTAAAAGACTGTGCAGTTATTAAAAATAGCATACGCAGATTCAAGAGATATGATCTGAGTAAATAACTGGTTTGAAGTCCTGCACAGTCATAGATGGCATCACACGCGTGTTTAGTCCAAAAGATCTATTCTCCCAGCAGCACGGTGACTCAGTTGGTAGAGCTGCCGTATCTCAACACGGAGGTCGCCGGATCAAATCCTGGCCGGGGACCTTTCAAGGTGGAGTTTGCATGTTCTCTCCATGCATGCCTGGGTTTTCTCCGGGTGCTCCGGTTTCCTCCCACAGACCAAAAACATGCACATTAGTCTGATTAATGTAGATGAACAGATGCTGGGATGTATTCATCATTTAACGCGGATTCCTCATTTTTCTGGACTGAATAAAACGTGCATTGAATTTAAGGAAATGCAAACGTGAGACGTCATTTAAATTTGACCCATCAAAATGAATGCGGTCATTTATTTACAGAATCAAATTTAACATCAAACATTTACATTAATTTGGCAAATTATGAAAATAACAACATAAGCAATCAATCAGGAAAAATCATACGGCCATGATTCTTCCGTTGCTGCACCACAGACATTTATAAAACTGTACAACTATGATCTTTTACCCACACGGATGTGAATAAGCACTTTACACAGACATTTCTAAATATCTGGGAGAATTTCTACTTCATAGGAAAGTTTAAAGATGGAAAGAAGTTTAGAGGGAGTAAAGGAAGGGGTTTGAGGGAAATTGAATGGTCACCAGAACCGACACTCTCCATCAGAAGCCCAGCTCGCCTCGGTACGCTTGGTAGGAAACTTGACCCATTACCTCTCTGATGATAATCAGCAGATATGGTGTTCCGTTAACGCTACCGGTCCAGCGTCTCCTTCGAATGGCTGTAGCCCGTCAGAAGTAGTGGCGAGGCTCTGTTCGACACACATTCACCTCAGTGGAAAATGTTATAATCCCATGGAACTCGGAAGAGCTTTGCTGTCATGTCAGGAACTCCAACAGCACTCCATCAGAACTTTAGAACTCTAGAAGTCTGACAACTCTCCAACTCCGTGCACTCTGTAACTCCGTGAGTCGTAAGTCACTCTGTGAGTACCTGTGAGTCCGTAACTGAGTCTAGACCAGGAAGTACTGACCTTTTAAAGACTCTTTCCCGGTTCACTTTTTGGGATTTTTCATTGGTCAGAAACGACCAGAAGGGGTGTGTTTTTGTGACGTAAGGGGTTAGAGACAGCGAGAATTGTTATGAGACAGCTCAGAAATGTTCTCACAGACCGAGAGGGTTCTGTTTTGGCGTGCCTAAGACACAGGTGCAAAACATCTCTATTTACGTCTGAGAGGATTCTAAAACATGACAGTTTTAACATAACAACTTGTTTTTCGTTTGACTGTAACCTTGTAAACGCACACACTTGCTCATTCAAAAGCAGAAATCAGAAAAATGCATAATTACTCTGCAACAGCTTTTAACATGAGAATAAAAATCATTACTCAGTTAATAAAATTGATTAGTTCACTGCAACATCTAAAATGGTTTGAACTAAGACACTTTGATTATCAACATTTGTAAGATAGTAATGATAATAAAAAGAGAGTGTTCTTTTCACTTGAATCTTCAAGAAAGAAAGTCTCAGGATGGGTGAACCCGTATTTATGTATTCAAATACATGAAATGACAGCTTCTGTCCCACAAGGTTCTAAAGGTCAAGAGTTTTGACCTTAGACTGGGTTTCGACGTAGGCCTAGTCCACTACATTAATAACTCTTAACTCGTCTCTAGGTGTGTGTGAGAGAGTGAATGGTTGTTTGTCTTGTTTGTCTCTATGTGTCCCTGTGATGGACTGGAGACCTGTCCAGGGTGTCTCCTTCCTCCCGCAGCTGGATATGAGCACCAGTGTCCTGAAAACGAAGAAGCGGGTAAAAGATAATGAATGGATGGGATGTCATTTTCCAATTACAAGCTGTTATAGACCTTATCTTTAAATCAGGGTTATTCAACTGGTGGACCGGGGGCCACATCAGGCCCATGGGTGAACTCAGTTTGGCCCACCAGTGGGCTCATTTTTTAATAAAACTACATTTTAAACCATAAAACAAGCTTACCGTATTTACACCATAAACGTCACTCCGCCCTATAAGTCGATCAGTCCAATTATGTCTAATAAAGTGGAAAAAAATCCATAAATATGGCACTTCGCCATATACGTTACATCTATTATGCATTAACCACTGACAACCCAGAAATGTGGGCCACTGTTGTGCCAAAAATCAATTGGTTGCCTAATGGCGGCCGCTGTGGCGTGCATGGGAGAACTGTAACAAGAACTGAACAAGATTAACGCTTCAAAACAATTATTTGTTTGCTCGAAATTATAGTAAAGTTGTGTCTCAGTTGAGCTTTTACTTAATAAATTAACTTTAATGGTCAAATTAGCTTCATTTTGCCAGGGCGATGCAGCGAAATAAAGCTGATGATGGTTGCTCCGAGCAGTGAACAGAACGAAGGTGGAAGGCTACGGCAAGCCGATTGTGTCATTAATAGCTGTTGAAGTTTCTCAGTCATCCAGAACATGGTAAATTCAAAACAGTTCAAGACAAAAATAATAAAGTATAAAGTGTAATAAATAAAGTCCAGTGGTTTTTGTCTTGAACTTTTATAAATTTGTCATTATAGCCACTTTTACCTGTTACATGATTGTACATGATACAACGGCATGCCTTACTACTTTGGTGCCATCTAGTGGTTGAAAAATGGTATTGTTCAATTTTTTCAGTCAGAATAAATGAAAACGGTCATATCACAGCCAATAATTGGTTTATGAATATGGGGAAAAAAATTCATAAATACGTGGCTTCGACCGATAAGTCGCAGTGCATCCAAATTATGCAATAAAACCGCAACTTACACAGCTAAAAATACGGTACTTAATGACAATAACTGCTGGATGTCCGGCCCATGAGCTCTAAGCTTTCAGTAACTGTGCTGTCTGAGCAATTTAGTTGAATAGCCCTGTTATAAATGTTCTTGTTCATTCTGTTTCAGTTTAAGTTAAGGAATAAATATTTCAAGACTGAATATTTGAGAGTCTTTAAAGTGAAACCCTCCCAAACTATTTTAAAACTTGTAGTTGTGGTTCAAACCTGGAGATAAATCTTTCCCTGTGAACTCTTTATTGCAGACTTGAGAAATGTGCATTCATCTAGGAGTATTTTATTTTTTAACCACCTGTGGTTTTGTAAAAGTTACCATGGAAAGGATTTTGGGATCATCCAACACTTCCTTCACCTGTTTTCTCTTTCTAAAGCAGCGTGAGCACATTTTATTCTGCAAATCTGACTGGTAGATTATTTCGCTTCTCCTAATGGAGCAGACTGTTGATTTGGCCTCACTTAATGTTCTTGCTATCTCTCTGATGGATTTGTTTTGTTTTTGCAGCCCCACAATGATAAGTTTCATTTTCTATGAGAGCTCCTTTGGCTGTGTGCTAAAGGTTCACAAAAACAACTTCCAAATTGCCAATGTCACACTTGAAATGGATTGCAGACGTCTACACTAGCCTAACTGATGAGGAAATCGCAGAAAAAGCCCAAACAAGTCAATGAAAAAGCTTTTTAGTTAAGTGTCTTATTACATTTTAGCTGCTGAAAAACCAAAGTAGACAAATAAAAAAAAAAGCCTCCCTTTGCTTTGGATATAAATATTCTCAAATTAGGAGTCAGCTCTTTGTTTATTTAGATTTTTAATCAGTTAACTGTTTAATGACATCAGATCTACGCTCACATACTGAATCACATCAGAGTTTCCGTCTCTACGTTTGTGTGTACAACATTTTGTGTGTTTCAGCACAAAAGCTTTTGCAGTTATCGGATCAGAACCGTGGCGTTCCTGCTGCCACACAGAGGGACATTTTTTTAAATCATTTTTAAATGTGGAAGCCACACAAGCACAGACAGCTGCACAGGCACACTGATAAAACCAGGGAGATAAATCTGTTTGAAGTACAATTTCATTCTCTCCACTTCCCACTTTTCTGCTTTTCTTGCACTCTGCTGAAGAGAAGGGAGTCAAATCTCTGAGGGGCTAACTTTAAATGTGCGTGAGGGTCAAAACAACGAGAGCTTGTTTAACAAAGAAACATGACTGAGACCTTTATATATATATATATATATATATATAGTAAGGAAATACAGTAAGGATTTGAAACACTGCAGATTTTGTAAGTTTTTCCCACCTATAAAAATGGAGAGGTCTGTAATTTTTATCGTAGATGCATTTGAACTGTGAGAGACAGAATCTAAGAAAAAAAATCACATTGTTTGATTTTTAAATAATTAATTTGCATTTGGTTGCATGAAATGAGTATTTGATCACCTACCAGCCAGCAAGAATTCTCCCTCTCACAGACCTGTTGGTTTTTCTTTAAGAAGCCCTCCTATTCTACGCTCATTGCTTGTATTAACTGCACTTGTTTAAACATGTTACCTGTATAAAATACACCTGTCCACACTCAATCCATCACACTCCAACCTCTCCACCTTGGCCAAGACTAAAGATCTGTCTAAGGACACTAGGGACAAAACTGTAGACCTGCACAAGGTTGGCACGGGCTACAGGGCAACAGGCAAGCAGCTTGGAGAGAAGACAACAACTGGTGGAGAAAATAATAGAGAATGGAAGAAACACAAGATGACTGCCAACCATCCTCAGTCTGGGGCTCCATGCAAGATCTCAGCACATGGGTTAAGGGTGATTCTGAGAAAGGTCAGGAATCGTCCCAGAACTACACAGGAGGACCTGGTCAATGACCTGAAGAGAGCTGGCACCACACTCTCAAAGAGGACCATTAGTAACACACCACACTGTCATGGTTTAAGATCCTGCAGGGTACGCAAGGTCCCCCTGCTCATGCCAGAACACATCCAGGTCTATTTGAAGCTCACCAAAGACCATTTGGATTATCCGTAGTAGGCATGAGAAGGTCTGTGGTCAGTTGAGACCAAAATAGAGCATTTTGGTATCAACTCCACTCGCCATGTTTGGAGGATGAAGAAGGATGAGTACAACTCCAAGAACACGGTCCCCGTGAAGCATGGGGGTGGAAACATCATACTTTGGGGGAGCTTTTCTGCAAAGTGGACAGGACGACTGCACCATATTGAGGGGAGGACGGATGGTGTCATGCATCATGAGATTTTGGCCAACAACTTCCTTCTCTCAGGAAGAGCATTGATGAGTCGTGACTGTGTCTTCCAGCATGACAATGACCTGAAACACACAGCCAGACAACTAAGGAGTGGCTCTGTAAGAACCATTTCAAGGTCCTGGAGAGGCCAGTCTCCAGACCTGAACCCTATAGAAAATCTTTGGAGGGTGCTCAAACTTAATGCCCAGTGACAGCCCCCAAACCTGGAAGATCTGGAGAAGATCTGTCTGGAGGAGTGGGCCAAAACACTGCTGCAGTGTGTTCACACCTGGACCAGAACTACAGGAAACATCTGACCTCTGTAACTGCAAACAAACGTTTCTGTACCAAATATTAAGTTCTGTTTTTCTATTGTATCAAATACTTATTTCATAAAATAAAATCCAAATGAATTATCTAAAAATCAAAATGTGATTTTTTTTAATTGTCAGGTTCTGTTTCTCACAGTTGAAGAGTACATACGATAAAAAATACAGACTATAAATAAATAAATATATATATATATATATATATATATATATATATATATATATACATATGTGTGCACACACACAGAAATATCAATCAACCTTTATTTATACAGGTAAATCCCATTGATCCTCGAGGACTCATTTACAAGAGAGACCTGAAAATATGCACAAAGTACTTGAAGGTCTATTAAAAACACACACAGAGGACAGAATTGACATTAAATGCACAATTGAAATAATTTAAAGTGAGGTTTCGTGGAAAGGTTATGAATGGTTGGAGAAAATATTATAGCTTTATCTTACCTTCTCAAAAGGAGCCACTTGACAGCAGGAGACAATTTTGAAGCAATATTTTACTCGCAAGGTCATATTGTCAGGACATGTTACACAGATGACGTACACACAAAGACCAGTCTTGAGAATCTGCCACGAGCTGTGTGTGAAGCTTGTTTTTATATTCTCATCAGTTCAGCCGAGCTCGCAGGCTCTGAGGCGTCCTTGGAGTTTCAGCTGCATGCTGCAGCCTCACCAGATCCTCATCCAGCTCTCTCTACTAACCCAAACATATGGTTCATGGGCAGAGTTAACATTATAGTAGTTAAAAACATCTATAACCTTTGACCAAAAATTCCCTAACTACGAACACTTGATATTTTAGCTGCTGCAGATAGATCTTTAAAGGACTAATGTTTGGAGAAATAGTGACTAGGAGCTAAATGCTCATCCCACCAGGGTCAAGAACAAAGTGGATTACTGCCATCAAAAAACAACTATAGTTAAAAAAAGAATAATAACATACAAATTTTCCCCACATTTGCATAATGTTGCTATTTAGACAGAAATGTTTAGTTATTTGTAGATGCAAATAGCATCCACAGCTAAATGTAGCACTTCCTGTGCAATCAGGTGGAATCCTGACAGAAACATGTTTTTTTTTCTGGAAGAGCTGTGCAATGCAAAATTCATTGTCATCTTAATGTTTATAAAATAGCATTCAATAGCAATTCAACAGCACAATAGCAAGAGATCCAACAAAGTTAAGTCAGGTCCTCTGGACGGTTTCTTTTTTTTTTTTTTTTTTGTTGAAATGTTTTGTCTTTCATCAAAAGGACGTCATCATGCCGAGGAGCCACAACAAACTCAGTCCCATAAGTGACTTACTCACATAGTGGGCCAACCAGTTTTATGGCAGTAAGATTGTATCTAGAGTCATCCCTCTCCCCCGTTGACTCCTCTGAGACAGCCATAGCTAATGTGGTTCAAAACATCAAAGTTCATGCTCAATAATCCAAAAGACATTTAAATATTTTAGAGATTGGACTTGTTTCACCACAACAGCAATCCTCTTTAGTTTTTGCCCTGCTTGGACTAGCCATCAATCTCATAAGAATTGAACTCTGTTTTTGTAAACTGAGGTCGTTCAAAGAACTATCTGCAACAGGTAAGATATTAACTGTTCAAGAATTTTCCCATAGAAAACCCACTTCTAAAGATCAACTCTGTTTAAAAGTGTCACAGCAGATATTTGCTTGGTCTCCATGCATCCAGGAAAGATAGGGACAATGTTGGTTTATGTTGTTTTTCTAAATAAAATTTAAAAATAATAAAACATTTAAGTTGAATTGGAGGAAATTAAACTTTTTGTTTCCCTCCTATTCTTAACCCTTTAGCCTCGTCTCCTGTTTATTCCCACTCCCGTGCTCCTCACTTTTCTCTGTTTGAAGGGCTGTGTTGCTATTTGTTGCATCCCAAGAGGGAGAGAAGCTCAGATGGCACTTCTTGCAAACATACAGTCTGCAATCATTAGCAACTTACTTCACACTCACTTCGGGTTTCATTCATTTTAATAACTGCTTTGGTTTTGGTGGCGCTTGCTGCCGCCGCCACCGCTTCCGCTCACCCTTGCCTCTACTTTCCTCCCATCGAAGAGACTAAATGATTTAGCTGAGCATTGTGAATTAATGCTGTGAAATTGTGAACATTTAGAGCCACCGTTTAAAGAGGATGTCCTAGCGAGACAGATATGAAACAACATAATTTTCAACATTTATTTCACCAGTGTGGAACTGCACCACGCATGTCAGCTGGCATGATGTTTATTTTTGACTCAGTTGTGTGTCAGGACAATGCATCACGGTATATGTCGGCTACTCAGTGCTGAAGTGGATGTAGCCTGTGATTTATGAGGCAATCTCTAACTGTAAGCCTCCCCTCTTTCCCCTAATGTCACTCTCTCGCAGCACGGTCTCACTTGTTGACTGAATCTTTCGCTCTCTTTATCTTTCCCCCTCTTTTCCACTTGTCCAACACTTACGCTTGGCTCCGATCATCTCCTGCTCCATCTGATTGCGTGACTAAGAGTGCTGATTTTCGGGGGCTCTCTGCTGTGTCTTTGCAGGACGAGAAGTCCACTTTCTTCCAATTCGGTGCAGCGCTGCAGCAGGAAGCCCTCCTCATGCTTGCGATCATGGAAGAGTACGACTGGCACGTTTTTTCCATTGTAACATCCAAGTTCCCAGGTTATCAGGATTTCATCAGCACGCTGAGGGTGACTGTGGATCACAGGTAGAAACGCACAATCACACATCCTCATTGTTTTCCATTCAACATTTATTTATGGCTGCTGACAGGATTCACTTCCTTGTATTATTTAATGGTGTGTTGTTACAGCTTTGTGCGCTGGGACCTGCAGAGTGTCGTGACGCTAGAAGCTGTAGACGGCGACCCCAACTCAAAATCGCACATAGCCCTCAAGAGGATACAGAGCCCTGTTATTCTACTGTACTGCTCCAAGGACGAGGCAGTGTGAGTGTTTGCGTCTTTCATTTTCCTGTGCTGTTTGTGTCACACTCTGCCAGGTTGCAGTTGTAAATCTGTCTCCTGTCTTTGACAGGTACATCCTGGAAGAGGCTCGGTCGTTAGGACTGATAGGAGCTGGCTACATCTGGATTGTGTCAAGTCTCACCACTGGAAACCCAGACTTTACCCCTGAGGTACTGAAGTCCCTCAAATAGTAACAGGTGGTCATTTTCTGGTAGTTTGACAGATGTATTTTTCATTCTAGGCTGTTGCAGATCATTTTCTACCTGCCCTGAATTCCTTTCTTTTTATTCTCACTTTCACTTTTCTTAGCTAGTAATGGTAAACTAAATGAGTTAAAGAGTAGGCGTGAGTCTGTTACTGGTTTCAAGGTAATCAATCAATACCACAGTGTTGAAAATGTTGGTGTCAAAATAAACTTTTGTTATCGTCACTAGAGCTGTTGCCTCTCAGCAAGAAGGTTGCTGGTTCAAATCCCGGCCGGGGGGAGTTTGCATGTTCTCTCCGTGCATGCGTGGGTTTTCTCCGGGTACTCCGGTTTTCTCTCACAGACCAAAAACATGCATGTTAGGCTGATTGGTAACTCTAAATTGTCTCTAGGTGTGAGAGAGTGAATGGTTGTTTGTCTCGTTTGTCTCTATGTCCCTATGATGGACAGGAGACCTGTCCAGGGTGTCCCCCACCTGTTGCACAATGATAGTTAGACATGGGCACCAGTGACCCCCTTGACCCATAAAGGAAGGAGTGGATAAAAGATAATGGATGGATGTTATCGTCACTTTGTCATAATCTCACATCCTGAACAGTCAACGTAAGGATCTAGAACCATTCCTACAATTTCCGTGTCTTTGAATAGGATACCAAGACAAAGTTTGTTTTAATAGTTTTTATTTTTACCCTAATCTTTGGTAACATGGAGTTTGGAACAGTGCTCCTCCATTATTACCTGTTGCTTAAAGATATCATTTAGTTGTGTACCTTGGTTGAGGATGAAAATCCCCTACACTTTTTGCTTGATTTAAAAAAACAGTAAGTTGGTTGTTCATTTTACCCGTCAAATAACACAGTCGATCACGACTTGTAACATCCCTCTCTCTTTTTTAAAATAGTACTGTTTTGAAACAAATGTTTGCATCGAGCTACAAAAATAGGCATGTTAGTGGGTGATATAACACAGTTTTCTACTGCAGACTCACTAAGGAAGCTAATAACGCAGCTAATTAACTGCTAACATCAGTCTGTCTCGCTCACAGCTTTACTTATTAAAGAGCAGAACTGCAGAGAGTAAGTAAAATACATACAACTACTTTGGAGTTACAAATGAATTATAAATAAATGTAAATAAAATAATTTGTTGGCTGTGGTGATTTAATCTTCATTTTTCACCCTAGATCTTTAAATATTAACATTGTTATTTATAAAACCGATCAATAATTACTTTAAAATCTATACAGAGTTTAAAAAAAAGCTGTCACCATGTTCACTTATTTTCTATCAGTCCTTGTTTATACTTGTGCATTGAAATTAATATAACTATAAATAAATATTTTATTTAGTATAATTGCACTAATAACTAAACCTATGACATTCATTCATTCAACCTTTATTTAAACAGATAAGTCATATTGAGCCTCGAAGACTCATTTACAAGTGAGACCTGTTTGGACAGACAATAAAAGTGGTGAAAATGACACATAGGGTTTGGAGACCAAAAAACCTCCTAACGTGCTCTTAATCTTTGGCTGAAGTTTAACAACATGAAAATGAAAACAACCTCACACACAAGCACATAATGACGTTCAAATAATTCCCTCTGGAAAGATCCATACAATCTTGGGGGGTGCCGAAGATGACCGAGGACGACCGAGGACGATGTCAGCTAGAATCCAAAGTGCTGGGCCCCTCTGATTGGTCCGAAGACTTTCTCGGTGGGATGGGGGAGGGGCAGAGCATCAAAGGTTTACAAAGCTTCCAGGCGAATTAAGATTAGGTGGCCTGTCAAGGCCAGTCAGGGAGCCGAATTCAGATAAACATGATTATTTTGGGAACAGGCAGAATTTTACCGATTTCGTCTACCTTGAGTCTGTGTCGGTCCACTCAGTTCTGAAACGTCCAAATTAAATGGCCACACCAATGAACCGTGCCTGAGAGTAACCCTGTGATCTGATCCATCCTGCCAAAAGCATTTGAGTCTGGGTGCTCGAGGCACGAACCAAGCCATCACATCTGGCAGGCAGCCTGACCAGGGCCAAATTTGCTGCAGACGACTTCCTTGTTTGTTGATAAACCAAGAACAAGCTGAATCCAAAAAGCAGGAAACCATAATACATAATCATTATTAAGCATTATGTGAAGCTATTTAAACAGCACAAATAATAGTGATAACATTTTTGTTTTTGAATAAAAGCAAATAAATTATGAGATGCATTTTTAAAAATAATTAGTTTTAATATCACAATAACGTGGTATTTTTGCTCAAAGGTTTCCTACAGTTAAGTTCTCATACCAGCCCTTCCTTTTTTGGCGACATAAAGCCTTCAAGAAACACAGCTAATAACTAATGAGTCATTATTCCTTTTAGTCCTGCAAATTTATTACTAATCACTTTAACACTGATTTTTTTGGTGCATTTTTTTTCTCCCTCTGGGCTAAAAAACATTTGCTTAGCCTCAAACCAGGGTGTTGGCTAAAATATAACATGCAAATATTATCTAAATATCATCCGTCTAAATTATCTGTGCTGTCTAAATACCACAGCCATGTGAGAAAATAATAAAAAGTTGGTGCACAACAGAAATGAGGAACACTTTGCATCACCTAAATGTCAAGTAATTCATAAATGTATCGCTCCAGATTATTTTGTCATTTGTAAAGTGAGTGGTCTTTTTCCACTTATGAAAAATATTAAACAGTGTGCAGAAAAAAACAAATCAAAACCGCCTCAAAAAAGAAACTCCTCAGTAAAAACACTTTAAGTTTCTAACACACACATTGCGATACCTCTGCTCACAAATAAGAGACAGAGTGCACTTTCGCTGTAGTTGCATGAGCCTATAGGCTTTGGACTGATTAGCGATATAAGTCCATGTTCACTGCAAATCTCCATGAGGGACAAAGCTTTGATTGTGAGACGACAGAAAAAGGAATGGAACCAACTAAAAGCAGTCATCAGGAGGTACAGGATGTGTCTTTGCACCACTTCTCAGAGCCGAAGTATCTGTCCTTCTAAAATATGACCTTAGAAAAATGTGTAGTTAAAGTGCTTTGGATTTGGTACGTGTTGTATCAGAAACATTTTGTGAATTTCAATTTCTGTGACAGCTTAGCTGGTTTAAAGGACTTAGCGTGATGTCAGATTTGCATAAGAAGAAGAACCATTGAAAGACTAAATACAAATGATTTTCAGATTGATGCTCAGGTGCTTTAAGTTTACTCACAGTTTTCTGAGCTCTGCGTGAATATTCTCACGTTACAGTGAGCTCACAGCCAGGGAGTGACATAAACCAAGATCAGGTCAGTTTTTGACCCTTAAAGACAAAATTGATCATGTGCTATTGATGCTTTTGGCACAAAAGATACAAAATACATGATGTGCAATATGGAAGGATAGAGGATTTTCATCCATTCATTAACTTTATCCACTTCTTCCTTTCTGAGGAGTTACTGGTGCCCACAGCAGTCACTGTGCGAGAGGCGTGCAACACCCTGGACAGGTTTCCAGTCCATCACAGGGACACCTAAAGACAAACAAGACAAACCATTCATTATCTCTCTCATCTAGGAACAATTCAGAGTTACCAATCAGCCTAACTTAAATCTAGGGTCTCTCTAAACAGGTATAAACCATCATCATAAACAAAGATAGACGAAGCGATTCTATAGACTTCCACTCTACAAAATTAGAACTAAAGTGTCTGTGTTTTTTATTTTGGGTGCTGCTATGTTGCTACTTTTAGACCAGAACCTGCACACTAGGGATGTGTGGATGTACCGTTGATACAAACGTCCTCCCTACACATCGTCTCCACTCCATAACAGCCCGTTACATCGTCAGTCACAGCGTGAAATAACATTAAAAACAAAACACATTTTTAATCAGTGCATACGATATTTGAACATTCAGAAAGATAGATGTGCAGTAGTCCCTCGATTATTGCAGGGGGTTATGTCTCAGACACCACCGCGATAGGTGAACAACCGCAAAGTAGGAACTCTATATTTATTTTAATATTTATATATATTTTAAGGCTTTATAAACCCTTCCCACACTCTTGCAATGTTCTAAGCTCTTAAACGTACGTCATTTTAACAATATGCGTATATGTACTTTACAGTACTGCAAAATTTTACTCACCAGCTCTGCAGACCAGCAGCTCGGTTCCGGTTCTGCAGACCCAACCCTGCAGCGACGAACCCACCACCCTGTCCACGTTGATGTGCATGTGGATAATTGAGTTTCATGAAACGTCAGGATTATTTACAACTTTCCCACCAGTTCTGTGAGATTCAAAGATAACGTAGATTTGCGTTGCAAAACTTTCCCTCCATTTTGGCAGAAAGCACTGTCGGCTTCTGGGTAGTGTAGTTCTTTTGACCTGCGTTACAGTATAAGCTTATTGAAAGAAAACTACAAAATGTTGGCACCTGTCTGAAGTTTTTTTGCGTTAACTTTTTATCCCGTACTGTCCCAATCACAAGGTTCAAGGTTCTTTATTGTCATTTGCATCACATGTGGTACATGAGGTGGAACGAAATTGTGTACTTAAGGTCCCAGTTACACCCAAAAATAGCAAAAAACATAAAGTATAAAAGAAACAGTATACAAGGAGCTAAGATATACGTTAAACGATAATAATGTAAAATAAAACAGTGTATTAAACAGCAGCCTGAACATGAGTGAGTAATATTATAGTTGACAATCAGGTGTTGTGTAATTTGTACAATGTCACGTTGAAAAAATGCAAAAGTCGAACCACGTAGTAGCGAGGGACTACTGTACACAAATTAAAAAACGCACCTAATACAAATGATCTGAAGTGTATTTCATCTTTTGGTCAGGAAAATGGGGAGCCCTCTCCTCATTCAGCTTCCAGTGTGGGACCCCATGTTTAGTTATAATATATGTTGCAAACCAGAGAGTTAGGGGCTTTGAAAATTGTATTTATTTCACCTTCTCATTAATCTGATCACATGTTGTTTTTTTGTTTGAACACTGATGTTCAAATCCGTGAACCAGCTTTGAGTCACACATAAGACACAGAGGTGTACTCGTTCTATTGTACACAGTATCATCTGCTCAACTGTTCTCACATCAGATGTAAAATTATATCCAGTGTTTGCGTGCCCTTTTCTGAAAAGCCTTTCAAACACATTTTTTTCCTTGTCTCTGTTAGTCATTACTCTGCTTGACAGGAATGCTCGTATCTAAGACAGACTATATGTGATTCTAAACTCAGTGGCGAGCTGAAGTGTAAAAAGAAAAAACTGTAGAGTAGAATGACAGATTCAAAGGGATGAGCTATGTCTCGGAACAAAAAGTCTGACGCACTTACGTAATCAGCTCTGAATTATTTCAGAATGGCACATGGAACCAAAAACTTGCCTGCTTCACATCTTTCAGAATCACATATGGACGGGTAAAATGGAGGGGAAGGAAAAAAAATGCTGAACAGATGTGAAATTTAATCCTACACAGCTGATGTGGCACTCATTAGATCTCCCTGCCTTGCAGATGTATCCCCTGGGCATGATTTCTGTGTCCTACGACGACTGGGAGTACCCGCTGGAGACGCGGGTGCGGGACGGGGTGGGCATCATTTCCTCTGCAGCCACCTCCATGCTGCGGGAGAAGGGAGAGCTGCCAGAGGCCCAGAGCAGCTGCTTCAGCACGCCGTCAGACAGGAGCCCCGGGAAGCTCCCACCTAGTGCCCTGCGCAGGTCCGTGTGTGTGCATGTGTGTGCATGTGTGTCTGTGTGTGTGTGCATGAGACAGAGATGAGTGTAAGGACATAAAGGTCTGGGGACTTGCATAACTCACTTTGTGTTCAGCAGTCTTGCATAAGTCTTTATAATGTTTCACTGGGATGAAAAGTGTGGAGAAAGGAAGCAGAGATGACAGCTGTGTTAAACATTATGATTTTTAACGACATTTAAAACTGTCAGCTTTTGTGCACAGTGCGGCTCAGTCTTTAAGCCAATTGTGTCTCCTTATCTGGGAGACAAAGAGCTGATGCTCAGCCAGACCTTTATGTTTTTATTTAACTCATGCGGTAGTGTGAGTGTGTCTGCACGTGCTTCAGAGAAAGGAGTCAAATAACTTTTTATTGTCATCCCAATTCACATTTTCATGTTCATGGTACGAAATTATATATATATATAT
>NC_056513.1:25112263-25127492 GCF_014905685.2 Nematolebias whitei
TATATGCGCATATACAGGAGTACTACAAGCTGATCCGTATGATTTACGGGGGATCTTCTTTCTGTCAGAGGTACTTTATTTGTTTCAGACAGTTATTAGAGTTTGTTAAAGCAGCCACAACCAGTTTTGTGGTAATGAAGTGACAAGTTGGATTTCCCTACTCTGAGTTAGAAGTGGAAAAGGCTGTGATCAGAATCCTGCATACATTAGTCTAGATTCCATCTTGCCGCAGTGAGCACATCAACAGCGGGAGGTGAAAAGGAAGGAGTAGGACAGCATGATCTGCCACTTTAAAGACACTATCAGACCTGCTGATGTCACTTCATCCTGAGAGGGATTCATATGTTAGACTCAGGTTACTGTATTTTAATGTTTATCCTTCTTAAATTTCAAAATGTTTTTGTTTAAGGCTTATTGATGTAAAAAAAAAAAAGAAGAAAATATATGAATGATGCAAACCCTCAAATCTGTCATCATTTTCCCTTTTATAATTAATTTAGTTAGAGCTACTATTTTATTTTTATTCATACATTCAGAAAAATGTTCACTGAAAGTATTTAATCTCACAACAAATCAAATAACGTCACCTAAAAGCTACAAGAATTAATGTTATTACAATCCACCCCCCGCCCCATTTCTGTAGCGCTTTTTAACTGAAGGTACTCAATGCGAAGAATAAACTCAAACATGGAAAGTTTAAGCTGAACTATATCAAAAGGAGCAGCAACTGTTTACTCCAGTAGGTTTTTCCACATATGTATATATGCAATTCTGAAATGCAGGTACTCACTCATTGTAAACAGAGCACTCAGCTGATTCCACCCAGAGCCATGTGGAAACTTGACTCACATACCAGTAACTGACTAGACCATGGTCTGTGTAGGTGAACAAATATGAGAGTTGTACAAGAGTAGAATTTAGGTGAAGACATTTAGGTGAAAATATCAAATGAATATGCTGCTAAACCCAAAAGGAAGGAGAAAGGAGTCCAACAGCTTCTACATGGATGTTATCAATAATGACATATTTTTGATCACAAAGGCGCCTCAAAGTTGGCAGCAATTCACGAATTGTGTTTGCAAATTTTTATTTTAAGGACACATTAAACATCAGTATGAGAAACAAAGAGCAGGTTTTGTTTTTTACTTTTTTTAATTTTATTTTACAGTCTTTATGATTTTGCAATAAATGCTTTAAAGCTATTGAATCTGGGATACTGTAAATCAGAAAAATAATTAAAGAAATAGTTGGAATATTTTGAGGTTGGATTCTGTGGAACAAGTTGTAGGGATTTACTTAATAATACCCAGATGACGGAAAAGAGCAACTCCAAGACCAGAGAGTAATTAACTGTTTATTTACAAAGTGAAACTCAACAGCTGGCTACAACTCGGGAGGAAGGGACTGGAACCCTGGAGAGCAAGGGCAAGACTTAATATGGTGGCTTGGCTCCTTGAGAATGGTTCAAAATATAGTTTGTCTCTTACTGTTGGATGCAGAGTTTCAAACATGGGTCCAATATTTCCAGTAGTTATAAACGAGGGGGTCTCAGAAAGTTTGCATAGATCAATTGGCAGGTGGTGGAAGGTGAGGAGCAACTGGAGAAACCACTAGGAGCTTTACGAAGCTGAAACACGCAGGAAACAAGATTGTAGTAATGCACCAGTGTCGAAGTGAAGTCATCAACTGCCATTTATGCTCCTACAGCTCATGAGGGAGTTTTTCCTTTCCACTGTTGCCTTCCTGTTTGCTCAAGATGACAGTTCTGTGATGGGAGTTAAATTCAAAACAGTCTGCTCCTCAGATTAATAAAATTAACTTATTTCTATATTTGAATGTTTCTGTTCAGTGCCCTGAGACGACTTCTGTTGGGACTTGGCGCTGTATAAATAAACTGAACTGAATTAGAATAATGGTCGGCAGGCGTGAGCCTGTTGGCGCCATCTGGTGTTGAAGAGCTGTAAGGAACAAACTGGAACTCCTACAGAAGTAATATCTTACCTCTTGTAAATTGTTTATATTTGACCACAGTTTGAGGGAATCATTTGGATTAGTTCAGACATATGTTCAAATTGATGAGCTATAGACTAGTTTGAGCATTAACCTGTCTAAATAAAGGTTGAATAATATATATCTATTTATAAATAACATCAATCACAGTATTTAATCAGTTTTTTCCTGTTCATTTTGCATTACAAGGTTATTACAGCAGAAATCTTGTGATATTCTTGGAGGCAGAACTGGAAGTGGTACCATTAGATGCTGCTGCCACTCTTTGTGCTGGCTAATAATTAAAATGTTCAAAGTAAACAAATTATTGTCCCCTTTCAGTTCCCTTCTAGGTAAAGGGCCTCCCTCAAGGCCTAGAGTGGAGCAAATGAGGGTGCAAGTGGACGTGGAGAAGCAATTTAGCGTGCCAAATTAAATTGTTTTCACCTTTCCCATATTTTCGGTGTAACGGTCAGGATTCAAACTGGTGACCTCCCAATTGCAGGCTTGCCTTCTTTAACCTCTTTGCCACCACTCCAGTTCAGTTACTTGTTCAAACTACATGTAATGAGAAAATATAGACACAACAAAATATCAAATCATAAAACTGTTTATGAAAGTTTTGAGGGTGGAGTTGTTTTAAGACGGCAGTGTTGTGGAAAATAAGATTCATTGGTAGATCTTCTGAGATGCCCTCATTAGATGCAACAAGACTCTCATGTAGAACAGCTTCATGTTCTCTCTCCCCATCCTTCAAGTGAAGATAAAACTGCAGGTGGCCTAGTCTTCTTTCAGATAAACCCATTCAAAACGTCTTGCATGTTCCACTGCTCAGGGCTGTCTCATCTCTGGGATTTTCTCCTCAACATGTTTAAGAAATGGTAAGACAAAATCAACAAGCAGGGTCTTCCTTTATAATTTCTGCCACTGTTGTCCACTCTGGCCTTGGTCCTGCTCTGACTAGCCATTAGCTTGTGATTCCAGTCAGAATTAACCTTTATTTTGCTAAACTGAGGTCATTTAATGAGCTGTCTGCAACAGGTAAGATATTAACTATTCATAGCCATGCCCACTTCAACATTTCCGAACTAACTTTTTTCTTGTATTTTATACAAATAGTTATAATAAATCAATATGTAATGTCAATATCAATATAAAATGCAATAACACTATATAAAAATCAGTGAACTTTTTTCGTTGCAGCTGCATTTAACAGTACATCAGACCCCACACTAACATGTAAACATGAATATATGAAGTAACTTTGACTGATGCGAATGCATCAAAACACCAGTCTCTTCTCTTCATGTCAAAATGTCTTTTGTTTTAACGTTTGTTTCTTTTATTCATTTCTTTTATTTTTTGTCAAAAATGTTAAGAACGCTGAAATTGGAGGAGACATCAGTTTCCCAGAATAGACTGCGATGGTGTTTCCGCTATATGTATTCAGCCGTGGCAATTTGCTGCGACAAGGGCATCACCTGCTGCACTATGATGAATTTAGAAAATACAAAAAATATGTTCATCTCAACATGCTGCTAATAACTCAAACTACTGTAAATTATAATAATGACAAATTTAATACAAAGCACTGAAGAGTCTATTATGCGTAACTGTCTGAGTAAATAATTATTCATATTTGCTGGGAGAGCGTGTATCCATTGCAGAGCTGTTCGGTGTTTTTGCGATGCCTGCGTACACTTTTATTCCACGTGGAAACCGTCTTGAAACAGACCAACTCCTGAGCCTTTGTAAAGCACATGCACGTCTCTAACTCTCCATCTGACAACAGCATTTAAGTGTGTCAACATTAATATCTCTCCTGCAGATGAGACAAGAAATCCCACCTTTTTGAGTTGAGAGTAATTATCACAGTTTTCACCAGCAGGGTGCACATTAAGCAGGACTCTTACACATCTTGACTTTCTGTCACAATATTTGAGTTGATGCATGAATTCTTCGTGGCCTTGTGCCCTAGTAAGCTCTCAGAAAAATCAGAATTACCGTTTGATGGTGCTGTCTAAATTCCTGTTTAAAAATAACAAGAAAGGAACTGAACCGTGTGCATTTCAAATGAATATGAAGAAATAAAGTTATTATTTTTATACCATGGGTTCTCTCTTTCAGTCCGGCACCTGACCTTTTAAGAGAAATGTTTTATTGTTTGGTAAGCCACTCAGTGACATATGAATCATTCAGGCACAAAAGATTCCTAAACCCAAAAGGATGAGCCAGCATTGTGTCGAGATGTAAAAACAAAATTAGCAATACACCAATTTTAAAATGACAAAGTTCATGCTCAATAATCCAGGTAAAAAAAAAATAAAAAAATTTTGAGACATTTCATCCTTCATCCAAAGGACTTCATCAGTCCATACAATTGATTTTAAAGCACTTTGCTACCAGCAACCTGTTACAAAAACACAATTAGATTCTGTTTATTTCAATTCAATTCCAAAATACTTTACTAATTCCAAAGGGAAATTAAGTGTTGTCATAGCTCATCATCCTGGTTTCATTCAGGAGTTGTTATACATGCTGACAGCTATGGACAGGAAGGCTCTCCTGCAGTGAATAATAATAATAATAATGTATTTTATTTGTTAGCGCCTTTCAAGACACCCAAGGACACTTCACAACATTAAAAACACAAAATAAAACACAAAATAAAACAATACAAAATGGCTTTAAAAACACTAAACCAAGAAGAAAATAATAAATTTAAGTGAGAAGACTAACTGGAACAGATGAGTTTTGAGTTGGGATTTGAAGGTCTGAAGGGAGTCAACAGTACGGATGTCTGGGGGAAGAGCGTTCCAGAGTTGTGGAGCAGAGTGAGAAAAGGCTCCGTGTCCCATGGTGCTGAGGCGGACGAGAGGCACGTTGAGGTGGATGGAAGAGGAAGAACGAAGCGAGCGTGAATGGGTGATAATGTGCAGGAGATCGGACAGGTAGGGAGGGGCGAGGTTATGGATCATTAATGTTATGAATCCAAAGAATCTGGCCACAGATACCTATCCGTCCACCCGGATCCAGCTTGATGTCAGATCTGGTGGATCTCTCGGTCCTCCTGGGCAGCAGGACTGCCCGGATGTAGGGCAGAATTCCTCCCTGAGTGATGGTCACTCCTCCCAGCAGTCTGCTGAGGCCCTCGACACTACAGACAGCTGAAGGCGCCGGGGGATGATCCCAGTCCTCCCGTTGTCACAAGCCGAGTTTCCCACCAGCTCCAGGATCTCGGCGGTCAGGTATTCGAGCACCGCCGTCAGGTTGACGTGAATTTGTCCACGGCGCCTCCTTTTCAACTCATTTGAGATTTGGGGCTGTATTTCAGGTATATGAGCTTTTGAGATGATGACAGATTTATTTGAATCCATTCGGGGGGAAAAAAATCAAAGAAGTCCCAGTTTGATACATAAAAAGTGTCTTTGCACCAATAAAACCTCGTTATCCAGTGGATGATTAACTGAGGGATGAGGCATCTTTCAGGTCCTGCGTCAGATCTTTGCTGGATCTTTTTTTTTCTTTCTAAGATGACTTTCTAGATCTGTTCATCTGCTGTTGATACTTATTTCAAGCATGACTCTTCTGTTTTGTGCTTATGATTTTATTTAATTTATTTATTTTAAGCACAAACTGTGCAACATTCTGCCATGATCAGGTACAAAGACCGGATAGATCATCTGTGATAAAGCAGCCAAAAGCTAAAGAATTACTTTCAAAGACCATCAGAAACTCTGAAGGGCTATTGATCAAGATGGTTTTATATAATGATGTAAATCTGGCTGCTTGAAGGAAAGTTTAGAGAAATAAGAAGAGGTTTAAAACCTTTGCACAGTATCTATTGTATATGGCAAAATATTAAACAAAAATCTTGAGCAATCTGTTTTTTCCTCACTACGTGCTGGGGATCAGTCTCAGCTACCATTCATGAGATATTATGCTAACAGAGAAACACATACAGGCACAGGAAAATCATGATTGTTTTCCTTTACCTTTTGGCAGCGGCCGCAAATAGAAACAAAATTAAGGCATTTAAGACAAGATGGTGACCATCCTTTGAATAATTCTTTTCACTGAACTTCCTCAGACTGCATTTCTCTCCCCTCAGGAGGAATTCATGCCATTATCCTGTTTTTTAACACTCAGATCATCCTTGCGTTCGGATTTTGTTTTTCCTGGAGTGAATGTATTCGTAATCCCACATGACTGCATGCAAAACTGGCTCATTTTCTCTTTTCTGCTGCTTATCTTTAGTGAGTGTGTAAATGTTTCGGCAACAGATCTGTTTGCGTGTGCAGCAGAGCTGTGGTGAGTAAGAGAGTTGAGGGCAGTGACTCGTCTTTCAGGCGTATATCTGTTGAGAAATCAATGCAGAATGTTGATGGGAGAGATCTGTGGCCTCTGACTTCCTCCCCACTCACACACAGATTCACGCTGAAGCGCACACACATGCAGTGGGTGAAGACAGCATTGATTTAAAGAAGATCCTCTCGTGGTGATTACCCAGTGTTTAACATGTTTTCTCTTTAAACGTTTCAGCTCCTGTGCACAAACCGTGACAGATACAAAACAACAGCTCCCTCACTCTTCTGATTCCCGTGTTTCAGACACATGATGCATGTGTGGAACGAAGGACGAGATCTATCCTTTACTCCAGATGGTTACCAGGCCAACCCCAGATTGGTTGTCATCGTCTTGAACAGTGAAAGAAAGTGGGAGAAGGTAACAAACAAGCGCAGGATTTTTTTTGTCTTTTACGTAAGAACATACATTTTAAAATAAAATGCTTAATTTAGATTCCTGTCCCTGATTCTTTGTGCTCGCGCAGATGGGCCGTTGGGAGAACGGGACGTTGTCACTGATGTTCCCAGTGTGGCCGAGGTATAACGCCCACGGGGATGAGGACGCTGATGAAAACCACCTCTCCATCGTTACTCTGGAGGAGAAACCTTTCGTCATTGTCGACAACGTGGACATCCTCACCGGCACCTGCATGAGGAACTCTGTTCCGTGTCGTAAACATATCAAACTGTAAGTACCCGCACACTCAGGGACCGCCGGACCACTAAATTAAATCAAGAGCCAAATGAAAGTCATAAAGGTGTCATGGGAAGGGTTTGATACCTTGAACTGGAAGTGTCTCAGGAGGTAAAACGGACCCTGAATCGTTCTGAAAACAAGACAAACCTGAGATGAGTAATGGTGAAGCAGGGCAGTATTTTTTGTTGTCAG
This sequence comes from Nematolebias whitei, assembly GCF_014905685.2. Classification (NCBI taxonomy): domain Eukaryota; kingdom Metazoa; phylum Chordata; class Actinopteri; order Cyprinodontiformes; family Rivulidae; genus Nematolebias; species Nematolebias whitei. The sequence continues at coordinate 25,119,488 of NC_056513.1, forward strand.
AGAAGAATTATTAAGTTCTGTTAGCTGCACTTTATTCTTTCTTTGTTTAGGATTAGATTAAAATCATTTTAAGTATTTTCCGTCTTTCTGATGACACAACTGTCCATCTTTGCTCTTCCACTTTCCCTCCATTCTGGGCCCACTTGCTTTATATAATCATGACTCACCATCTGTTTATGTTTGACATTGATACCCAGATGTATAGCTCACAGTGCGATAAATACTCATGGTATTGTATAGATCTAAAGGCTGAGCAATATCATTTATTAACTGGAGTACCAATTCTATCAGCAATAAAATGTAAAGGCTATCTGATGCTGTTAGTGCGTCACCCTGTAATTGCAAATGTAACCCACTTTAATTTGATTGTTCTAAGAGTTCAGTTTGTGTTTTAGTTTGGATCACAAACGTGTGCTGCTCGTTTTAAGTGTAGCTGTAATTTACTGTTTGCAGGGCTTTCCAGATATTGTTTATGTGGATTAAAGAAGGAGCTGATTTCTTGGATTCTATTTGAGGTTCTTCGAACCTTAAATGTGCTCATTATAAAGTTTCAATTCAATTCAGTTTATTAATATAGCGCCAAGTCACAACAGAAGTCACCTCAGGGCACAGAACTGGAACATTCATATACCATATATAAAAAGCACGTTAACAACATTATTTATCTGAGGAGCAGACTGCTTTGAGTTTAACTCCATCACAGACTCTCATCTTGAGCAAGCATGAAGGCGACAGTGGAAAGAAAAAACTCCCTTATGAGGAAGAAACCTTTATCAGAACCAGGCTCAGGACAAGCGGCATCTGCTTCGACCGGCTGGGTTTGAGAGGAACAGGAAGGAGGAACAGATACACAATGGCAGGTCCAGAATCACATGTTAAGATAGAAATAGTATCAAATGGAAACTGTTCAATTTTAACAATTCATTTTAAGAAATGAGGTCAGTTTGTCCTCCACTAGTCTAAGCCTATAGCAGCATAACAGTTCAACCCTAACTATAGGATTTATCTAAAAAGAAAGTCTTAAGCCCAGTCTTAAAACTGGACAATGTGTCAGCCTCATGGACAGAAACTAGGTTGGTTCCACAAGAGAGGAGCCTGATAACTGAAAGATCTTCCTCCCGTTCTGCTTTTGGAAACTCTAGGAACCACAAGTAAACCTGCAGTCTGAGAGAGAAGTGCTCTTTTAGGAAAATATGGACCAATAAGATCTCAAAATAAGATGGAGCTAGGTTGTTGAGGGCTTTGTATGTTAGAAGTGAGATTTTTAATTCAATTCTGAATTTGACAGGGAGCCAATGGAGAGAAGCTAAAACTGGAGAGATATGATCATGATGTCATGAAGACCAGTCAAAAGTTATTCATATTCAAATTAAAAATTTCTACAGTATATAATAAACAAAATCTTCACATCATTTATGTCATACTAATGGTTAATGTGTCCCTAAATTTAAATGTTTAAGCAAAACTTTTGACCTGATGCAATCTACCACTTGTGTTTGTTAACCTACGGAAAGAGACAAAGTGACTGAAGGTCAACAATGATGGCAGCCATGAGAGACATGTATGGGAAGTCAGTGTTTAACAGTCTTGGTACAAATTTACACTCATATTTGTTAAGTATGTTAGCATTAGAGTAGAGTTAAAAAAAAAAAAATAAACAGTAAACTATAAGAAGTTCTGCAAAAGTCTGAATGCTGAGCTTTATCTTTGTGGTGTTCTACTGGTCTTCTTGAAATTTATTCTTAATGGTTATCTTACTCGTTCTTTTTTCTTCCACATTTAAAAATAAATTCATGCTTATATTATCATCTGAACACTATGCTTGCATGCACTGAACACATTTCCGATTTCAACATTTTTGTTTATCTACACAGATAACAGTCAACCTAATCTAGGTTAATCATATGACTCAAGCTTCTACAGTTTTTTGTTTTTTTTGGGGGGGAGGGATTCAGATTTTGCTAAGTTGTTTATTAAACGCAGGATGGACCCACATTTTGGAATTGCAAATTAATATATCTGGGAACGACTAGATTAAAATATTTAAATCTACACAATTTAATCTATCCATCCATCCATCCATCCATTATCTTTACCTGTTTATTCCATTTTGGGTCACGGGGGTCGCTGGTGCCCATGTCCAGCAATCACTGTGCGAGGGGCGGGGTGCACCCTGGACGGGTCGCAAGTCCATCACAAGGCCACATAGAGACAAACGAGACAAACAACCATTCACTCTCCCACTCACACCTAGGGACAATTTAGAGTTACCAATCAGCCTAACATGCATGTTTTTGGTCTGTGGGAGGAAACCGGAGTACCTGGAGAAAACCCACGCATGCACGGAGAGAACATGCAAACTCCACCCAGAGAGGCCCCTGGACCGGGGTTTGAACCAAGGACCTGCTTGCTGAGAGGCAGCAACTCTAACAGTTGCGCCACCGTGCTGCCCACAATTTAATCTAGTTAGGAATATTTTTTATTCTCAAATTACCTTTAATTTGTTGCTGATATTTAAAGTAACTAACAGAAAGCTGTCCCCAAAAATCCACGGTAAATAATTATTACTCTCCACCAAAAGCAAAAAGCCAATGTTTTTTGCTGAGTATCCCATAAACTACTTGATAGATTTCAATAATAAGAATAAATAAATAAATAAATAATAAAGTGCTATGTGTTGTCATCATTGCATGTTCCCATACAAAGATGAAATTGGCTCTCTACATTTAACCCATTGCACCTGGGATACACCCAGGTGGTGCAGTGGGCAGCTATGTAAGCTGCCCGGGGAGCAATTTGGGATTGGGCGTGCTGCTCAGAGACACCACAACATGTGCAATGACCGGGGATCGAACTCGGGACCTTCGGACCCTGAGTTGGCTGCCCTGCCCTACACCATCTCAGCCTCTATAAATTAAGAATTTAATGAAACTATCAGCAAGTAACCAGCCAATTTAAAACTGATCAATAATGAAAGTTATCAGTAACTAGAACAGTTCTCAAAACAAATATTTACAAGTTTGTTGAATATTTACAACACAGAAGTTTTTCTGACATGTTTCCATCACCTTTGGTAGTGAGGTGGACTCAAAGGGCAGGCAGGCAAGTATAATGGAAAAAAAATAATACTCACCAAAACAATCAAACAGTGAACAGATAATGATAAAAAGTCCAATGAACAGGAACTGTGACAAGGACATGAAGAGGCATGGCAACAATAGTGAGAATCTGGCCACTTTAAAGGGGAGAACCTGGAGACACACTACAAAGCATGATTACAGCCTGAATGCAGCTGGGTGATTACAGATTGAGAACAGGTGTGAGTGGCAGAGCAGTGACAGGGAAGTTGAGGGAACTGAAAGTATACAAAGGCTATAAGAAGCTTGGAAAACTGAAAACATAATGGCAGCAAAAATAATAATAATACATTTTATTTGTATAGCACTTTTCTAAATACTCAAAGACGCTTTACATGAGTTAAAAAATATATAAAATCAACAATGCATCACAACACATAAAAACAGGAAAACACGATATATACACTAAACAACAATTTATTATTATTGGTGTTTCTTTGGCTTCTCCCTTCCTGAGGGTCACCACAGCAAACTAACTCGCACAAAGACTTGGCAATTATTTTTATTCCGGATACCTTTCCTGACACAACCACAGACCACCGAGCTACCACAGCCCTCTGTGTGAAGCAGAGAGCTGCTATCTAGGGTGCCCGGGGGAGCAGATGGTGGGGGTTAAGAGCCTTGCTCAAGGGCCCAGAGTCAGGCAAGGGATGGTGGAGGCAGGTGTGGTTGCGTCATCTTTCCAACCCACATTTTTATGTTGTTGAGCAAGGTGATCGAACCGACGACCGTCTAATTACAGGCTCACCTAACCTCTGTGCCACCACTCACCCATTACACTAAGCAACTATACACAATGCACTACAAAATCTAAACAACACTGGCAAAATAAAAACAAGAAAAATAAAAATACATCTTCCTCAGTGGATAACACAAAAGTGAGATATATAAACAGATAAAATACAATTCCACCACAAAAGCCCCCAAACTGTAATGTTTTCACAAAGACACAAATCACAAGTTCGACCCCCAGCCATGCCCATATGCCACAGTGTCCTTGAGCAAGACGCCTATTCCCTACCTGCTCCCAGGCGCTTGCATAGTTGCCTGCTGCTCCAATTGGCTGTACTGTGTGTACATGCAGAGCACACATTTTGTCATTGAACGGGAACGTACAATGATAACAGTACATTGCACTTTCATGCTTTCACTGAAATAATCACTGTGTTCTACCTGGAGACAAAGTGAAGAATCCGGACCGGGTTCGTCCTTGAAACCGGTCCGACTCCCCACCACCGGCGTCTGGTACTTTTGTTCCCAGATGGAGAGGAAACTGGCTCCAACTCAAATAAATCAAGAGATATAATTTCAGTTTACCAATTTATTGTCCATAAGGCAGGAAAAAGTTACATGTTCAGCACGGAGGCGTCCATTCGACTCGTCTTAACCCAGAAGCAGAAGTGGAGGCCCTTGTCATTCCCCAATCTGTTACGGAACACAATCCGTAGTGTAGCTCATTTGCACATGCGCTAAAAGGAATTATTCCGTGTCACACAGATCGCCATTGAATGTGCTAAATTTGTAAGTATGGTGCCCCCTGGTGACTGGTCCCCATTCTTACACTCTCTGGTTTCTCTGCTGACTGTCTGATTGTCTCCACCTTCGTGTCCTGTCAGGTGTGTGTGATTGTCTCTCAGTGCGTGCTTGTATATAAGTCTACGTCTTTGTATTGTGCTTCTAATTCCCTCCCTGGTCCTGAGTCCTGCCTGCGCTACTGGGTTCTGTTCCCAACACAATCCTGACAAAATTAAGGAAAATGTACTGGTATAATTCTGTTTATGAATAAGAACTGTCTTAATTTACTTAGAAAAGTATGTGCTCTATCTCCACCGATTTTCATGTTGCTAATTTACGCCACTCGTATTTCCGTTAAAAATCATTGATATATTTATGTCATGATTAAAATGATATGTAGCTTCATCACTGAGCGGCGCCTTTTCACCATGGAAATAATTCATTTTGTTTCTTGCAAGGTTTTTCTCATTCAGCCCAGGCTGGGGGTCAGGTCTAATGCGTCGCATATCATCTTAATCAATGATTTGTAGCGGAAATACGAGTGGCGTAAATTAGCTACTTGAAGATCAGTGGAGATAGAGCACGCACTGTTCCAAGTAAATTAAGACAGTTTTTATTCATAAACAACGGCGATCCGTGAGACCCGGAAGTTCACTACGGATCGTGCTTCCCCAACAGATTGGGGAATGACAGTCCTGCGCCACAGAACACCCCAACTCATACTGGTCCTTGGCTCCGCCTCCACATCCAGGGTGGGCACAGCCTATCAGAGTGTAGCAGTGGTGCGACTATGTGTGACGTCATTGGTCTTATCTGTTTCTGATGGTGGATAATGGGGGTGAAGTGCAAATCTACCTAAGTGTAGGAAGCAAGCAAACAAAAATGACTCATTGTATGTTGACCCTGGGAAGCTCACTCAGAGAAGCTGGGCCCGTCTCATCTGTACAGAACCGGGCCATAACTAGTTCTTCTCTGTGAAGACAAGACTGGGGGTCTCAACATGATAAAGTAAGATAACTAACAAAAGTCAAAGTCAGAGTTTCTTTATTGTCATACATGTGGTAGAACAAAATTTGTGTACACAAGTTCCCAGTTACATCCAACAATAAAATGTGCAAGAAAAAACAGTAATGAGATCTAAGACAGAAGCTGAAGCAGAGTTTAAGGTGAAACGCTGCACACCTTTCCTCACGACTCGCCTGTTCTAAATGCTTACAGAGCTGGGCCTCTGTAGGATTCTGTTGAGCTACGATGCAGCATGTCCTGTTGTCAACCTCACCAAGTTCTCCTTTATCGTCTCCACATGTTTCCCCCACCACATCGACTGCCAGTGGCTGTTCACATCAGATTACAAATTCTGGTCCTGGCATTCCAGGCCCCTCTGGGACTCGTGCGACGTGTCTGCAGGATACGCTCTGTTTAAACTTGCCAGCGTGAACTCTGCTACACAGCGTCACTTAGCTCCCCCCATCTCTCGTGGCAACGTCCTCGACAGTTCACTTGGCCTTCACTCCTCTGTCTGCAACTTCCTCTGCAGGAAAATGTCCCTCGTCCTCGAGAAGGGCAGCATATAATTAATTTACGTACAGTACACTGTTGTTAATAAACACCTCTTCTGTCTACATTTTTCCCACTTTCTTTTTAAACCTGCTGTTTAACAAGACATCACTCATCTCAGTTAACAAGTGAACTCTTTTCTTTTTGTGTTTTCTTTAGTTTGTTTTTCTGACATCATTTTCAGATCTGAGGAATATTTTATTATCTGTCAGTGCAGCTTTTCATAGCAGCTAATGGAATGGAAATGTTTCACAAATTCATATTCATTCATCTTCCAGTGCAAATCCTTGAAATGATCATAGTAATAATTTATATGTGCAAATTTCTTTTTCAGCCTCAGTGCTTTAATGTATTGTAGTTTCTCCTTTGCAATAATAATGGTGCACTGCAAGGACTCACATTAGCTGCAGCTGATTTTTATCATTCAAATATGTTTATTATTTTCTGCTTTTAATGGTGGTGGGTGACCATATCCTTGCTTGTGTTTGTGTGTTTGCGGGTGTACGATTGTTTTTTAGCAAAATATCTCGTGGATTATTATTTTTAAGGACGTCTCGATTTTAAACTATAAAACAATAATTGTTGGACATGCATCTATAACTGAACGTCTTTTGGAGACAACCCAATTCAAGATGGCCTTCACAGCTAATCAAACTTATCTAATACACAAAACTGCTACAACTCAGTCAGTTTTACAGATGCTGAAGTACCGTAATTTACGGACTATTGGGCGTACCTGAATATAAGATAATTTTGCGCATACAGTATTTAGGCCGCGTTTGACTATAAACTGCAGATGTTCACGTTGTAACATGAGATTTTTTACACAAATATGTATTTTTTTACTTTTAATTAAAAACATACCAGTAACATACACAGATATCTACAGTATTTTTGTTTCTGAACAGTGCCTGTAACACGGCTGGGTAAAAAAAATACAGAGCCTACCAGGAAGTCATTGATTGCTATCGTCATGTTCCTCCTGCGCACTTTGCTCCTTTGAGCTTGTGCTGTCCTCTCCATCACGCAGCAGCCTTTCAAAACTCGTTGGTGATAGATAATTGTTATTTACATTGCTCCGTTGTCAGGATCCACTGGCAGACTGGATCAAAAGTTGCTCTGCACATGCAGCTAGTTTTGGTAAACGATTTCTTGCCGCCAGTCATCTAGGCCTCCCACTGAGCTCGAAGTGTCACTTTAAATGCATGATTCACACTTATTTCAAGTGGCTTTGGATACTTCGTTGTGCCCCCACCCCCACCCCCACCCCCTTTGTTGTTACCTCCTCCCTGGGGGCATAATGGGGAGAGGAGGAGAGAACTGGAAATGCTGTTTCATTGGCTTTCCCTCCCGGTTTCATTGGTCTGCTGTGATCTGTTAGTAATTTCATTGGTCAGATATTTTTTTAACCTTTATTTACACAGGTAGCCTCATTGAGTCACAAGTACAAGCCCCCCAAGAGAGATGTGTATTGAGCACCTATGTGAGCACCCAGGTGTGACGAAGCTAGCTCGTTAGCCCATCAAAAAAGAAATCCATAAATTAGCTGTGGCATGGTATAAGCCGTGGAGTTCAAAGCCTGTAAAATAAAGTAGCAGCTTATAGTCTGGAAATTACGGTAAACTTTGGTGTAGAGTCATTCCCAATGCACACTTCAAGCACACTTAAAATCTTTGTTTAAAACTTAGGCACGGAAGTTGGCAGGTAAATTTAATTTGTTCAAGGAAATCTTGTCTTCCAACATTTTTTAGTCAGGTCATCTGGACAGTTTCTTTTTTTGTGCTGAAACGTTTCGC
>NC_056513.1:25127502-25135934 GCF_014905685.2 Nematolebias whitei
AGGTCATCTGGACAGTTTCTTTTTTTGTGCTGAAACGTTTCGCCTTCGATCCGGAAGGCTTCATCAGTCAAGGAAACTTGTCTTGTTTTGTCTTATTTATCAATTTAATTTTGACCAACAGTTCATAAAACACAACATATAAATGCAACAGACGTGATTGTATTTAGTGTGTTTCTGTTTGCTTTAACTCAGCAGAACACTGTAACGTTTGAGGTACAGCATGCTGGTGACGATTCTCACTCATCCAGGACATGATGAATTCAAAAAGTGTTCAAGACAAAAACAACTGGACTTTATTTGTAACAGAAGACGTTTCGGATGAGGATGAAGAGCGAAACGTCTTCTGTTACAAATAAAGTCCATTTGTTTTTGTAATGAACGCTTTTTGAATTTGCAGTACAGCCAATCAAATAATACAGTTTAAAAACATTCAAGACATTATTCTAATAGCTGACATTTATTACCACCATTCTTTAGTGTTTTTTAAACAGTGAACATAAAACTTTCTCATGGAATATTTTGTTCTCTGACATATTTGACTCTAATTTAGATGCCTAAAAGCTTTTGTGTGACAAAAAAGATGTCGGCTTTTATAATTTAGCTCCTGTCTGAGCTCATCTCTACAGAGGATGTTCGTATAGCGGAAATTATTATTAAGCTTAATTACTGCTGGTTTATTATTTGCTCAGTTGCAAATCTTTATTCGATTCGGATAGATCATTGGTCTTAAAGCATAGGCGGTCGATTTTTACACAAAGTCTGCTCGTGATTAACAACCCCGTTGTGTTCAGTTTCATAAAATCCAGCATCTCAACCAGACGGAAGACAACTTGGAGCGGTCATTAGCGCTGGCTAGCATTGGATAATATAGGACAGGGCTGTCAGTGGCAGCCACAGGAGAGGAGCATTAAAAAAGTCAACTCTAATTACTCTCTTTGAAGATTTGTTTTTGCTCCAGTCCAGTATAATAAAAGTTTGGGTATCAGACTGACAGATGGGGCTGCCATGGGAAAGAGAGATGTATCATAACAACCACTTAGATTAGCAACACTGCGGGCATGAACAATTAGACGACTGAGTCACCACTCATGGACAGTTTGTCTCTTGACCTGAGCAGTCATGTGTTTCTCTCAAGCCATTGCACCACGGTGGAAGTCAAAGACCAAGAGGGCTTCTTTCCTCTCGGCCTTCATTTACATTTGCTGTTTCTGTGTGCAGCCATCCCTGTGTGTGTCCATACATTTAGGGCTTTGGCATGCTTTCTGAGCGTGTGCACAAAGCTTTTGATGCGTATGTGCTGGTATTCATTGTAGTGGCTCAGACGATATTCCACTCAGAAATTTAGTTTTACACTCCTGCATAATAAGTGGTAATAATCAGTAATAATAAAAGGAAACAAGAAGAAATAAGGTCAGAAATGTGACACTTTTTTTTGTTTTGTTTCTCTGCTGTGGGTGAAAAATTTTCCAAGTGTGAATAAGAGCTATCATCTCACACAGTAGTTCTTAAAATTTTTTAAAAAAAAGGCTTACTTTTCCTCTCGCTCTTGTACCTTGATTGGTGGTCTTTTTAGTCTGTTGATATGTTGTGCAAATTCACACTTCACAAAAGGAACAAAAGAAATGTTTTAATTTTTATTTGCTGATTTGCATCAAAAATAATCATTTTGAAATATGGTCTTTTCAATGTTGGTGAGCTGAAAAAAAATTAAGTGCACAAAGAGAAATTGTGATGAAATGCTAATCAAACTAGAGAAATTGCATTTCCTGCAAAAATGCAGAGTGGGTGGTGAGTGTTGAATCACTTTGGTGAAAAAGCTGAATTTGAGTTGTTAACACTAAATGCAGCAGAACACTAGCTGAACATTTAAAAAAGCAAAATATTAAAACGAACTAAAAGTCAAATATTGCAAAATTCTATCTAAAAACAACCAAAAAAAAAGTAAAACACTCACTAAAACATAAACATAGCCCCGCCACCCCCACCCCCAAAAACAAAAAAAACCTATCATCTGATTCTAACAAAAGGCTAGATAAAATAAGAGAAGGCAAAAGGTTAGCTAAAAGCTAAAAGATGCTAAATGGTAGCTAAAAATAACAAATGATAGTTACAAATGCCACACATACTAGCTTAAAATTAAAAGTACCGCAAGACTGGCTAAAAGCTAAAAGTACAAAATGCTAGTTAAAAGCTTAAAGTAGCTAAAAACTAAAAGCAACATTCGAAGACAAAAGCAGAGCAAGAGTATGCTGAAGCAGATTTTGAAGAGAACAGCTCTTAAAGGAACTATGGACTTTTGAATGTCTTTTTATGGTGAGCTGTTAGTAAATAAGGTTAAATATTTTTAAAAAGTGTATCGCCTAAGTAAGCTAAATATTGTCATATATGAAAGACCAAAGTAACAAATAAAAATGCAGAAGTTGTCAGATTGCAAAAAAATTCACGGGAAAAAACAAGCCAACAGGAAAACGGCAGTATGAAAGCTGAATCAGAATTCACACAATTAAGTAGTTTTTCATACCTGCTCAAAATGCAATGGATAATTGACCCAATGATGAAAGTGTCACTGGTTGGTCTAATGGGGAAAAAACAACAACCAAGCAGAAGAATGTCAGCTTTTCCCTGAGGCTGGGGTATGACTATTGGGACCAATATAAGTCTGCCTCTGTCCAAGTCAGCTTGGTGCAGGCTGGCATTACAGCCAATCTGCAGTGTGACCTTCACTTTATTGAAAGAATACTTAATGAAATATTAACGAACCGCAGTGAAATGTGGGAGAAATCTGGCAATCTGTTTGACCCTTCGTCCAGCAGCCTGTACAAGGCGCAGAGTTCCAGCTCAACCTCATTAGAGTAGTTTGCAAAACAACAATACTGATGTTACATTCAAACTGTAAAAAGTCAAGTTCTACACCCCTCAAAACATCTCTCTGACTTTTTTAATTAGCCATGAGTAACTCTGACTTATTTAATTAGCCATGAGTACGAGTATTACATAAATCCATAAATCCTAACAAAGCTGAGGGGAGTCTGTATTGCTGCTCCAAAAATCCCAAAGTAAAATATAACGTGTGAATGCTTGAAACAAATAGGTACTTTATTAATCCCGGGGGGGAATTCAAGGCATCCAGTAGCATTTGCTAATTATACAAAAAAATGCATGTGAAATAATCAAAATTAAGCAGAATAAACCAAAATTCCCTGTCGCTCTGTGTGACTTTTGCTTTGTGAGTGTCTTCAGCTTTGATTTGACACAAACTACTATTACAGATGGTAAACATTAAAGAGATGTTTCAGATTATTTGAATTGAGGTAACAATTGCAATTTAGATTTCAAAAGATATCTCTTTGAATTGTCTCACAGCAGACACCATCTTTGCTTTAAGGATGCTGATAGAGAAGTACAGAGAGGGTCAGAAAAAACTCCATTGCGTCGTTGTGGATTTAGAAAAGCTTGACAGGGTGCTGAGGGAGGAGGTGTGGTATTGCAGGAGGAAATCTGGAGTGGCAGAGAAGTATGTTAGACTGGTACAGGACATGTATGAGGACAGCAGGACAGTGGTGAGATGTTCTGTAGGAGTGACAAATAGCTTCAAGGTGGAGGTGGGAGTGCATCAAGGATCTGCTCTGAGTCCCTTCTTGTTTGTTCTGGTGATGGACCGACTAACAGATGAGGTCAGGCAGGAATCCCCGTGGACTATGAAGTTTGCAGATGACATTGTGATCTGTGGTGAGAACAGGGAGCAGGTGGAAGAGAACTTAGAGGGAGTGGTGGCGCAGAGGTTAGAGAGGTGGGCTTGTGATCCGAAGATCGCCGGTTCACGCCCCGGCCCCGACAACATCAAAATTGTGGGTGGGGTAGGTGAAACACCCACACTTGCCCCCACCCTCATTCGCCCCACTCTGGGTCCATGAGCAAGGCCCTTAACCCCCACCATGTGCTCCCTAAACAGGTCTCTCTTGAAAATGAGTTCTCGTGGCTCAATGAGACTAACCTGGATAAATAAAGGCTAAATGAAAAAAAAAAAAACTTAGAGAGGTGGAGGTATGCACTTGAAAGAAGCGGAATGTAAGTCAGCCCTAGTAAAACAGAACACATGTGTGTGAATGAGGGGGGTGCAGGTGGAACAGTGAGACTACAAGGAGTAGAGGTCACAAAGGTGCAGGACTTCAAGGACTTGGTGTCCACTGTCCAGGAAAATGGGGAGTGTGGTAAAAAAAAGATGAAAAAAGAGAGTCCAGGCAGGATGGAGTGGATGGAGAAAAGTTTCATGAGTGATTTGCGACAAGAGTGGCAGCAAAGGGCATAGGAAAAGTTTACAAACAGTTGTGAGACCAGCTATTTTGAATGATCTGGAGACAGAGACATGGACAAAAAGACAGGAGAAAGAACGAGAAGTGGCAGAAATGAAGATGTTGAGGTTCTCCTTAGGAGTGACAAGGATGGATAAGATTAGGAATGATGTCATCATAGGTACAGCACAGGTTGAACAACTGGGAGATAAAGTTAGAGAGACCAGACTGAGATGGTTTGGACATGTCCAGAGGAGGGACAGTGGGTATATTGGTAGAAGGATGTTAGAAATGCAGCTGCCAGGAAAAAAGACAAAGAGAAGAAATATGGGTGCAGTTAGAGAAGACATGGAGGTAGTTGGAGTGAGGACAGAGGATGCAGAGGACAGAGTGAGATGGAGGAGGATGACTCAACCCCTGAAGAGGGAAAATCGAAAGAAGAAGAAGAATGGTTCAATTTTGACCAAAATGACAAACTAACATCTAGTCGGAGCTAAGTGTTGCGGAAAAATTGAAGAAAAATAAAAAGAAATATGGTCTTTATATCTGCAGAAATAGGAGCAGCTGTGGTGGAGCACACTTAGCATTCTGACAGTGAGGCTCAGAGAGAAGTTGTCTCACAGCCTTCTTATGGCCAAATGTTTCTCAAACTGTAAACTTTTACAACCATGTTTCTGATGAAGGCAACAACTGACCTATTTATGAGGTAGTCGTTATCTTTTTACTGTTATCGGGGTGAAGAGACACCTCTTTTCTCATCCATTACAATCTGACCTGCACAGGGCACTGACCACATGAGAATAACAATTCTTAATACAACAGAATATATACCAGCACAAACATAAAAGGACAGTACATCAATATAAAATTCCTATCATAAGGAACAAGACTGAAGTGGATTGCTGCTGTCTTAAAATGAATCAATCTTAACAAGGAGTATGTTGCTGAAGGATTTAAATAGTGAATGTTTGTAGTCTTTGAGATGAGTGTTTTTTTTCTGGGCTGAAATTGAACAGTGGATGCAAGTAAATTTTTAATCTTTTAGTGAAAAATACTCAAGGGGGTTGGAGTTACACAGTGTATAAGAACAGAGGTAGTTTATTTATTTATTTGTTTGCTTATTTATTTTGCTTGTCTGAGGCGGCGCAGAGTGACGGATCCTGGCGAGCAAAAGAGGCAATTTTTTTCACCACCAAGTGCAATGACAGAGCCAGGGGGTGGCCATTGGTGACCTTGGCCACCCCCTGGCCGTCTTGGATTTTGACATGGCAACCAATTTTTGAATTTTTGTCGCTGTGGTGCCCCCTGAAGAGGGAAAAGCCAAAAAAAAAAAAAAAAAAAAGAAAAATATGATGATCTGTAACTCCTGGTGGGAAGTGGTGGCACAGAGGTTAGAGAAGATGGGCCTGTGATCGGAAGGTCGTCGATTCGAATCCCCGTACCAACAACATCAAAATGTGGGTGAGATAGGTGAAGCCCCCACACCTATCTCCTCCCTCATTTGCCCCTCTATGGCCCTTGAGGAAGATGTTTAACCCCCACCATATGCTCCCCAGGTGCCCTAGATGGCAGCTCTCTGCTCCACACAGAAGGATGTGGTAGGTCAGTGGTTTGTGGTTGTGTCAGGAAGGACAACCTGCGTAAAAACAATTGCTAAGTTTTTGTGCGACTTAGTTCGCTCTGGCGACCCCTGAAGAAGGGAGCAGCCACAATAAAAAAATGTATTAATTAATGGTTGGTAACTCTCTTTCTGAAGAACTGTGATGCGAGTGATATTAACTGTCCCATGTAATCACTCTTATTGTGGCCAGTCAGTGAGGAATGGAAAGAACTAGTTATTTTTGATATCCTCAAGATTTGGTTGATACAATATGCAGATGATTTAATTGTGTGATACAGTGACGTGTCCTCAAAGAAGAGTCCTTGACTCGGATCCAGTCCTTCCCTGTCTGAGTGGACCTTTCTATGACAGCTCGGACATGGAGGGGAGGGGTGTAAGGGCTAGGCTGGAGTTTACTATAAAACTAACTTTCCCCGTATAGGAAATTAGAGCAGGTCAGCATTTCAATGGCTGAGCAGTGCTTCTTTTGAACTGTATCCTGCTGGAACAGAATCCAAGAACTCTTTTATTTTGACAGGATGTGTTCTGTTAACTGTAAGTTATGAACAAATGTGACTGCCTTGAACGAATACAACTTGTGTTGGATATGTAAACTGAAAATAATTGCATGAACGTTAATTTTAAACACAACAGCCACTTACAAGCATATGAGCTGCCTCTTCAAGTAGTGTTTCTACACTACACTTAAAAAATCTCCACCCCGGAAAGAGTGGTGGGGGTGAGTGCCGAGCTAACCAGGCGGTAGTAAGCAGGCAGGAGCTCACAGACAGTATGGAAGTTGAACAGACGGAGGAGTTGCCTGGAGGTTTCACATGTGGAGTTGGACAACAATGAGCAGGGACAGTGTCAGGCTCAGAACTGTCAAGTAAGAGGGGTGTCTGTGTGTGTGTGTGTGCGTGTGTGTGTGTGTGTGGGGGGGGGGGGGGTTTGACAGAAGCAGAGGGTTTACAAATACTATTTTGTGTTCAGGTATTGATTGGTTTACAAATTTAGCCCTGTGGATGAGAGCATTGATAAAAGTGTGATCTTGTAAGTGCATTAATGTTCTGTGAAAGATGGACTGATCTCCAAATCTTTGTAAATAAATCTGATGAATTACACCATGGTCTGTTTGGAAGTCTTCTCTTTTCCACAACAATTTTGGCACTACGAGCAGGGTCCCTCAGGTGACTGATTCAGACTCTCAGGCCAGATGTCTGATCAGCCTGGGGTTATAAACCTCCAGCCCTTAACCTCGATGTAGGTTTGTAGAGAGATGAGAGGTGGGCATTCACTTAGGGTGCATTCATACCAGCCCTGTTTAGTCTGCTTCAATCAAGTTCTAGTCCATTTACCCAAAAAGTTCTGTTTGTTTGGGGAGGTGTAAATGCACAATCGAACTCTGATATGGACCAAAACAGCGAACTCTGGTCCACCTAAAAACCTAGGTCTCAGCTCGGTTGAAGTGAACTCTAGTGTGGTTTGAATGCATTGTGAATGCAAGCAGACCAGAGACCGCTCCAAAAGCAGAAATTGGACTACAGCGCGGGGAATTCTGTGTAAATACAATCAAAACAAACGTGCATTTCTCATACCTCATACAGAACCGTCTCAGCCATCTTGTGTGGAAAAACAACATTCTCCATGGTCTTCTGCCTCATCTTCTGCTCATGCTGAGTCCATTGTTGAAAAATGTTTGTCTGGCACATGTGTCAGACAAAACAGAAATCCTAAAACCACTAAAATTTGATGCCACTCCATTTTTGTTTTTATTTCCAGAAGTAAGTTGCACTCAGTGTCTTCTTCAGAGGTTTTCCTGTCATTTCCTTCAGTAGTTCTTGGTGCAGCGCCACCACAGGCGAGGGGGGGGGGGGGTAACAGGTTGGCTCGATTGACTCAGTTCCATGTGAATGTGAACTACACCAGCTGAAATGTAAACAATTGTTCCGAATTTTGGTCCCCAATCGAACAGAATTTATCAGGCTATCAGGTGTGAAAACAGCCTTATTCATGCATAATTTTGCTATTGGTACAAATGTAGAGGAAAGGGTCCTCAGATCGTTGAATTTTTATTAGTAATTTTATTCTGAAGGGGCACCACTTGCTTTCCGGTTCTGAAGCAAGAAATTATTAAATCAGACTCAAGTTTTAATTTTTTAGTGAGTTCTTTTCGTATTGAATTCAAATGTCATATATAATAAAAACGCTTTGAGTCTAAGTACAATTTGGTGAGGTTTATTATCAATTTTGGTGAATATAAGTGGTCAAAATCAAATCATGAGTACAGCTCAAGAAATGAATGATGGCTTTAATTTGACAACACAAGATGAGGTTAGATAATTATGTTCTAACTTTAATATCAAGTCAAGTCAAAGTCACATTATTGTCAAAAGCTGCAATACGTACAGGACATACACAGGATTGAAATTACAATTCCCTCAGACCCCAGTGCAGCAATAACCATTTAACATTAAAACATTTATTAAACATAAGTGTAACCCACGTTAAAATCTGATATAAATAGGAATGAATAGCGGATT
>NC_056513.1:25150934-25160284 GCF_014905685.2 Nematolebias whitei
TCCCCCGCTGCTGGCGGAAGTGCCTGTTTACCTTCGCTGCGCTCCTCACCTGCCTGCCCAGAGATATCGTTCCAGACGCGGAGGAAAATTGAGCTGGCCGGCTGGTAATGCTTAAAGCCCTGCATGCTACATCTTTCTCTCCGGCTGGTAGTCATGGTTTCCATCACCAGCTTCCCAGACCAGGTAAACAACGGGAGTTGTCGGCCGGCGAGGCGCACAGGCTGACCTGGAGGGGCTGTTATGGAAAATCTGCGGCCGCAGGCACGCGCTCCCTCCACCGCTGCTGGGTCTATCTTGGACAATATCAGGATGTGTGTGGTCAACGCAAGATCTGTTACCAACAAAACTTTTATCCTCAAGGATTACTTTCAAGAGCACGATTTGGACTTTCTCCGCATCACAGAGACTTGGATGTCTCCGGGTGAGTCCAGCGCCTTAACGGTATTATTGCCACCGAGCTGTCTGTATTTTCTGATTTCTTAGCTGAAATCACACCAAAATATGATCATGTTTTCATTATCGGGGATTGTAATTTACATGTGTGCTGTCATGAGAAACCCTTGATAAGGACATTTTAGATTTATTGGACTCATTTAATCTAACTCAGCATGTAAACGGTCCCATCCAAGAGCATGGACATACACTGGACCTTGTTTTAACACGTGATGTGACTGTTAGTATACTTGAAATCGGTGATGTGTTTTCAGACCACATGCCAGTCCGGTTTGAGTTCACCCTCCTCAGTCTTACTTCTAAGCCGTGCGCTCCTGCATGTAGTAGCAGGGCCATTAACCACTTCACTGCCTCACGTTTCACAGATGTTTATAACTCTGAAGTGATAATTCAGCCCCCGGTGTTTCTCACCACCACTGAGTGTTCAACTCTGTCTGCTTAAAGGTTCGGGATTATGTTGCTCCTGTAAAAACTAGAAAATTTAGACTCAGATCAGAACCAATGGCTGAATGACGTTACCAAGGCCGTTAGACAACAGTACAGGAGTGCGGAGCACAAATGGAGGAAATACAGGCTGCAGGTCTCTTTTCAAATACTAAAAGAGAGTTGACGTCGTTATCAGAAAGCAGTAAAAGCTGCTAAATCTAGATGCTTTTCTGATATCATTCCCTCAAACTCTCACAATTCGCGTGTCCTCTTCTCTACCCTAAACTCTGTTCTCCACCTCATTGAACCATCACCTCTGGAAGCCTTGACTGAGCTGTACGAGAACTTCCTACATTTCTTTTTAGAAAAAATTGCGACCACCCGGGCTCTCATTTCCCCTCCAACTCATGACCCATCCATCCCACCTCAATCTGTAGCTCTATTTGACCATTTTGAGCCCATCTCTCTGTCTTCGCTAGAGCAGGTCATGTGCAGCTTGAAACCTTCTGGTTCCCCTTTTGATGTGGTCCCCTCTCGACTACTAAAGGAGGTTTTTCCTACTCTAGGTCCGTCTAGTCTTGCTATTGTGAATAGCAGTTTATCCACTGGCTTGGTGCCAGAAACCTTTAAACATGCTGCTGTTCAACCTCTCCTGAAAAAAACAAACCTTGACCCCTCAGTCATATCCAATTTCCGGCCTGTCTCCAGACTCCCATTTGTTTCTAAACTACTGGAGAAAATAGTTGAGTCCCAGTTGAAGTGCTTCCTGGAGGATCACGCTATCCTAGAGCTATTCCAATCTGGCTTTAAACCTCTTCATAGCACTGAAACTGCCCTACTGAAGGTTTTTAATGACATCTTCTTATCCACAGATACTGGTGATTCTGTGCCACTTGTCCTATTGGACCTCACAACCGCTTTTGACACTATTGACCACGAGATCCTCATCTCTAGGTTGGAGCAGTGGGTGGGCATCACAGGGTCAGCCCTCAATTGGTTCAGATCTTACCTCGCTGACAGATCTTTTTGTGTTTCCATCAAAGATTTTGGTTCTGCAGCGGCAGACCTTAAATGGGGTGTTCTGCAGGGGGTCCATCCTGGGTCCCCTCCTATTCTCTTTATACCTGCTACCACTTGGTGCTATTTTCCGGAAACACAACATACCCTTTCACTTCTACGCCAATGACTGTCAAATTTACTTCCTTCTAAGCCACAATGGCACATGCTCTATTCATCCTCTGCTCGACTGCCTGGCTGACATTAGGGACTGGATGGCTTAAAATTTCTTAAGTTTCAATGAAAAGAAGTCTGAAGTCATGTTGTTCCCTCCCAACGACATGATCACGATCCACTGCATCGACCTCTCCGCTCTAACCCTGTCAGAAAAACAAAGAGTCACAAATCTGGGAGTGATAATGGACCCTTCTATGAAACTCAACAGTCATGTAAACATGATTGTTAAATCCTGTTTTTTTCCAAATGAGGCGACTGTCTAAGCTGAAACCCATTTTGTCCAAAAATAACCTGGAAACAGTAATACATGCATTCGTTACATCTAGGCTTGATTACTGCAATTCGCTCCTGTTTGGTATCAGTCAGACCTCAATTGCACGACTACAACTTGTCCAGAATGCAGCAGCCCGATTTTTAACCAGTACAGGCAAAAGAGAGCACATTACACCAGTTTTGGCCTCACTGCACTGGTTACCAGTTCACCTTCGAATCCAGTTCAAAATACTCCTGTATGTCTACAAATCACTGAACAGTTTCACCCCCCCTCCCCCCCATCTCTCTGACTTGCTACAGCCATATGTCCCACCACGTTCTCTGAGGTCAGCGGACCAGTTATTTCTCACAGTTCCAGGAACTCGTCTTAAGCACAGAGGTGACAGGGCCTTCTCTGTAGCAGGACCAAGACTTTGGAACGAGTTACCTCTGCTTGTCAAACAAGCCCCTCTCTCTCGGTTTTCAAATCCCGTTTAAAAACCCACTACTATTCCGTAGCTTTCAACACCAGATGATCTTTGTTTTGAACCTGTTTGCTTCACACTGGTTAGTCGTCATATTTATTATCTGCATCGTTTTTATGTCTATATTCTGATTTACTGTTTTTCTGTCTGTACAACACTTTGGTTGGCCTTGTCGCTGTTTTAAGTGCTCTATAAATAAAATGGTATGGTATGGTAAACAATAGTTTCTAAACTCTAAACGCTCTATCAGAGAACAGAATGTCATGATTTCCCTCTCTCTGCCTCTGCTGCTCTCAGCCACCTGCAAGCGCTCTTGGCCACGCCCGCTTCACAGCTCTGCACAGTGAACAGCTGATCAGCTTCAGCAGGACATTTATCCTGCAGCTCTGGGCTGCACAAAGGTGCAGGAGGTGCTAAATAATTTAAAACAATTTATTTTAAATAAAAATGCTGTGCCGATCGTGCGGCTCATCATCAATCATCCAGTTGTGTGTCATGTCCAATCTTATTTTGAAAAACCGCGATAGAGCGAGTCCGCAATAAACGAACCACGAACTAATGAGGGACTACTGTACATATACATATACTGCAATTGCGAATGACAATAAAGAACCTTGACTTTATATATTTATGTATAATTAATTAATGTTTTTTATACATATATATATTTAATATATAAATATTGATACTTTACATTATTAATTTTTACATTTTGACATAAAGTTCATGTATTTTTTATTTTTTTTCCTTTTACCACTTGGACCCAGGTTTGAAATGAATTCAGCGGATCGCAAAGACTGTTTATTTACTTTTCTTTTTCTTCTTCTGGAAATAATTTATTCAACCACAGATTCTTTTTTTTTTTAAGCTATCAACGTCAAAACTGATAATGAAATCTTACATTTTGATCCATTTTTGAGGTAATGTTTATTCAGGCTTTCAAGGATGTTTGACATTTTTATATTATTAAATTTTAAAAGACATGACATCGCTTACATAAAAAGTCAAATTAAGAGTAGAAAGGCTCTTAAACATTGTTTGTCTGGATGCGTTCTGACAGAAATGTCAGCACTGCACAGAAAGATAGCCTTATGACTTGTAGTTCCATTTGATACAGCTGAAAGTGCCCTCAAACTAAACTATGGCTGGCATTTTATGGTACACCCAGAGTTATTTTGATATTTTACATCTAAAATAAAACTAGGAGGAGCGTCTCAAAAGATATGAACTTTTTCAAATATTTAGCACTGACTTTATTTGTGTCTGCCATTTATGGCGGTAAATCGTGGACTCGGTGTAACTATGATTTTGTCCATTTGTCAGGTGGTCTACAAGAAGGCCATCATGGCTGTTGGGTCCTTGACCATCAATGAAGAGAGGTCAGAGGCCATTGACTTCTCTGTGCCCTTTGTTGAAACCGGAATCAGCGTCATGGTGTCACGAAGCAACGGAACCGTCTCGCCTTCTGCCTTTCTTGGTAAATCTTTTCCTCAAATATGAATTTCATCATTTTCTCTCCTCTTTTTTTCCCCATAACTGTGAAACCCCCCCCCCCCCCCCCCCACTGAGCAGACTATCAGGGGCACAATGACAGGGAGGTGCTTACATGTTGGCAAAACCCCGAACATAAAACGGAATATTTTATTCAGACTGTAAGGGCTGGCCAAATTCCACTTGTACTCTGACTTTATGTAGGCCTCAACACCCTGAGCACATTAATATTTCTACCAGAGCAGCGCAAGTGGAGCATGCCAGCTGTTTTTTTTTTTCTTTTCTTCTTTTCCAGTTGTTGAGATGACTAGAAACCGAAGCGCTCCTCCATGCTTGCCTAATGTCTTGTATTGTCACTGGAGCGCGACAGAGAGCGAGGGAGGTGTATTGGACCATGTGTGTGTTGGTCCCTCTGTATCGAGCCATGTGTCAGAACTCCTGTGTGTAAAGAAAGTTTAAAAAAATGAAGTTTGTGTGATGCGGTGTTAATATATGGGGACACTTGTGTATCGAGTCGAGTGGAGAATGTGGCCGTGTTTATGTTCAGGGCTGAATGCTGTTTGTGTGTGTGTGTTGGGGGGGGGGGGGGGTCCAGGGTATCAGTGATGGTTCAGTATCTCTCGCGCTCATATTAGAGGCACCTCAGCGCGCAATCTCTCAGGGTTGGCTAACTCTGGCAGTCACACACTTACGCATGCAGTGACACACGTGCGCGCACGTACACATACAGCTTGTCTGGGTCTCTGGCACTGATCCTACTCTGAACTCCTGCCCTGGTCCTCACCAAACACAGACTCATACAAATACATCACATATACACATGCCCACAGCAGGGCACATCAGATCACCAAGAGTTTGATTCTCGCCTCTCCCACCTCTGTCTCTCCCCGTTTTTCTCCATCGTCTTCCCCCCCTGCCCCAAGCTTCTCCTCCTCTCAGCTCCCATCCGAGGGAATAATGAAAAATATGGAAATGTGTGCTGTCAAGCTCTCTGTGACTAACTCTCCCTCCCACTGACTCTCTTCTTTGTATCATATTTTTTTGTTTCTCCCCCCTCAACTGTGTTGTGTGTGTGTGTGTGTGTGTGTGTTTTCCCCACTCCTTTTTATTTCACGCATCTCCTGCTCCTCTTCAACGTCTCTCTGTCTCAAGGACTCAATTTTGTTTTAACTGAGTCTTCTTCTCCTCCTTATTCGTAGAGCCCTTCAGTGCATCCGTTTGGGTGATGATGTTTGTGATGCTGCTCATTGTCACAGCCATCGCAGTCTTTCTCTTTGAGTTTGTCAGTCCACTGGGCTTCAACCGCAACTTGGCCCAAGGCAAAGGTACACACACACACACACACACACACACGCACACACATATACTCAATCAGGAATATCATACCAATCATTTCTCCCAGCAGCAGGAAGTACAGGTCCAAGTTTCCCCCGAAGCAAGAGAAGTGACCTATTATTGCTCTTGCTTCAGTCAGTTCAGCCAAAGTTAGATCACATTACCATTTCTTTCCCAAAGCTCATCGCAGAAACTATCTGAAGCGTCATCAAAAAGCAGAACCTGCAACTGACTGCAGGCTTTGAGCTGCAGATTATTGTTCGGCTTTCATCAAAGAATAGATTTTAGCCTATTCCCAGTTCAGGATGAAAGACTGGATTAGGTCATTTTCTGTTTTTTCTAACATAAGTAAAAATTAAAAATAATCTTTAACATATAAATCAGCAGCTTCATGCTAAAGTAGGTCAAATGTTTAAATTACTATTACTGTCTGCACCCTACACGAATAGTTCAGATCTTTTAACTTGTGGTTCTCTGGAAAGGTGAAGAACAGTTATTATCTACTTTGTAAATAGCTCTTTGAATGATCTCAGTTTAGAGCAACAGAGTTAAGACCAGCTTGACAAGCTAATTGCTAGTCAGAACGAGGCCAAGACCCAAAGCTCCAGTCTCCAAACTTTCAAACCAGTTCATGTGTACAATCAATCTTTACGTTGATGTCACATTGTTGACCATTCCTACAAATATACCATAAAACGCCTGCAAGATGGACCCCCAGGCTGTGATGAAAGAGCTATAGCTTGCTTCTGTTGCTGCTATTATTTGTGCTTGCAAATAATCACAGCGGTATATAAAGCAAACATGTACAGTAATATGAAACTGACAGTAAGATTTTTTTTTTTTGTTTAAGTTATTTTGACTGCAGCAGTTTGGTCTGTTTCCACAGAACCCCACTTCAAAAGATCTGAACTATATATTTAAATAACTAATTAGTTTGTGCAGCTTTAAAGCTGGAGGTTAAAGATACAAAACAAACTTGACATTTTGCCTGATGGCACCTTTAGACTTCAGTAGCTTTTTCAAATCAGGTGTCAGCCCATCCAGAAATAAACATTAAAACAACATATAGTAAATCTGGTTTATTGAGTTTTAACTTGTTACACCACAATCTCCCAGATATATAACATGGGTAATATAAACATTAATGTCTGTTTGTTATTTGAGTTGCGTAGAGAAAGCAAATACATGTAATAACTAATACGTAAAGCTACCTTACTGATAGTTACATTGTGGCTTTACTCAATATCTCCTTCTATCTCACTGATCTGCTGCAGCCATATGTCCCACAGTGCTCTCTGAGGTCAGCAGACCAGATGCTTCTATTGGGTCCAGGCACTCATTTTAAGCTCACATGTGACAGGGCTTTCTCTGCTGCAGGTCCAAAACTGTGGAACGAGTTAACACTGCATGACAGACAGGCTCCCTCTCTTATTGTTTTTAAGTCTCGTTTGAAAACTCACTTTTATTCCCTGACCTTTGACACTGTGTGAGTTGATTTTAACTTGTCTATGTTCTATAATGTTAGTCATTTAGTTTTTATCTTTACCTATTTGGATCTATATATTTTATCCTTTATCATTTGCTTATTTGTTTTTGTTGTACAGTACTTTAGTTGGCCATGTTGCTGTTTTTAAGTGCTTTATAAATGAATTGGTATGGTATGGTATATTATGGCATGATATGTTAAAGTATGGTATAGTATAGTATAGTATAGTATAGTATAGTATAGTATAGTATAGTATAGTATAGTATAGTATCGCATCGTATCGTATCGTATAGTATCGTATAGTATCGTATAGTATGATATGGTAACATACTGACATTTTAAACTAAAAACATTGCTGAGAAACTGAGATTAATGATGCAGCTGTCAACCTTATTTTTATTTTTTCTTTGAGTAAAACTCTGAAAATCCCAACATTTATAGGTTCAAACATACATCAATCAGCCATAATTTTATAGCAGTCCAGCTGAAATTTAATAAGCCCTACCCAAATTGCCAGAACAACTTTGGAAATGTAAGACACAGACGAAGAACATCCTGGAGGTTCCTGGTGAGTCTGCGACCAGTGCCTTAGCCGTACACCATGTGGGCACCCGTCAGATGCCATCAGAGTCAACCAGATGGAAATCTTTGGAGTTTGTACTTTGGGTCATATCTAAGTGTTTTTTGAGGACAAGTGCTGCCCTGCTGAAAAAGGGATGCTTCTGGAGGCAAACGTTGCTGCCATGTGGGGGTATGATTAGTCTGCAGAAATGTTTATGACAGTTTAGGCTGCTTATGCTGCTGGCATGTATCAGACAAACATCTGACACGAACGGTGTCAAGGGTTAAAGGTTGATTGATAATATTGCTAATATTGTTGTTGCTGTTGTCCATTGTTGTCATCTTTCTTTGTTGAAATCAGGTCTCTCTTGTAAATGAGTCCTCGAGGCTCAATGGGATTTACCTGTATAAATAACGGTTGATTGAACGCTAAGATTCAGAATCCTGCATTGAAACTGGAACAGCAGTCTTACTCGTTTTACCTGGCAGTTGTTTTTTATTTGTTGTTATGGCTGATCTCTGAGTGTGTGTACACCATCTTTGGAGGTATTCTAAAATCTACTTAAAAATATATATATACTTTTTTCAACAAGCTATGAATCTGACAAACATCTTTTTGGGGGTAAAATTTCATAGACAGTACATGCATGTGGCTTTGCATCATTCTGGCAAAACGTAGTTCTGGTTGTATCTATTCTTTGCACGTCTAGCAAATAATTGTTTTCATAAACTGCCACAACATGTGCGAGCTGTAGGCAATGAGAAATACCGAAGTTAATATTACTATCACAATTTTCCCAGTGTCACCCTCTGGTCCTGCTAAACTAAACAGCTTCTCTTCCAATTTCACATTATGTCGAAATAATACGTCACTAATTATATCACAAATCCTTCAAATTTAAGATTCCCTCGAGCTAAACCATAAAACTCTCAGCTGTACTTTTATTTATTTACTTTTTTGGGAAGGTTTCTGTGAAAGTGACACTGAAACGGTTGGTAATTTTCAAGAATGTACATTTTCTTAAATACAGATGTTAGCGTGTCTGGGCTTTGATTTTTCATTTTATACTATTATATTGTGACAACTAATTAACTCTGACTGAAACCACACAGAGACAAACAGCCACACAGCTGACATTCGATCATTACTTACAAATTTTCTCTAGTTACTTTGTCCACTACTCCAAATGAGATAGTCAAATGTAAAAAATACAGTTCAACATAAATAAATACATATAAATAAGGAAAATAACTAATGAGAAAGTGAAAGAGAAGCAAAACATTTTCACACTTTATCAAACCATTGAAGTATTTTTTGATTACAAATGTAACTTGAAGGAAGTCTATTGAAAATGGTGTACATCACACATTATTAACTATTATTAACTATTATTAACTATTATCGGAGTAGTAAGCAGCTGGATCAGGTGCCATCCAGCTGAAGTGCATCAAATAATAAAATAGTAAAAATGAAAACGCATTACAGAAAACATGACATTAATTTCTTGGTTGATGCCAAAAGATTGTACTGTATGGATCCAACAGACTTTTTAATAAAGCAATAATCTAAGGTGACTCAATTATTATTATTATTATTATTATTATTATTATTATTATTATTATTATTA
>NC_056513.1:25160294-25167229 GCF_014905685.2 Nematolebias whitei
TATTATTATTATTATTATTATTATTATTATTATTATTATTATTATTAAGGTGACTTGCTTCAGATTTGTTGTGTTCAGCAGCCTCAGCTGTGTTCACCCTGACTCTGAGCAGACACACTCAGTCTGTTTGTGGGTCAAAGCTCCAGCTCATCTTTTAAATTTTTTAAATTGAAAAAGGAATTACTTTTAACGTCTTCATTCATTCATTCAACCTTTATTATTATTTATTATTTATTATTTATTTATTTAACAGTGCCTGTGAGGCTCTGTATTCAGATCTGTCTAAAGGATTAAAGCGCTGTATTTTACATATTGGCTTCATTTTTCTGACCTGGATGCTTGCTTTACAATTTAAATCTTTATCTCATATTATCTTATCTCTAGCTTTATATTTGTCTAAAATCGAATCTGTATTATTATTATTTCAGCATGTTCAGGCTGCTGTTGTTACGTCGTATTATTTTAAATTACTAGTGTTTAGTGCATATCTTAGATCTTTTAGCATACTGTTTGGCGTTTGTTTAGCGTATATCTTAGTGTATATCTTAGAGCCTTATATACTGTTTCTTTTTACACTTTATATTTTTGCTATTGTTGGGTATAACGGATCCTGAGTACCTTTTTTTTTCTACCTCTTGTACCTCATGAATGACAATAAAATTGACTTGAACTTGAACTTGTAATCTTTTCCCTCCTTTTCTTCTTTGTCTTTTTCCTCCATCTGCTCTGTGCCAATCACTCAGACCCGCATGGTCCATCGTTCACCATCGGTAAGGCCATATGGCTGCTGTGGGGCCTGGTGTTCAACAACTCTGTGCCTGTGCAGAACCCGAGAGGCACCACCAGTAAATTCATTGTGTCCGTTTGGGCCTTCTTCGCTGTCATCTTCCTGGCCTCCTACACTGCCAACCTGGCTGCCTTTATGATCCAGGAAGAGTTTGTGGACCAAGTCACTGGACTGTCCGACAAAAAGGTGGGGTTACACAAGGATGAACACACACACACGTGCAGAGGAAACTAAACACATTCGCAGTCAGGTTGCTCTTGTAATGGATGCCAGGCCTGCGGCCAGACAAGACTCTCTGGGGAGTGCCCTCGGGCTTCACAGCCCAAACCCAGTGGCCGAAGCTGTCACCTCACTAATGCTGCCAGCACGGTAGACCTACGCACACACACTCAGGCTGCAGAGATCAAAGGCGTGTGTGTGCCGTTTGCAGAGCCTGGCAGTGTCAGCAGAACCCCAGCCAGTCTTACACTAGACTGGATACACAATGATGATGACTGATGAGTACTCTCTGCTGTCTCCCCCTTCTCTTATTTCTTCCGTCTCCTCTTGTCACTTTACTCTCTTCCTGCCCTCCTCCTCTGAGCACCTCCTCCACTTTTACTTTTTTTTTTTTTTCATCACTGCTCGGGCTTCTTTTTCTCTCTTCATTTTCTTCCATCTGCTGTCACTCGCTCCTCCTTTTAACTCGCGTCTTTTCTTTCCGTGCTCTCGTCACATGTTATCATCAGCCTTTTTAAATAACTGGCACCCTCTTTTCATTGTATTTCTCTCCGCACAGTTCCAGAGTCCATACTCGTACTCCCCACCTTTTCGCTTTGGGACGGTTCCCAACGGCAGCACCGAGCGCAACATCAGGAAGAACTATCCGGACATGCATCAGTACATGATCAAATACCACCAGAACGGCGTCCAGGATGCACTGATCAGCCTCAAGACAGGGTAAAGTAAACGTGCCAAGCCGACTCGCGTCACGTTCTGATGTGCACACCTGAGGGTGCGGTTTCTGCAGACAGCACATATGTTTAAGGACATGGGAAAATAAACAAAACAGACTTTTTGCAGCACACAGAAAGCCAACCCTATGGCGACCGGCGTTAGCTCCTGCTAAAACTCTGTAATCGCTCTGTGGAGTGTTTCTGTCTGTGACAGTAACACACACACCTACACACACCATTTGCAAATGCTCATTATAGTTTTGTGTTGCTGCTGGAAACAAAAGGAAGCTGCCAAAACAAAGAAACTGTAATTTGCTCGGGAGTTATCTACCTTTTTTTCCCCTTCTGCACTCAAAAAAAGTCAGCACAGCTTTTAATGTGTTCTGTTATTTTTATGAGCTTTCAATAGATGGATGGATCTGTTGTTAAGTATTTTAGCAATATACAATTTTAAATTTTGCTTTTGCATTAATTACCGTACTTTCCGCTGTACAGGTTGCAATGTCGTATAAGTTGCATCAGTCCAAATATGTCTAATAAAGTGGGAAAAATCATAAATATTTGGCTTTGCTATATAAGTTGCATCTATTATGCGTCACAGCTGACCACCTGGAAATGTGGGCTGGTGTTGTGCCAAAAATCGATTGGCTCGAAATCTTGCCTGCGGGAGCGTGCACGAGAGGACTTTAACAAGAATATATCTAGATTAACACTTAAAAAATATATATTTTTTGCTCGAAACTATAACAAATGTGAATCTCAGTCGAACTTTTCCTTAATAAATGCACTATATAAGTCAAATCAGCTGCATTTCAAAAACTGATTCGTGGAAGCGGGATTGCGCAGTGGGAGGACTGGCTGTGCGTCAAAATGAAACAAGATTAACACCTAATAACAATTATTTGTTTTATTTATTAACCTTTATTTAACCAGGCAAATCCCATTGCGATCACACATAACTTTTGCAAGGGAGACCTGGGCCTGAAGGCAACCTAACATGCAAGTGTTTGATCTGTGGGAGGAAACTGGAGTACCTGTAGAAAACCCACGCATGAGAAGAACATGCGAACTCCACACAAAAAGACCCCAGGTCCAACCGGGGATTGAACCCAGGACCTTCTTGCTGCGAGGCAACAGTGCTAACCACTGAACCATGTATGCTCGACATTATAGCAAAGGTGTGTCTCAGGTGAAATTTTCCTTAATAAATGCACTTTAATGGTCAAATCAGGTGCATTTCACCTGGGAGGTGCAGCGAAATGCAACTGATTTGATGTTGGCTCCAGGAGTTCCAGAGCGAGACGAAGGTGTCTTGGTACGGCAAGCCAAGTGTCTCATTAATAGAAATTTTAAAAAATTAATGAGACACTTGGCTTGCCATATTAGTCAATGGCCCTCTAGTGGCTGGAAATGGTAGTGTTCAATATTTTCCATGTCAGAATGAATGAAATCGTCAGATCTCAGACAAAAATTGGTTTATAAATATGGGGTAAAAAACATAAATATGTCGCTTCACTGTATAAGTCGCAGGGCGTGCAAATGTATGCAAAAAGGTGCAAATTATACAGTGAAAAGTACGGTAATTTATTGATCCTGTGTACCAAACGGGCGAGGTTTGTTTCTAAAGTCTCATAGATTAGATTTGTTTATACAACATCAAAACTTTATAATGAACATGTCTGGCAGACTCATCAATATTTCACCAACTTCATAAGCACAGTTTGTTGCAGGAAGAAAATTTGAGCACTTTTCTGTGGCACAAAATAAGCAAACCCAATGCTTTCTGTACTTAAATCAATTTATATTGTTTTCCAATGCTGCACGTCATAAAATGAATAAAAAGTAATTGCAGCAGCAGATAAAACACGCATTCATTAAATATGTGCCCTTTGGATGAATTTAAAGTGTTTTACATTCATGCATACATATTTAAAATAGAGGGCTGCAGGGTGTATTCATTCAATTACAGAAAACCATATTTAAAAAAAAAATTCCTAATAGAGTTTTTTTCTACTACACTGAAAGGTTCGAACGGTTTCTGTGTTTCAGACTCTACTGGGAGACTTCCGTGTCTGATATGAAATTGTTTTCTTATTACTTTTTGACAACGTAATAACAAAAGCTGCAGGTAAAACTGTAACAGATCTGTGTGAACAAAGGCATCTCATTTCAGCAAACACATACATACACTCTAAAGTGTCTATAGCCCATATCAGATTTGTGTGAAAAATATCAGCTCAGTGAATATGGAGCGATACAAGTCTCTATCTGAGTCTGCTTTTAATGGCAGAAGACTTTATCTGCAGCTGGATCAGCAGTGAGCACTTTGTTTTTAATCATTGAAGCCTGCTGAGTCCAGCTTCACATAAATCACAGGAATATTTCATGAACCAGTGGACAGATTTTAATGAAACTATCAGAAAGCAGTAGTTTGATATGTATCTACGTTTGATTAACAGAGAAGTCAACACCACTGAATATGGACGCCACAACTAAGTGACTTAGCAAACTTAAAAATAGCTATAACTCAACCAGTGTTTATAGATACTCATCTAAAATTTGATGTAGATGTAGCTTTGAGTCATTCCCCATCAACGTTCTGAGCTGTAACTGATCCTGCAAGACTAGTTTTGGGGGATAATTGTTAGATGTACGTTTACCACTTGTTAGCATTTGGAATGAACCCAATTCAAGATGGCTGCTACAGCTTATTGACTTACTGACAGTCACAGACAAATGAAAGTTTTCCACATACAACATAAAAGGCTGACAAGTGTTCCAAAAACTTTTGACAGAACCCTTCAGGGTATGTCTGATTTTTTTCCAAATGAATATGAAACATCACTTTTCTTATCCAGTGAACATATGCTGGGGTGTGTGGGTCCTTCCAGTTGCACAAAACAAGTCTTCTGACCAAGAGAGAGCCGAAAGCATCCCCATCCTTCTTGTACTTGCTGAAGGATGTATCCACAGGAACCACCCCAAACAGTGAGATGTACTATGGTGATGGGTGTACAGTTTTTCCACAGAGAAGGTGGCAAAATAGATTGCCAAAAGGTCTGCAGTTTGGGACAGGTCCATAATTTGTGCAGGAGCATAGTTGGAGTTTGTTTACAATGATTACATGCGGGGTCCAGGTCGGCTTTGATCTTGGACAGCTTGTCTTTGGACCGGTGCAGTCGGTGCACCACCTTGAATTGAATTACAGCGCGTCACAGACAGATTGAAGATGAGTAAATGTTCTTAATGATCCTTCTCCAGATTGAGTCCGATATGGATTCCTCCAGGTCTGTTTCCCATTTCAGTTTAAGGGAGTCCAGATTGAACTCATGTTATGAATCAGGCAGTGTTTAGATTTTACTGAGCCCCCTTGGTATCAGACCTGCACTCCAAAATCGTTGCCACAAAATGTTTAGACAGGCACAAAGGAAAACAGTCAGAGTTAGACATCACAAAATGTCTCAGCTGCAAATATCTGAAGAACTGTGACTTGTAAACCTTAAACTTCTGTACCAGCTGCTCAAAAGAGGCAAATCTACCATCAATATATAGATCATATAGAATTCTGGGTCTTTAATATATATTTTTCAAGTTTTTCACACTAAAATCTTTGAACGTTAAAGGAGACAAAAAGGGAAAAAATAACAAAGTTAATATTTGGAATGAGTAAGATAATTATTTTTGCTGTCTTAGGTAATATTGACTCAAGACCTTCTAGTAAAAATATGGCTCATCCATGGGTGCACATTACGTACTGTTGCAAAAACTGAATTACAAAAAGTGAATGAATTAGTCAGCTAATGATTTATTTCCTTCTCGTGTTGTGCAGTTTAGGAGGAACTGAGGTGTTTCTGCGTAAAAGTGCAGCATTTATTGTTGATCATTCCTCTCTAAACCTGCACATTAAATGCATACAGTGCAGTGCTAAAACCTTCTGGACATGGTGTGCATGTGTGTTTGTACAGTTAGAGGACGGATTGAACCAGAAAATGTGAGAAAATGGGCAAAAGTGACTTCATTGTGCCAACAGTTCTTCGGGATCATTTACTGTAACCGTTCTCTGGAGAAAGTTGCTGCTTCGGTTTTTTTCTCTGCCGACCTACATGTTACATTTCCAGATAATAAAGCAAATATGTTTGGATACTTTTAGCATTTATATGAACTTAAAAACAGTCTATAGGAAGCCTCACCCACCATTTAACAAGTGCTGCAAAAGAAATACAGCCATTTTCATTTCATACTTGTTTTTTACTTTATATTTTGCATCCTATGCAGTCTAGGCTGACAGACTTTCACACACCTTTATCTCACACCCTTTTCCTTGTACTTCACACTTTGAAACACACCAAAATACAAGAAATGATATGTTCCTTCCTTCTTTTAAACAGTACAGAGGTTGCAAGTTTTTATAATGAGCTCCAAGTTGTTCAACGTAATTAACCTATATAGACTGATTGAAACTGCAGTGCACACAGTACAAACACGTCCATTTACTTTCCTTTGTATGACCATTTTTAATCACTACCACATTCAAACATAATTTATCTAATTTAGAGGCAAAAATATATCAACCCAGTTCAGTAAGTTTATTTTTTGAATGATACAGTTTAATCATTCCGTAATAGAAGCTAAAATAATGACAATAAATAGTTGTATGGCTTTACATTTTAAGTAATGCCATATAATTAAATGGTCAAAAACCAGAATGTATAAACAACAACAAAATCAGCGCAGCTGATGTATTAACCACCTGGTAATTAACTCTTGTAAATGCAGGGAATTGTTTTAATAAACTGAGACAGTTTAAACGTTTGATATTTTTCAAGATAACACCTTAAAAATGAACTATCACAAACTGTAGCAGAACTGCAAATGAGAAAAATATATCAGAAAAAAATAAAATCTCTGGGCTCCAAATGAACAACATTTTTTCTAAATGATTTTTGTTGAGTTCCATTTGCTTCAGTCAGTTAACAATACTGAAGGCTTTCTTCAAAGGTTAAAGGTGGCAGATTTTTAGACGACAAACCCAAGGTGCAGGCCGACACAATGAATGACAAGGAGGATGATTTTAAATGGGCTTTAAAAAGCAAATAATACCCCCAACAGGGGCAATTCTAGAATTTGACCTTAAGGGTGCTTAGCCCCCCAGTGCTGACAATAGCTCTTGGCTTGAACAATACGGTGGCCATTGGCATCAAAAGCATTTGTAA
>NC_056513.1:25167329-25193082 GCF_014905685.2 Nematolebias whitei
GGGGGGGTGACACACTGGTGGGAGGGTCTGGGGATCCTCCCCCAGAAATTTTGAATAAAGTAGAGGCCATTTCCTACATTCTGGTGTATTTTAACAGGTTTTAAAACATCTATGTTTACCTACATAAGTAAACACTTGATTCAATAACTATTTTAGAGAGCAACAAGAAGTAGCCTGACCAACAGCTCTCCTTGTGTGAATAGAGCACGCTTTGCATTTTTCACGAAATCCCTCTGACTGCAAAACGTTCATAATGTAAAACCCCAACAATGTTGTCAGAGGACAAAGAGGTACAGTTCCTGCAGGTAAGGGGAGTTTCACTTCGGGACAAGTTGAGGTTGCTGATTGGTCAGTTGCTGACAAGCCTGTTGGATTGATGGACAGGTGGTGTTGAGGATCTGACTCGTGCAAAAAAAAAATCATAGATTTTACTGGTACATTTAAGAGTGTCATAATTTATTCCATATTTATTACAAATTTATTTAATATTTTTGTGAATCTATGGTTTGAGAACTGAGTTTCTTTACAAAATCGTAATGATGGTTTCTTACTTTTTCAGCAGTGCTGAGTTAAAATTTAGGAGTGCGTGAGCACCCCCAAAAAGAGGCTAAAATCGTAACTGCCCCCAAATAAATTAATCTAGAAAGGCTGACAAAGCAGCATGAACTTGCAGGAGCAACACACTGAGCTAAAAAAAAAAAATCACAGAGAACCAGACTAGGCAAAAAGCCTCGTAATGCCAGACAGAAGGTGTACAGAATTTAAAGACGAGGGCCGATGAACACCTGGACTAATGTCGAACAAGAATAACTGAGTGTGGGCGTTTAAAGTAGATGAAAAGAAGAAAATGACTCAGAGAGAAGTAGTAAGTGGCTCAGAGGAACACATGGCATCAAAAACTAAACACAAAGGAGATGTTTTGTTCACCTGCATGAAGGTGTTAATTAGAGAGGAGGACAACAGACTATCAGGCTTGATGCTCCGCTGCAGGTTTGAGAAAGCTGGAATCTGAGACCTTCTCCTCTGTTCAAAGTTGTTTTTTTCACGTTTAACTTCCTTTACCCCCTACCAAACCAGCTAGCCTTCTATGTCCAAAGGTCAACATTATGGTCCTCAAAAGCATGTATGTTATCCTTGAGATGTAAGTGTATGGCTGGCTTTTCTGTGTTGAGCCAAGCATCTGCGGAGAGGCTGTTGAGTTTCTCCAATATAGAGGTCTGAACATTTCTTGTTGCACAGAACTGCAGACACCACCCCGCTCAGTTTGGGAAAGGAGGTTTTGTCATTAGAATAGACCAGCCCACAACAGCGTTAGTACTTATTTTTTTCTACCAGACAACAGGGTGCTGGAGAGCCCTCATGCCCTGAATGGATGCACGCAACTGGGCTTGTCATGTATTCCTGGGGGCAGTGGAAGATGATGTGCCTATCTGTTCTGTCCGTGGAGGACTTAGAAGATGTGTAGATTATTGTATTTATGATAACAGGGTTTCTGCTTTTTGAAATTGGAGGATACCTAAGATATCGACAAATTAGGAAGACATCGGCAGCAGTTTTGGCCGTGGTAAAGCTGCCAGCCTTATGTGAAGGATTAATTTATGCCTTGAGCTCTCAGACTCGAATTCTTAACAAGCTCAACTGCATGCTGGA
The DNA here is from genome assembly GCF_014905685.2 of Nematolebias whitei. Lineage (NCBI taxonomy): Eukaryota > Metazoa > Chordata > Actinopteri > Cyprinodontiformes > Rivulidae > Nematolebias > Nematolebias whitei. The sequence goes on from NC_056513.1 coordinate 25,168,980, forward strand.
CATGATTTCTGAGAAACATAGGCCACTTGCAGCTCCTGGAACACGCCGGCATGATGGATTCGACCTTGGAGAAAGCTAACGATCATGGACCGGGCAGAATGTCCACAAATCCGTCTGTTTGGATTCATCATTGAGTGTACCAGCAGAACTTGAAGGCAGACAGAAATCCGAGTTTGCCTGCCCAAAACAATTGTTGTTTACCTGAATTTGGCCTCCCCGCTGGCCTTGGACAGTCCAACTTATCTCAAATTGCTCCTGGAGGATGCTTAAACTAGAAGATCTAAGCCCCCCCCCCCCCCCCCCCCCTGCGACCTAACTGTATAAATCTAATAATAATAAGTCTAATAATAATAATAATAATAATAATAATAATAATAATAATAATATGCCTCCAACAAAGTTAAGTCAGGTCCTCTGGATGGTTTCTTTGTGTTGAAACGTTTCATCTTTCATCCAAATCACTTCATCAGTCCGCGGAGCCAAAACAAACTCAATCCCATAAGTGGCTTACTCATATAGTGGGCCAACCAGTTTGATGGTGATAAGATGGTTTCTGGAGTCTGCCCTCTCCCCCATCAACTCCTCCCAAGCTGCCATGGCCAAATTGCTTCAAAACCAGAAACCATGTTATCACCATAAAACTGGTTGGCCATAAAACACATGTGAGTGAGCTACTTATGGGACTGAGTTTGTTGTGGCTCGTCAGACTGATGAAGTCTTTTGGATGAAAGACGAAACATCTCAACAAAAAAAGAAACTGTCCAGAGGACCTGACTGAACTTTGTTGGATTTTTTTACCTGGATTTTTGTGCATGAGCCATGATATAATATGTCCTACATTAGATTTCAGAATCTTGAAGCCAAAACTGTTCAGTGTACATGAAAGGAAAAAAAAAAAAATCCAAATTGTTTTCTTCTCTTGTTGTTCTATATTTAATGTGTCTGTACCGCTCAGTTTGACCGTGTAAACTGTTGAGACGTTCTGAGTCCTGTTTTTCCTCCCAGAGCTCACACTGTTTGTTTCGTTTACAGAAAACTGGATGCGTTCATTTATGATGCTGCAGTCTTGAATTATATGGCGGGCAGAGATGATGGCTGCAAGTTGGTGACGATCGGTAGTGGCTACATCTTTGCCACCACAGGTTATGGAATTGCTCTACAGAAAGGCTCCTACTGGAAACGTTTAGTTGACCTGGCCATACTCAGCATCATAGGAGACGGTAAGTCATTTAGCATCAACATTTTAAGTTTTAAAGCTATTGCAGGTTTTTAATGTCAACACTTTTACAGTTTATTTATTTATTTATTTATTTATTTTTGGTTTCCCCTACAACAACCCTCCCTTTTCTCCCCCCATTCCTCTTTTAGAAAGCTATCAGGAGCTAGTCTTAACACTCCATTTCATCATCATTACTCTGAGTGTGTGTTTCTGTGTGTGTCTGTGTGCGTGTGTCCACCATGTCCTGTTATGTTTACTCCTCCAGATTGTTCTGAATAATAAGCTGTGAGATGGAGCGAATGGAGGCAAATAAGAGAATCAGCCAGCCCAAAATCAAACCGCTGAAACAACTAAAGTGATTTGCTTCACTTACAACTTTTTTATTTAGGCCAAAACACCTTCCAGGCAAATCATATGCAATCACCACAATAACAATTATATCAATCTTTCCTCATCACTTAAAAAAAAAAGACCTTTTCCCCGCTCTACCACCTGTTTACTTTCTATTACTACTTACATTGTAAGTAGTGGGCAAAAAGTAAATTAAATATATTTAATGTCAGTTGGTTTAATAAATAAAAACAAAATACACAGTAATAAAAATTGGGCAATTATAAAACAACTCCAATTGGAGGAAGGTGCATATTCACTTTCTTTGTGTTATGTATTTTTAATTTGCTCAATATTCAAAGTTTTGCATGAATTTTGTTTGCCTGCTTTGTTGTCCCATCCATCCATTTTCTTTACCCGCTTATTCCATTCTGGGTCACGGGGGTCGCCGGTGCCCATGTCTAGCAATCACTGTGTGAGAGGCGGGGTACACCCTGGACAGGTCGCAAGTCCATCACAGGGACACATAGAGACAAACGAGACAAACAACCATTCACTCTCTCACTCACACCTAGGGACAATTTAGAGTTACCAATCAGCCTAACATGCATGTTTTTGGTCTTTGGGGGGAAACCGGAGCACCCGGAGAAAACCCACGCATGCACGGAGAGAACATGCAAACTCCACCCTGAAAGGCCCCTGGACCGGGGTTTGAACCAAGAACCTGCTCGCTGAGAGGCTGCAGCTCTACCAATTGTGCCACCGTGCTGCCCCCTGCTTTGTTGTGTACTTTTTTTTTTCTTTTTTTTTTAAAGCTGAATTCTTTGCAGTAAATGTCTGTAACATAATACTTTTGTTATTTTAAGTGACTTAAAACAATTTTTTTAATTAACCTAATATAGAAATGACAGTAATATGTCTGAGAGACTTTCTGCAACAATTTGCTGCATCAGTTCTTATCTTTCCTCACTTTCATTTTTTCTTTCCTCCTAATGCAATGGTACCCAACTCTGGTCCTTGAGGAACACCATCCTGAATGTTTTAGTTATTTCCCAGCTCCAACACACCTAATTCACTGATTTAATTACTTCATCAAGTTTTGCACAATCCTGTGAATCGCCCATTTATTAAAATCAGGTGTGTCGGAGCAGAGAAACAATTAAAACATGCAGGATGCTGTTCCTCAAGGACCAGGGTTGGGAACTCCTGTCCTAATGGAACCTCTTTTTTTTCATTAATCAGTTTCTGTTCCTTTGTTCCTCGCACCCTTTCTCATGCTGTCATTTACAAGTGTATTTCCTTTGTCTGTTTGCTTCCAACAGGTGAGATGGAGGAGCTGGAGGCACAGTGGCTAACTGGGATCTGCCACAATGAAAAGAACGAGGTGATGTCCAGTCAGCTGGACGTGGACAACATGGCGGGTGTCTTCTATATGCTGGCTACAGCCATGGGCCTCTCTATCCTCACCTTCATCTCTGAGCATCTTTTCTACTGGAGGCTGAGATACTGCTTCACAGGGGTCTGCTCTGGAAGGCCTGGCATGCTCTTCACTATCAGCAGGGTGAGGAGAAGGAAACATAACCCTTTTCTTCTGCAGGAGCCGTTTTCAGGAATTCAACCTGTGTTTGACAACCTTGAGTTGTTCTAGATTTGGTGTGCAGGGGGGCTGCTTTCACCAGTTTGAATGTGCTGCACTCAAAGCTATTTCCTTATCAAAACACCATCACCTAAAGTGCAGCAACTCTGCTTTACAGCATTGACTCAGGCTGTGAGGCACTGAAGCCTGGTGCAACACCAATATCAGGACAGGGGAAGGAAATGTTGGGCAAAAAATATTGACGTTAGACAGAACAGCTGATCTACAGACTACTGTGTAAAATTAAATGAGTATTGGTTTTGCTCATGGTTTAAAATCGGATGCAAGAAAACAACAAAACTACTTTAATGCAACCAATACAGCTTTTTATTTTTCTTCTTTTGAATCATTTGCTTTATCTTATAAAGGGCTAGCTTGTTGTTTAAGCATTTACAATGTGTGCAAATTGGCTGAAAACCTACATTTACAGGAAAACCTACAACCAGAACAATTCAGAAACATTCAGACGATTAAACCTCTGGAAGCAGAACTACAGTCTCATCCTCAAAAACCCAACTGTGTAGCAGTTTTCTACACAGAAATCTTATTTACTGTAGTTTTCTGTCATTTATAAGTGCACCACATTAACAGAGTTGTGAGAAAATTCATGTTGAATATGAAACTTTTTATGCTTTGCACTGTTTTGGTTGAAATCAACAGCTGCGTGAGCACTTAACTCCCCTCTGGACCTTAAAAAACACTTTGTACCTGTTTGGAGCATTTAGGAGGCGGAGCCAACACAAATAATTGTTTCTGAACACAGTTAACTTTTACAGCCTGATGAAAAATACAGTTCTATCACTGATCCAGAACTGAAACGTTACATGGGGTTATTTATTTTTCTTTATATACTTTTGTATGAATGTTTATTGTTGTGTGTACCTCATCTGTGGTTTATGATTAAAATATCTCTTGTAAAAAAGTCTCCTCGTGACTCAGTGAGACTAATCTGCATAAATAAAGTTCAAGTCAAGTTTGTCATTCACATCTCATGTGGCACATGAGGTGGAATGAAATTATGTACTCAAGGTCTCAGTTACCCCCAATAATAGCAAAAATATAAAGTGTAAAAAGAAACGGGAAATAAGGATCTAAGATATCCATTAAGATAAACACTATTAATGTAAAACAATACAGTGTATCAACAGCAGCCCGAACATGAGTCTGTGGTGAGCAGATAGGTATGAATGATTACATCACCATGAGATAAAGGTAAATAAAGGTTGAATGAAAAATGTTTTTGTTATGTACACATAAGCAGGAATTTGTGACTCTTAAGTTGGAAACAGACGCAGTTATCACTATCAAGATACAGAATGACTGTTTGGATGTTTATCAGTGCACTAAAAGAGCAAAGAGGAGGACAGATTTGATCTAGAGTCCAGATGAGGCAGACAAAACATGCTGCTGTACATATGAACTGAAGGATAAACAAATCAAACTGCTAAAAGAATGATAAAATAAAACACACAAAGTGGGTTTGTCCCTGCCTCAAAGTAATATGTACACACGTTCCCAAGTAGGTCTGGTAAAGGTAAGAAATGGTTGCACACATGCAAGTAGGGCGAGTTGAGTTAACCACAGACGGACAGATCCGCACACACAAACTTTAATGTACACACAAAGTACAAATGGGCACACCAAGACAGGCCACATTTTTCATTATTCATATGTGATGCCTCTGTTTTAAGCAGAGCTTTTATTCCAGTCAAGCAGCGTTTCACACATTAAGTGTCGTACAAAAGGAAAGGGTGATGGGTTGAGGAAAGTGTACGGGTTGTGATGGGATAAGTATGTGTGTCTCTGTGTCTCTTGGCGTGCCCATGCTGTTAGAGCAGTGATGCTGGAGGTTAAGTGGCTGTAGGAAGAACAACTCCTTTCACTCAAAGGACCCCCCCTCCAGTGACATCATCCCTTAGATTTAATTTACCAGGCACCTCTGAGGCAGTTCTTTTAAAAAGTGGTGATTACCTCCTCTAGTCACTTTACAAAACAAAATGAGGTTAGGGTTTGCAGAAAATGCACTCAAGAGATGATGTAGCGGGCTCTTATTATTCTTTGTAAGGAAATTAGTCTTGTGCATGTCTGAATTTTTTTATGGTCAAAGCCACTGGTTGGTGAATTACCTTTACTTTTCTATTACCTTTTCATATCCTTCTGCCCCTCATTTCCTCACCTTCTCTTTTCCATTTAATTTTCTCTCTTCTTCCCCTCTCAGGGTATATGGAGCTGTATTCATGGTGTTCATATAGATATGAAGAAGAAGACGCCTGAGCTGGACTTCAGTCCTCAAGCCAACATGCTGCACTTGCTTAAGTCTGCCAAATCAATCGCTATGTCTTCTCCCAAACGCAACACTGTTCTCCTGCAACCTAGCATCCTAGACATGATGACAGGAAAAGGTAATGTAAGACATTTATAGATGGTGCAAAACACTTCTTATATTTAAACAGAGCTTGGATAAAATGTTGGATCTTCTAACATTCCATGTCAGATAATTATGGCATTAGTTTGCGCATGCGCAGCAAAGGTGGGACTGTATGTTGTGTGTCCAGACTGTAATCAGATTGACTGATGTGCACATGCTACATGCTAAAACAACTGATAGTCTATCAGCTAACTGGACAAGCAGCCTTCCAAATATCCATCTATTGTATCTGTTGTCTGAGAAGCGTGTCATCTTGTCTCCTAGGTAACTCACTCCATAGTCTGCCTCAGAAGGGTCCTGGTCTCTATAGCAACGCTGCAGGTCCACAGGGTTTCCTGTCATTGTCCGGGAGACATAAAAACCACCTTAATAATGCTGCACCATTTCCCGGGCAACAAAAAGGCCCTGCTCACCAGACCAGCCCCAACAAACCTCAGCTGTCAATCACCAACGACAACGGCAAGAACCGCCTGCCAGGTCCAGCCATCACTGCATCAAAACCCCGAGCCTTGTGGAAGAAAAGCGTAGAGACACTGAAAACTCAGCCAAGTGTTGTATCTCCAGGCCCAAGCCCCACCCCTGCTTCAGGGGGCAGCGGACCTCCAACGATGAAAAGCCAGCGCTACCTGCCTGAAGAACCACAGCACTCTGACATGTCTGAGTGTTCCAGTCGGCCGCCATCGCACAAAGATTCTGACTCCATGGCAGTGAGGGGTGGGTTTAAACCAATTAATCAGCTGAGGAAGAGGGGTGGAGGTGGAGGAGGAGGGGGTGGCGGAGGAGCTAAGATTTACTCCATTGACTCTGACCAGGCCAGCCTCCAGTCGATCCCTCCCTACCAGAGAGACAGCCAGGGGGGAGGAGATGACCGCAGTTACCCCCCTGACCTCTTTCCACCTGAAAGCACTTACTCACATTCACACCAGTCGGACGCACCGATCATGCAGCTGAGCGCCAGCCTTTTGCACCACAGCCACAGTGCCGAGGCTGACCTGCATTCCCTGAAAGATAAGAAATACAGCACCTACACACACAGCAGGTAGGGTTTCCCAAACAAAACAAAACACTAAAATTGACTCACTTGTATCAAATGACTTTTTTTGTATGATCAGTGTTCTTTTTTTAATTCAGTGCGAAGGACAAATCTGGAGGTTCGTTTGAAGCTCCAACTGGAGGTTCGGGGACACAAGGGGCCAGGCCCGGCCACTGTCGCACCTGCCTGACCAAGCTCAGTGGTTACTCTGGCCTCTACACCGTTCGCTCACCACAAACTCGCTGTGATGCCTGCGCCCACCTGGGGAACCTATACGACATCAGCGAAGACCACCTGCACTCACACTACTCCCACACTCACCCACACAGCGGAGACATGTTTACTCACTACCATCCGCAGAGCGAGCTGGGCCTGGTGGGCGAAGGGGACGGACTTGTCAGCCACTTCGAGCCCACCCCCTCCTCGCCGTCTCCCATCCCCACCTCCTCATCCGCCCAGCACCTCCAGCTGAGTCGTCAGGCCTCCTACGAGAACGTGCTTCCAGATGGCATTCCGGAGCGGCAGTTGCAGCCTCACACCCACATGAGAGGACTGAGTTTGCCTGACAGGGATAGGGACAGGGAGCTGACCCTGGATGATGGAGCTTATGCTAATGTTCTCACTATGCGCTCTGATCGTCCATACAGCAGCCGCAGCCCCCCCTCGCCATCCCCCTCCCACCACCACAGTCTTGATATCCCTATGCCTCTGCCCCGGCGCTCAAAGAGCCTCTTGCCTGATCGTCCATCACACAACCCTTTCCTGCAGTCAGCCCCTGGCACGGTACAACGAGACCCCACCTCCCAGGCTGCCACGCGCCTACCGCAAAGAAGCTCAACTCATGAGATCTACAAGCAGAGAATGCCCATGACACTCACACTTGGTAACCATGGCAGCCATCACATCAACCAGCACGGCAGCCATATTGACCAACAGGTGTTCTACCCTCAACAGGAGCCTCCAGTGATGGCCTACATGGTCCCACCTGCTGCTTCTCAGCCAATGAGCTATGTGACAGCACCTCGAGCCTCGAGCGCAGGTGGTAACCGACCCCGGCTGTATCGCCGCATGCCCAGCATTGAGTCTGATGTCTGAGAGACACAAATAGCACGTTCAATCTCACAGAGACACGCTAACACGCAAGCATGCAAGAAAAGGTATGTGTGACCGGACCAGGCAGTCTCTGAATTTAAGCACATCTTGAAAACACACAGAAAGGTCAGCACTGGACTATAAAAGTAAACAGTGATGCCGAGTAATAAAATCATTGTTTCTTTATTAAACCCTCAATAAGGAAGCAAAGGGGGCCACGGGGACACCTGGAGGCACAGTTTGAGATGAGAATTGTGTGAGAGTGTCAATGTGTGCACTAGCCCCAAGCTGTGGGCAACGGGGCACAAACAGGCAACGCATCTGACAAGACAGATGGGAGTCCTGGTGGAATGAGAAGGACACTGTACTAGCAGTCTAACAACAGTGGGATGTAATGCAAGACACGGCAGCGTTTGGAAGACGAGCCAACCTGTCCCGCCCTCGCATCAACTTCTTGGAGATAAAGGGGTCACAGAAAACCCCTTTCTTTCTGAGATCTCTCACACACACATACACAGTCAACCCCACCCCCTCTTCAGGAGTCTCCTGTTGCACTATGATTTCTACAGTCAACCCATTTGTTGTCTGAGCCTCCAAACTGCACTGCCAGCATGGCTTAAAAAGTAAACGACACTAAAGTAATCCTCGACTTGAATGGAAATTACTATTTTAAGTAAGAGTAGACTGGAAGGCAGGAGTCAGGAAACGCATCCGAGAAGTGTGTGAGCTCCTGCCTTCAGATGTACAAACACTTGAACACACACAAACAATAAATAAAAAAAAAACAGATGCTGCATCTGTTTTAAGGGAAAGTTAAAACTTGCGACTGTTTGTTATTGTTGATGTCAGTTAATTGAACATTCCAAAAAAAAAAAAAAAGTGGACCAAACCTGGCCACCAGTAAAAGCCTCTCAGGATGAGAGTGTGTGTTCTAGTGTTTCTAGATCTAAAGACATACAGTACAGCATCTTTGCTTCCTCACTTAGCTAGCCTTCAGGTCTTACTGCATGCTTCCTACTGCCCTGTGTTACAGTTAAACTCCTATACAGGGTCATATATGCACACAACTACATCCGCACAAACACAGTACATGCGCATACGTACACATATCACACACGCAGTAGTTTAGGATCATAGAGTAGAGTGGGTGTGTGTGTGAAGCTATCAGATAGCTTCTCTTTGTGCACTTTGTAGATTTTATACCCCGCCACCCACACAGACGTTTGACCAAAAACACTTTTGTATTGAAAAATATGAATATTCTAAATCACTCGCTGGATAGATGTTTTCGGGTTTTTTTTCCTCTTATTTCTCTTTAACGTTGGGTTTTAGAGCATCTGAAAGGGCACTGCTATTTCAGTTCCCAGAATCACGTAATATCAGTAGTTGTGAGGACTCATCCGATTTAACACTGTCTTTTATAGGAGACAGAGATGTTTCTAATAACTTTCTATGTAAAACAAAAAATATAATAAAGATTTGAGGCCTGTTTGATGTTTTTTTGTGGTGAATTTTAGGACTTGAGTGTTTCGGCGGAGCAGTTCTGACTCATCAAATTAATACTCCTGGACGAGCGGCTCATGAGCTGGTGCAGCTCTTGTGTGTCTCTCTGTTGGCGAGAACACGACGCCGCATTTTAACAGAGAGAGGCACGTGGCAAAGAGGAGTTTGTACAGTGACTCGTTACAGTGGCAACGCACACACACGAGCACGCACTCGACAAGCTGGCAAAGTGTGTATGAGTGTTTTAGAAATCCATAATCTACTGAGTAAGGGCATTGATTTTTCAGCACAAAGATTTTGATGGAAACTGGACTTGATATCCCATTAGCTGAGTGTCTGTCTCTATTCTCTCTTTTGCTATTCTCTTTTCTCTCACACACGAACAAACACACTCACTTATATACAGCGCATTAGCTGCAAAGAATGCAAAACAAAATAAAAAAAAAATAAAAAACAACACACCTTCAAATGGTGAGCGCTGCCCCTCCTTTTGAAGATCATAACAGGTTTGTTGTGTGAGTTATATGCACAATATCAGGTTGCAATATTATACTTCTGTACAGAGAAATCTTTGTTTTAAATGTTAAAAATTGAGTTCATTTTGTTTGATTTGAATGGTATTAAGTATTGATCTCATTTCAAATACAATGTGGCTTTTTTTATTCTGCTTCTAAAAAAAAAAACTAAAAAAAACCGAAAGGCATGTTTTAGATTTTTCTGTGATTTTATTTCCCTGGAGTGTTGTTGGTTGGGGCTACACTGTACAGTCATCACTACTGGGTTAACTCATAGTTAACTATGTAGGCTAGCTAACCAGTTAACTCAGTACACATAGCTGGGTCTTTTATCTGAATCACAATCAATGACTGTCCAGCCTATGTGGTTGAAACAAAAAACCCCACCCCACCTACAGTGTTCTCCTCCACAACTAGTCTGAGTTTTTCCACCTTTGAGTGTGAGTATGTGTGTGTGTCTGTGTGTGTGGGTGTGTTTTACACTGTGCAGGCATTTGTATAAAACAGAGAATGTGGTGCGTGTGCTTAAAGATTGCTTATGTGTGTGTGTCCTTTTTGGTACACCTCTCTTTCGTCCTACACGCAACATTTGACCTTGCAGTTGCCCGTGTACTGGTAATACAAATATAGTTACACAAACGTGCACACACATGTGTGTGTCTGTCCTGGTTGTGAGAGCTTATAGGGTTTTTGTATGTCCACCCTCACATGTTTTTATGCCGCATTTTAGTTATTTTATTTTGTTTATTTTTAATGCATGATGTACTACTTGTGTTTCTGGTGGTACCTATTTTGCTGCAACACCCGTTTTATTTTTTTGTTTGTTTTTTTGTTTGTTTTGTTTTGTTTCTCTGATATGGACCTTCTGGGTTATATGCACCAACATGTACCCCCTCCACCCGACTGTACCAACCTTAGGTCAGATTGTGGCTCCTGCCTGTGATAAGCAGCACGGCACCTACTTGCACAATGCCAGCTGTCGTCAAGACACATGCTCAAATGTATTTCCAGACACAGTCGATATCTTATATTGGCCTAGCTGTTCGTTTATACAGCATTAAGTGGGAGGGGTCTGTTGGTGTGTAGTCCTGTAGGTCACCCTGCTGTGTATCAAACTTGTGTATAAGTTCAGGGGTTTCAAAGCTAAAGTTGTGTTGTAAATACTACCTTATCACTCAGTACCTCTGTACAATCTGTAAATAAGTAAAGGTTACATTTTTATAATATCTGAGTCTTGTAGTTTGTCTGTCAGTCTGAATATTCATCGTCTGACGTTGAGTTCGAAGATGCAAAGATATCTGAATGTCAAAGTCAGCCCCCCTGAACTGGCATCAAAATCCAAGATGGCTGACTGGCTTGTGATTACGTTGTAATCGTTGCGCCGTTATCCTCTTATTTTAACGTTTGTTGTTTTTTTTCTTGAATACAGTATGTTGCTTTAGTGCTTGAAAACATAAAATGCAAGAGAAATACATTGATATTGACTCTTTTCCCCGCTAACAATAGTTAGCCTGATCCCCGAGTGCAACAAATAAGACAAAAACTATGGAATTAATATGGTTTTCCATAAAAAACCTAGTGTTTTATAACTTGCAACTGGAGCACAGTCAAGTTGGATTTGATGTCATTCTCTGATCTGAGTTCCAAATTCTGAGCTAAACTGAAAGCAGCGTTATCCATTCAGCTAGCTAGCTAACTATTTAGCTGCCTTGGCTATGTAGCTAACTATCTTTAAACTTCTATTGGATTAAGTCAGAGTCAGAGAGTCAGAGATTCTTTATTGTCATTCGCACCTCATGTGGTACATGTGGTGGAGCGAAATTATGTACACAGGGTCCCAGTTACATCCAACAATAAAATGTATAAGAAAAACAGTAATAACATCTAAGATATGAACTAAGAAAAACATCAACTAAATATACACTAAGCACTAATAGCATAAAAACATTGAACATCAGCAAAAACATGAACATGAGTCTGTGAGCGGATGTGCACGCATGAACACATCAACATTGAAACAGATCAGCAGCAACATTGACACAGATCAGCAGCAACATGATGTGATTTTTCACAGTGATTATTCTAGTTAGAGATTCATGAGTCTAACAGCCTCAGGGTAGAAGCTGTTCCTCAGTCTAGTGGTTCTACACTTAATGCCCCTCAACCTCCTTCCTGAGGGGAGTGGGGCAAATGGGGATTAAGTGATGGTTTTAGACTTTATCATGTGGAAGTAAAACTAAAAAGCTAATGAGACAGGGATACAGATATCTATTTAATCAAAGAGATTTCAGTCATCTTTTTTTATTCTTCTTTCGGCTGCTCCCTTCGTCAGGGGTCACCACAACAAACTAACTCGCACAAAGACTTGGCAATTATTTTTTATGCCGGATGTCCAACCACAGACCACTGAGCTACCACAGCCCTCTGTGTGGAGCAGAGAGGTGTCATCTAGGGCGCCTGGGGGAGAAGATGGTGGGGGTTAAGGGTCCTGCTCAAGGGCCCAGAGTGGGGCAAATGAGGGATCCTACCCACATTTTTTTTTAATTGTTGGTACCAGGAGTTGAACCAGCAGTCTACCGATCACAGGTCCACCTTCTCTAACCTCTGTGCCACCACTCACTTTTCATTTAAATTTCACTCATCTAATGCAACCTAGATGTTTTATATTGGTTCAAATAAAAGTAAACTTTTAAATTTTACCTTGCTATTCTTTACTTTGTTTTTGTGTTAATAGTTTTATTTTGTTTGCATTAAACCGTTTTACAAGTACTGCACATTTAAAATGTCAAACACATTTTTGTATTCAGTGCAACAGACACTGTTCTGTGTCATAACATGACCAGCCTTTAGCAGAAATAACCGTCTATGCAGTTAACTGTCTGATGCAACTGTGGCTTGAATTGAGTTTTACAAGAAAACAATTTCACTTCAAGTCCTATAAAACCCATGTTGTGATGGAATCCAGACTGTCATTCTTCCAAGATGAAGCACAATTTGCCATGTTTTGGGTAAAGCTACGAGCGTTTTAAAAAGCATTAGTACATATTGTTGTAGTGTAGATAGAGACTTGACTTCTGAGCAGGACACTGGAACATTTAGGAACAAAAGTCAGAGTCATGCAAAGGTCCATTTGATAGGTATCCTATAGTCAAACTCATACTAGAATTGCATTTGGGCATCTGAGTGACTTGAATCAAAAAGTGGGGTAAAGAGACGTGGCACAGGCAGTGGGAGGGCATACCTCATACAGGAGCCCACAGGAGAATGATGAATGTGAGGGTGGGGTGGCTAGGAACTTGCGACCATGACAGGATCATTGTTACTCCTGATAATTCCTCTAGATAATCGAGTCTCGTTGTTTTGTAGGAGCTCCACCAGGGCCATGGCAGAGACAGAGGGCCTCACTAAACTATTCAATGAGAAATAGTGACATCATGTTCTAAAGTGGTGCTTGAATGTAATAATTTTCTACATTTCTACTTAAAAATGACTTAAAATATCATCAAATTTTAACTGAAGTCTTAAAAGTAGATAAAGAGAACCCAGTTAAACAAATGAGATGAAAATATTATACTTGGTCATTTATTTATTGAGGAAAGTGATCCAATATTACATATGTGTGAGTGCTCAAAGTATTTGAACCTTTGCTTCAGTATCTGGTGTGACTGTTGACTGCTGCTTACTTCAGGTAGGACGCTGACTAATAAACATCTCTTCATAGAAACAAATAAAAAAAATACACAGCCAAGCTAAAAGGCTATCCCTTTAAGTAAAAAAATGCACATTAAAAACAACCCTTTCATGTGACTTTTACAAAGAAACTATTCAAGTTATGTTATAGTTGATTTTAAAAAAAGGGGCGTCCCTTAAATCGAAAATTTTACTGATTCATTTTAGATATTTAAAAGAGCTGTAAAGCCATTTCTGTGCGTTTTTTATTAGACCTTTTATTTTCCGTGTGCAACACATGTCTCTCCCACCATCTCTGCAAATTTCTATTACTATTCAGAGACAAGAGCTTTTTGGGATTCTGCTGTAAAAGGGCTCTCTGCGCCACTCTCTGTAGCTTTCATAATGCTCCCTGTGTGCGCATGGGCCATGTGTGTGTATATGTGTGTGTTTAGATCAGTGTTCTGGTAAAAAAGCTTTATTTTTATATTTTTGTCTCCCTCAGGAGATGAACGCTCTAATCTGGACTGAAGTGGGACAGCAGAGGGGAGCACATAGACACACACTTTCATGCATACTGTAAAAATCAGCACACACTGAGGCTGGAGACTCTGTCACAAGCCATAAACCAGCTGCAGCCTAAAGGAAAGGAGGAGAGGAGAATAAAGCCACGAGAAGTCCAGCTACCCTTTTTAAAAAAAACTTCTATTGGCCTGTACGGAAAACATCCCGAAACATACTGCAGAGAGTTTACACATGCCAGTACAAGTGTGTGACTATGTGCATAAGTGTTTGTGGTGTCTCCTCAGAGACAGGGTGTGAGAACCACAGTGGCCTAATTCTTCCTGACGTGATCCATCTGCTCATATCTAATGGACAGAGTAACAACACACACTCCGACACAAGCCTCTACTTCTTATTTAATTAATAGAATCGAGCTGCCCCACATGTCAGGCTGTAATGCAATTACCGTTACACACTGGAGCAGAATACATGGACCCCTGCAGTAACATACAGCACAAAGCACGTGCGTACTCCCTCAGATACACAAGCGTAATCCCATGGCTACACTCACAAGCACACATCAGATCGGGCATTCTACCACATATAGCCATACTCTAGGGGTGTGAGATGAAGCAGATAAATGAAGATAATTAATTTCCTGGATTAAGAACGTCTCCATCTGAGCAAGCCCACGGCCGTGGAGTAGTCAGAAGGAAAACAAGAGGGGTAAGTCAAAGGAAAGTGGATGATGGAGGACAAAGAGGGTGATAGCACTGACTTTGACAGGCCTGCTGTAGGCTGTTCCCAAGACTCCAAACATCCTCATTAACCAGCAGCCAGCCTACATACTTAACACGTGTGTTTGTGTGTTTGCATGTGCTCTTGTATTCTTAAGCGGCTGTGATTGCGTATGTGTGTGTTGGAATGGCTTGAAGAAGAGCAGAGAGATAGAGAGCTGCGTGTCAGCCTACACACTAAACAAACCTATGAAAATTCATAAGGACCTGGCAACGCCTACTCACAAATACTAAAAATACTGGAGTGAGTTGAGCCTAGTCATAGGAGAGGGAAAGGGGAGGAAGAAGAGAGAGGAGATGAATAAGGAGAAATGAGAGGGAGCAGGAGCAGAGGAGGAGGGAGAAGAGACGAGAAAGGTGTAACATGAACCAGGGCAGAAAAGAGCCAAAAGAGAGGAGAAATAATAGTTACATCAACTGAATCCAACTCAGAACATCTATTCTCAGCCTCCAGCGGTCAGCACTCACTTTGTGCGAGAGCGAGTGAGTGTGTGTTTCAGTGTGAAAATGCTTTCACATTTTCTCTTTATATTGCAAGCTTGAAGATGAGGGCAAAAAAAAAAAAAAAAGAAGAAACGTTACCGTTTTCTCTCACCGTGTCGACTTTGTGTCTGCGGTGGTCCGAGATCGTGCTGATTTAATGGAGATTGACGGCAATTTTCTGTCAAAAATCATCTCACAGGCAAAAGAAGGAAGGTGGGAAAGATACAATTTTGACAGAGTTAGCTTTCAGCAATGATATAAAGTCAAGAAGACTTTTTGTCCAGGGTGTCTTTCACAGCTGAGATGGTGGACTTTTTTGCAGACTGTGGTGAAAAGTGATGGCTGATGTTTGATTGACAGCTGTGTGTGTAGAGTATCTCTGCTGTGTAACTTTTAAAACTAGAGGGTTTTGTTAAATCTACTCACAGAGCTGTCAGAGAGCCAACGGTCAGTTTTTGCTAAAACAGACAACAGAGCAGGATGTACGCACTAGTGTACATTTTGCAAAGCTATTTTCTGGGTCTGTTAAATCAATGCAATTCAGTTTATTTATATAGCACCAAGTCAGAACAGAAGTTAGCTCAGGGCGCTGAACAAAAACAATGGCATACATTATAAATGCAAATTAGTAAAAGTTATCTAAGAAAGGAAGGAAGCTTTTAATTTTGACAATTCAGAGAGCTCAACAGGACAAAAACAACCCAAACATAAATCAGGTTCTAGTGACATAGTTGCCTCATCTAACACGGAACCAGAGGTGATAGTAGGAAGGATGGTTTGAATTTTCACCCTAATTGAAATAATTTTATTTATAAAGAATCTCATGAAGTCATCACTGCTTATAGTTTAGGGATATATGGTTCAACAGAGATGGGACTTTTCATTAGTCTAGCTATGGTACTGAACAGAAACCTAAAGTTATTTTAATTATCATCTATTAAAAATTAATAATATACAGTTCTAGCTTTACAGAGAGCTTTCTTATATGTTAGTTGGCAATCTCTCCAAAATAAATAAAATTATTCGACATTAGTGGAACGCCATTTTTTTCCAGCTTTCTAGATGCCTGTTTTAAAGTACGCAACTCAGAATTGTACCTAGGAGCCAGCTTTTACTGATTGATTACTTTCTTTATCAGCTGAGCAACTTTATCAAGTGAAGTTTGCATTGCAGTTACAAAATTATCAACCAGATGATCTAAGTCATTGTATTCTACTGCATTTCTACAAATCAAGTGAGCATTGAATGTTATTCCTACAATGTAAAGCTAGTATTTTACTGCTGACGAGCATTCACAAGAAGTTTTCAAAATGTTTCGAAACATTCAGTGTTCAATTTGTCACAGCTTCACTTTTGTATCACAGAAATTTTGAACATGTTTGAAAAATGTGCATGATGAATTTACTCTCAAAATGTCATTGTGGGCATCTGGAACTCATCTCAAGCCACTCGTGATTTCTGAAGGCTTGGACAACTTTGGAACGGGTTTGAAACCAAATTGTCAAAGACTGATGACATAAAAAAAAACTAAATAAATTGAATCATATATAACAAATCAATAAAGTAAGTTGCAACATAAAAAAATGCATGTCATTCACAGAAATGTTGTGCATATGTTGAAACTTATTCACAGTTTATACTAAATGATAAGTACATATTTAGTGTGATTTCAAGTGAAAACATGCATATTTTTTAATGCTTATGTGTCTCCAAATCTCCCAACATGGCCTTTAAGATACAAAAATGTAAGCTATATTTGTTTAAAAAATATATACTTATACAACATCGCAAATATTTCTGAAGCTCATTCAGCTACAATAATAAAAATTCAGCTGTGCAACACGAATAATTATTTGTCTGATCAGAAATAAAGATGTTTTGTGTTGATAAATGCTAATTACCACAACAGTTCTCCTTTTGTGTCTTTGGGAGAAACTAAGAGAAGTCAACACGGTGTAATTTTAAAAATTGGATAAAAGTATTGGAGGCATGATGAGTTTAAAAAAAAAGTTAAACTATGAATAATAATGAAAATTGGAAATGTTATTGCACATGAACAATCTCAACCCAAAGACAGATGGTGTTTTCTGCACATTAAAAATGTAATGGAGTTAAATCAAACACTAAACTGTATGAGCCTGGCAGGCCCGTTGAGTTCACAGCACGTAGATTCAAACACTGTTAACAAAAGAAACTTTATCACAGTGATTCTGATGGTTTATGGTGAATAGGAAAGAAATAATTATAGAGCAGTGTTTTAATAACTGTCGACTTAAAGCAAAATGGTTAGTTTTGGGCCACCCAGTGTTTTCTCTGAATTTTCTCTTCATACTCTTGCTTCCTCACACGATGCAAAAACATGAACATTAGAGTAAAATACAGTAGTTCAGATGTTTTGAAGTGGGTTCAATTAGAAAGGTTAAAACAATTAATATTTTACCTGTTCTGGATCTTTGAACGACTTCAGTTGGGACAAATAGTTAATTGAAGCTAAACAGCTAAGAGGAGCCAAGACCCCTAAAACAGCTCCAATCTTAAAATTTGATCTCTGTTCAGGTGATTCTGATTTATAAACCTTTACATTGTGTTCAGTTTAGCATTACATTACACCATTTTTCCTGCAGGAAACAATTGGGCTAGAAAGAAGGTGTAACACTCTGGTGGTGGTTGAACTCAAAATGCAGGAAGGACTCGGAGGACTCAAGTTTAAAAGTAAAAGTTATTTAATAAACAAACAAAAGGGTTGACGTGGCAGCAACAACTTTTGTTAAATTAAACTTGTTTAACCAGATTTTTTTAAAAAGCATTGAGATCAAGACCTCCTTCACAAGGGTGACCTGACCAAGAACAGGCAGCAGCACGCGTCATAAAAAACAAAACCAAGGAACAAAATTAGAATAAAGACTTAAGACATATATATATATAAATATATATAAAACATTCAGTATTACAGTAAATGGAATAATTGTAATAATTTAAAACAATAACAATTTACATGAACAATGAGAAGGAGACAAAACCAGGACGTGGTGCAGAACAGGAACATGGAGCCTTCATGAGACAATGCCCAGGAGATGCAGACTGATATACACACGCAAACGACAGACAAGTGACAAACAGCTGGGAGAGACAAGGTAAAAGCTAATTACATGAGGTGCAATAGATGGGACAGACCACAAGAGGGAGACACACACTACAAACAGAGTCAAACACTAAGATCAGGAAAGGAAATAAAGACAAGACAAACACACACACACACACACAAAACAGAATAAAAGTATATATTCTGACAGAAAGTGCTAGAGCTGGCTGCTGCTGCCAAAATTATTCTTGCAAATTACCTCTTTAGCATTTAGCATTAGCATTCATGTAGAATCTGATTTCTTTTGAGAGTGGAGTGATTTTAAGATGGCAGCTGTCAGGGGATTTTTGGTCCAGGATGTTTTTTAACTATTATGGCTGAGAATGTTCGTTGCCCATGAAGCATGTGTTTGAGTTACCAGAGAGTTATTGTCTCTCTCAAAGAGGGGTGAATGAGAAGCTGATTCGATCCTGCATGTACAGCTGAGTGGTCGAGGTCATCGGTGTCCGCCTCTGAGCTGAGAGCTGATAAGCTAATAAAAACAATACTTGCACACTGTCCGGGGCAGATTCTCATGACTGGGCTTTGTGCATGTAGAACTTCTGTTCATCTGTGTAACATGTTGTGAAAGTCTGCCCTTGCAAGTAAAACCAGTTAAAAATATTCTCGTGTTGTTGAGTGTGGCTTCTCTGAGTAAGTAAGATGAACAGAAGATATTTTTTATCCAACAGCAGCAATACATTTTGTAGTGAACTTGACCTGATGTCAAAACTTGACCTTAGGATCATATGGTCAGAAACTGTCATTTCATTGATTTGCATCCAGAAATACAGGTTGACCCATCCTGAGACTTTCTTTCTTGAATTAATCAAGTGGAAAAAGACAATTCTCTATGATCATTACTATTTTACAAATGTTTTGATAATCAAATTGTGTTAGTTCAAACAATGTTTACATGTTGAAGTGAACTACTCATTTTTATTTACTTAAAACAGTAATAATGATTTTTAATCCTCATTCAAAGAAGAAATCAGGTTAATATGCATTTCTTGATTTTCTGTCTTCAATGAGCGAAGTTGTAAGTGTGTCGAAGTTCAAGTTTCGGTCAACTGAAAGTTTACTGAAAAGAAATGTCATGTTTAACTTTTACAGCAAGATACTAGGAGAGGTGGCTCCACGAAGTCTGAATTCTCCATAACAATCTTTCTGTCTGTTCTTAAACAATCTTAATCTTTTTCCTTGACTTTTCATAACACCTTACATCACAAAACACACCTCTGTTGGGGTCCATCGACCAATCAGAAGCTCTCAAATGAACCGGAAGTAGAGCCCATTAAAATGTTGGCATTTCCTAGTTCAAGCAGAGAGTTTTTGGAGTTCCAGAAATACAGAGGGGTACCCTTGGATTGAACTGAAGATGCGGCCACTGGATGAAGAGTGGAGACCAACGTCAGGATTGCAGGTCTCCTCCAGCAACGGTCGTCTCTGGGTGGATGTCCAGCCTGTGCCGTTCTGGTTCAAATGTGTCATGCAATTATGTGGTTTAAGGTGGGCTTATGAAGGGGATTTTACATAAGGCCTTAAACTATATGCACCTGGTGTGTAAGCTATTATGATTGGGAACAGCTACAACTACCAGTTAAGGGGTGGAACATGCTGAAAAGGGTAACTACAGGGGTTTATACCTATAGAAAAGGGTTCCAAACTATTTTTCCATTTCTAACTTGGTTTAAGTTAGCTTTACATGGCAAAATATAGTTTGGTTCAATTGTCTGTTGTCCTTTAGACGAACGACTTGAGATTGGGTGTTTGGTTTCCCATAAATGTTTTTGGAAGTCTATGGCGAGACTCATCAAAAAGAATTAGCTATCCCCCCGAATAGAATTGTTCGAGTAGGTTCGGCTTACGCGTTATGAGATCAATGTAGATCATGGTACTTAAGGTAGCAATAATATACATTGACTCCGCAAAGATTGCAATTTAACAAATGAACTGCATGTTGCCATGGTTAAAGGCCTCTTAGTCTCTAACTTAACTACACACAAAATTCATTCTTTCTTCAGAAACAATACCAAAACCAATTAAACAACGTTTCAACACCGACAAGAGTAGTGACTAAGCATCTAGAAACATCGTTTCACTGCTTCTTCTCACCCTGGTTGCCAGATTCAGTCACGCTGTCCCGTTTGTTTGTTTCTTAGGTCCTGTGAGTTTAAACTATGGTTAAGTTTATTATCCATTAGTTATCTTCTGCTTGGATGACCCTTATTCCCACGAGGTCAGATTTTGTGAGATCTTTGTCTCCTGAGGAGTTATTGCACGCCTTGTGTTGTTCAACCTGGTTTCGATGTACCCATTTAACAGTTGGCTCTTTTTGGCCTTTACTGATTTTTATCTGATAGACAACTGGAGACAGTTTGTCTGTTATCAGATGGGGTCCAGTCCATCTGGGCATCAGTTTACGGGCGAGAGTTCCGGTCCCGGACTCTCTTCTCCCAGTTGTGGGGGCAAACGTGTAGTACCAGACCCTGTCTCCCACTTGGAGTTCCTCGTGAGAGGCCTTTTGGTCATAGTACGCTTTGCGTCCTTCAGCTGATTTTTCCAGGTTTTTCTGTGCGAAAGCAAAAGTGTTTTTAAGGTGTTTTTCCAAGTCTTTCATGTATTGTTGTGTAGTGTAGGCTGTTGCCATGGCAGCATCGCCTGGTTGGTACAACAGGTGTAGAGGGAGAGTCATTTGTCGACCCGTCATCATCTCGAAAGGAGAGATGCCAGTCGATGTGTGTGGAGTGGCCCTTATGGCCATGAGGACCAGAAGGAGTTTCACGTCCCAGTCCTTGTGGTTTGCGGCTACGTATTTTTTCAAAATACTCACCACAGTCCTGTTTGCTCTCTCAACCTGGCCTGAAGCCTGTGGGTGGTAGCCAATATGGAAGTTGGCTTTGACGCCTAGCGTCTTCCACAGTTCCTTCATTACTTCACCTGTGAAGTGTGTACCTTGGTCTGAGTTCACCCTAAGGGGAAGTCCAAACCTTGAAAATACATGATTCATTAATAACATAGCAGTGGTTTGTGCTGTGTCATTAGGGGCTGGTAGACATTCTACCCATTTGGTAAACGCGCAGGTTACCGTGAGAAAATATTTATTTCCTCTAGAGGTCTTAGTGAGTGGTCCGACCCAGTCAATCTGGAGGTCCGACCATGGAAATGCAATGCCTCTACTATGCAGTAGTGCTCTGTGAAGTGGTCTGGATGGTTGAAACTGGCCACAAACCAGGCACCCTTTTATGTAGTCTTTGACATCCTTTTTCATTCCAGGCCAATAAGCAATCTGTTTTAATGCTTTCAGCGTGGCATTGTCACCCTTATGTCCTGCGGACGGAAGGTCATGTGCATGGACTAACATCACCCCCCTGTGGTCATGGGGGACCACAAACACAGGTGAGGACGTCCGTCCATGAGCAAAAGTTAGGATGCCCTTAAGTAGTTTTAGCTGTTTGCGCAGCTGAAAGAGGACTTTAAGGTCTGGATTGGAATCCAGTTCACCTTTCGATGGAGTGTATTTGTCTGGGTCAGTCAGATACAGCATCATCGAGTTAATTGCAGGATCCAACTTCTGAAGTTGGATGATGTCTGGGTCAGTCAGCATTGGGCGTACAGAAACTGTGTTATCAGCAGGTTTAGCTGCAGCTTGTGCACGTGTGATTGCCATTACCTCAGTTGTAGCTTGTGACGACTGAGCGTTGAGTAGCCAGGAGGGGTCGAAGGACCACGTGGGTCCGTCCACGGCTCCTTCCTTGGCTAAGGAGTCTGCAAGGTCATTGTAGTGCTTGTCATCGCCTGGGACTCTGGAGTGTCCTGGAACTTTCTTCCAGAAGATCTGTAGATCATGTGATGTCACCAAGTGATCACATGTCATGAAAAGCTCTTTGTGTTTTACCACCTTTTTGTTGCTTGTGAGAAAACCGTTCTGTTTCCACAGAGCGAGATGACACAAGAAACTGAGTCGAGCATAGTTAGAGTCAGTGCAGATGACTAGCGTCTGGATGGAGCGTTCCACCGCCATCCATAGGGCTATTAGGATTGCTGCTATCTCAGCGTACTGAGAAGACTGAGAGCCTAATTTATAGCCAAATGTGACCTGTTCTTGGTCCTGGAGGAGTACTCCTCCAACACCTGCTTTGCAGATTGTCTCGTGGTGGAATGAGCATCCATCCACATACATTGTTGCCATATCTTTGCAGATATTGCTATCAAAGAAGTGGTGATTTGGGTCCTCAGCAGCTGAGGGTTTACTCACAACCGGCTGTTGGGTGGCTGGTACATCCTGTGTACATTCTTGGCAGATTGCCAAATCAGTGCCCAAGTGCGACTTCTTATTTTGACCGTAGCGGATGTCTAGGTTAAAACTTTGAAGTGCCATAAGCCATGTTGCAACACGTGAGTTTGTCACCACACCATCTCTGATGCGTTGGCTGTTCAGAAACGTTACTGGCTGGTGTTGTGTCTCAACAATAATCCTCTGTCCACCAATATAGCAGGAGAAATGTTTCACTGCCCACACAGTGGTCAATAGAGCCTTCTCACAGTCTGAATACCGTAATTCAGGGCCTGCCATTGTTTTGCTGGCGTAGGCCACAACACGCCTGTCTTTGTCGTGTATTTGGTACAGACCTGCACTCATGCAGTGAGTTGAGAAGCCCACTTCCAAGTAGAACTCTTTGTTGTAGTCTGGGTAGACTAGACATGGGGCTAACTTGAGCCTGTCTTTAAGAGCGTTCATTGCCTGCTGCTGTGTATCAGTCCAAACAAAAGGAACGTCTTTCTTTAAGAGTTCGGTCAGTGGTTTTGCGAGATCCGCATAATGCTCTATGAACTGGCGAGAGTAATTACACATTCCCAAGAAACTCTGTAGTTCTTTGAGATTGGTTGGGACTTTGAGGTTGTCTAGGCCTTGGGTGCGAGTCAATTGTGGTTGTACTCCGTCTGGACCTACTAAGAGGCCAACGTAGTCCACCTTGGTTCTGCACCACTGGTACTTTGACAGTGAGATTTTAGCACCAGCAGTTGTTAGCTGTTGTAGGACGTGGTCGATCTCAGCCAAATGAGAGTCCAGTGTTGGCTGCCTCAAAAGGATGTCGTCCACGTAGATCAGTGTCCCACGCTCGTGGGCGTCTGGACATGCTTTGTTCAAAAAGATGTTGAACTCTGCAGGTGAGTTAGCGTAGCCAAAGGGACACCTAGTAAAGGTGTATTGTCGGCTGCCAAAAGTGAAAGCTAGTTTGTGTTGGTCCTCGGCGCGCACAGGGATGGTCCAAAAACCAGAGGCAACGTCGAGGGTCGAGAAGTACTTACCATCGGTGACCTTTGGCAGTTCCTGATGGAGCTGAGTCATTGGCCACCTGGATAAGGGTACTTGTTTATTTAGCTTTCTGTAATCTATGGTAAGTCTCCACTTACCATTTGGTTTTAAAACTGGCCATAGAGGTGCAGAGTAGGTGCTATTACATTGTCTGATTATACCTTTGACCAAAAGGTCATCAATGATCTCCTGGACAGGCTGGTGTGCCGCCAGAGGGATCTTGTATTGTCTGACAAATGTTGGCGGTGCGTTGGGTGGGGTTGGGATTCTCACTGCGTGGAGTGAGGTCAACCCACAATCTGTTGAGTCAGTTGAAAATGACTTCTCATATTTTAAAAGAACTTGGCGAAGTTTGTCTCTTTCTTCATCAGATGTCAGAGCGTCGGCTTGGGCGACCACCTGATCGATCTGTGATGAGACTGATAAGGGTTCTTGCTCCTTGGGGAGCTCCAA
>NC_056513.1:25193182-25210263 GCF_014905685.2 Nematolebias whitei
ATCTGTGATGAGACTGATAAGGGTTCTTGCTCCTTGGGGAGCTCCAATGAATCCCTTTCTGAGTCGTCGGACCTGTCTATGGGTAAGACACCATAGGTTTGAGGTCCTTGGTCGACG
Organism: Nematolebias whitei; assembly: GCF_014905685.2. Taxonomy (NCBI): domain Eukaryota; kingdom Metazoa; phylum Chordata; class Actinopteri; order Cyprinodontiformes; family Rivulidae; genus Nematolebias; species Nematolebias whitei. The sequence goes on from NC_056513.1 coordinate 25,193,300, forward strand.
TCATCGGTTGAGAAAAGGGCTATGGCCTGTGTTGGTTTTGTGAACCATACTGGCCCAGCTTCTTGACTCGGTACCAGGTTGTCTGGGAGTCCTCCCAGAAATGGAATGCCTAGTTCAAAATCATGAAAGTCAGTTGAAATCAACCATCCTAGCATAGTGTTTTTTGGGATCAGCACCTCATCCATGCCTGTGTTACACACAGCAATAGATGTGGTCCTGGAGTCAAGGCTCACTTGGTTCGTGGCTTCCACGGACAGTCCCAAGTTGAAAAATGTAGGAGAGGGTTGAAAATATGCCTGTTTATGGCTAATAGCTTGTCCAGCTATGATGTGGATTCGCACCATTAGGTTAGTCACCTGAGGTGGTACTGTGGTTATTTGGTTGCTAGCAACCTGGCAGGCCTCTGGAATGGTCTGCCCAGCCTTAAGGTTTGCTGTGTCTAGCACAGGAGGATCCTTTGTGGCTGGTTTTAGGGACCACAGCACCTTGTTGATGGTGTCCACGCGGACACCCAACCTTACCAAAATGTCAGAGCCTATGTAGGATGCATGATCCTAAGGTCAAGTTTTGACATCAGGTCAAGTTCACTACAATTTTGTATTTGACATTATTCAATAGCCATTAGCTTGTTAATCCGGACTGAAATAAACTCTGTTTTTCCAACTTGAGTTTCTTCAAACAGCCATCTACAACAAGTCAGATATTGACTGTTTATACCCTTGCTAAAGAACCCCTCGTCTTAAAGTATGAACTTTTGCTTTAATTGGTGTTTTTGCGTTGACCTTGTGGGTGTGTGTCTCTGTCGGCCTTGCAGTGAACTGACAAGGTGTCCAGGCCGTGCCCAGCCCCTCGCAGGGTGACTGCTCGAATACACTTCAGCTCCTCCTCCCCATGACCTTGACCAAACAATTCAAGTTAGAAAAATTAATGAGTGACAGATACTTTTTAAAATTTTGTTAGAATACATTAAAACACTTGAAATCAGTCCCATGGCTTCACTGTCAGGCTGTAGAGGGAAAAGTCCTCTTCGTTAAAAGTGCATTTTATAAATGTCACCCTGAATTTGAATGAGGTTTCCATACTTCTGCTCTGTATACATTGGGGGAAAGGCTCACTTTTTGGCACAACTACTTCAGTTTCGACCTTTATTTAAACTTTCTTCCAAAGCTGAATAAGTCTAGAATCGTTGCTCTCCTCCACTGTTCAGGATGACCACCTGTTTTCACCGCTCTGACGGTGGGCTTTCTGCTGGCTTCAGTAAACGCTGACAGATGATGTTTGACACCACAGGCTGTCAGTCAGCTCACTTTGAGCAACAAAGCATCATGGCCTCTCCAGTAGTCAGCTATAAATCTTCCATAACCACCAAATAGAGAATGTCATTTGTGATTGATGAGAACTACGTGCTCCCCCCCACCTAGCACATATGCAGTATAAACATCTCAGCAATGCTATAGTTATGCTGATAGATGTATGTTATTCAGCTACTTCCATGTCTGAAAACACAGAACGCTCAGAGTAAATTTAGCTGTAACTAGAGAAATTGCATTTCCTGTGAAAATGCAGTGTGAAGGGGGCTGAGGGGGAGGTAGGCAGCTGACTCGGGACCAGAAAGTCCCAGGTTCGATCCCCAGCCATCGATCCCCAGCCATTCCCACTTGTCATGGTGTCTTTGAGCAAGACACTTAATCCCTAATCGTTCCCCGGGCGCTTGCGTAGCTGCCCACTGCTCCACCTCGGTGTATCCCAGGTGCGATGAGTTAAATGCAGAGAACCAATTTCACCATTGTATGGAAACATACAATGATGACATCACATAGCACTTATTATTGAGGGCAGCTGTGGCTGAGTGGTTAGAGCAGTCGTCCTCCAATGCAAGAGTTGGGGGTTCGAACCCCACAGCAGTCACATGCCAAAGTGTCCCTTGGCAAGACACTGAACCACTCATTGCCTCTGATGTGTGTCCCATCAGTGAATGAATGTGATAAAGCTCTGATTAGTCTCTTTAGAACGATTTGTTCAATTATCTTTGTAGAGATCTAGTAGAGGGCTGTATGAATGGGTAAATGAGGACACAGTGTAAAGCGCTTTGAGTATCTCAATAAGATAGAAAGGCACTATATAAGTACAGTTCATTTAACATTAACCATTATTTATTATATAAATGCTTATTGCTGAAAAACATTTGAAATTAGCTAAAAACATGCTGAAATTAGGCTGAAAATGAAGAACAATCCTGAGTTACCAGAAGAAGGCAAGAACACATTTGCTGACTTTGGCTTAAATAAACATAAATTAGTAAATTAGCAACAACAAAAAAAAAAAAAACAGCTGAAATGACCAAGAACTAGCTGAAAAGTAGCTGATATGGCAGAAAGAAGCTTAAATTACCAGAAAGAAGTTTGCCCAAGAAGCAGAAATGAGAACAAAAAGGTGGAAATTATCTGAAAAAGCAAAAATTTGCCAAAAACAGTTGAATAGTAGCTAAAGAAGCAGAAATAAGCTTAAATTACCAGAAAGAAGTGGAGAGAGCACATTGTTGATGAATTAGGTTGAAAAATGTTGAAACAAGTGCAAAAAATGTGGAATTAGCTGAAAAAACTAAAATTATCATAAAAACAGCTAAATAGTAGCTTAAATAGTAGAAAAGTCTGAAACTTGCAGAAATAAGCTGAAAGGAGCATAAACAAGCTGAAACTAGCAGAAAGAAGTTAGATTAAGCACTTTTTAGTTAGAAGAAAGATTCTGAATGGAGCACAAAACAGCTGGGAAAAAAGCTAAAATTAGCTGAAAGTAGCTGAAAAAAGTTTACATTTGCACAAGGAAGTTGAAAGAAGCTGAACCAGAACAAAACGTGAAAGGAGCAGTAAAATGTTTAGATCTAAAGATTTGAAGGCTGTAAAATGAGCTCAATTCGTTTTCTATGAGAAAAACAATGGCAGAAAAAGGCTAAATATTTCAAAAAGCTAAAGTTGCACCAAATGTCATAGCACCCTTCTCCTGAACGAGCTGAATTGAAATAGCTTGAAAACTGCGGGACGAAAAAGATGCCAAAAAAACCTACAGACTAGGGACAGTAACTATAAGAACTATAAACAGGATCACAATAGTGTGAATGCTTATTCACACAATAACCTGGCTAATCACAACATCAGTGTCGCAACCAGCCGTTTACAAACTGTGCTGCCGACTTGTTATTCAAATAGAGGCGTTCCACCTGGCTGTTGTCTGCTGAGCGATGCTGGGAGGCAGAAACAGGAACTTAGACAAACTCTGCTGTGTGCGCCTCTCTGTTGGACGCTCTGTGTGTGAGGGGGGCCTCTACATGTGAGAACTGCAGCTCTCAGACTTCACGCCGTTTTGTTGTGTTTGTTTTATTTTGTCTCTTCCATAAATGATGACGCTCCAGGCAGGAGAGAGAGAAGCACTCAGCCTTACCCGAGGGGGAAAGTGCTCGCCGCTGGGCATCATCCCCTCAGCATCACCCATCCGCCCCCCTCCCCCCGACAACCATAATGCCCCATGACAGACAAACTAGGCCAACTTCTGCTCACGTGTGACTGGAGTGAGTGAATCCACGTCTCAGCATCACAGAGACTTTACTGTGTTCTGTATTAATATTTACTGATAGCGCTGCCGTCCATACAAATCAGTTTAGTCTTTTATTCACTGTAGAAAGTAATGCCGTAGTTTATTGCTCTATTTATTACCTCCGAGAGGCATAAATTTGTCAGCTCTCTGCCCGGCCTGTGAGTCACCATCAGTTTCACCTCTTTAGAACTCAATTATCATTTACTGTCTTGATGGCCTTTTTGTCGCCTGCTGCTGCACAAAGAAAAGACAAATGTTTAAAATAAGTCACAGTTCTAAGATGGTAAATATAAGTATTTCTGTTATTTGTAATATGATTTTGCCAGGCGGGTGAAAATATCAAATATCAATCCTGTTCGTTTAACATAAAATCAGATTTAGACTGGATAAAGAATGACACGCGCCTTGTTGCTGAAAAGACAACATGAGACGCAATGAGCAGCAAATACAATCAACACAAAATCTCAAGTTGTTGGTTTATTAATTAATTTCATCGTTTATTTATTTGATTATTGTTTTAATTATCAAATGTGTCAGTCTTATTGTGCCAGGTTACCTAATGTAGCAAAGCTCATGCACAGTACAGAGCTAAAGTTTTAAACCACAACAGCTTTTCAGTTAAGCAGCCAGACCTTGTAATTTTTTAAGCTGACCTCTTGAAATAATTTCAGGCTTTCTGAAAGTTTTTCTTTGGACCTTTGCTGCGTTTCGTTCTTTTTTCTTTTCTCTGTTTTTGCTCAACAAAACAAAATGAAAACAGCTTGTGTCCTTGTGGCAGGCTGTTTGTAACAGAGGGCCTAAAGATGAAACTGGTTCTTTACGTTGTCTCTTGAGTCTCGATGCAGCACCAGATCATTTGTTGAGTTTATTAATGTAGGAGTTCCAGGTTTTTCCTTACAGCTCTTCAACACCAGATGGCGCCAACAGGCTCACACCTGTGGACCATTATCCTAATGAGCTGTTGAGATGGCAGTTGATGACTTCATTGCGATGCTGGTGCATCGTCTGCCTACTGGTAATTGTGTTCCTGTAGTGTTTTGTAAAGATTAAAACCTTGTCTCATGTTTCAGTACTGACTCCTGTGCTCCTCCTGTGCCTTGGACCTCCCTGGTTTCATCGTGAAAGCCCTCTAGTGATTCCTCCATCCGTTCCTCACCTTCCACCACCTGCCCATCGATCTATGCAACCTTTCTGGGACCTCCTCGTTTGTGACTACTGGAACTATTGGACCCGTTCGGTGACCTTCTCCTTCGATAGTAAGAGACAAACATCTTGGATCAGACTCAAGGATCCAAACCATCATATTAACCCTTGTCCTTACTCTTCAGAGTCCCAGTCCAGCTGTTGACTTCACATTTTGTAAATGAACATGGTTAAGTTTTCCAAGTCTTGGAGTTGCTCTTTTTGGTCACATACTATCTGGGTATTAAGTGAATCGTTACAAGGAAGCTTTTATACTTGATTAATAAAATGGAGTTAAGTGGTATTATAAAGAAAAATAAGACCAGCTTTTTTCTTTCTGAGTTGCAGGGGAAGTGGTCCAGCAGTCACTGTGCAACCATACACACTCTCACTCACACCTAGTGACAATTTAGAGTTACCAATTTTGTTCATTTAGTTTATTAACCTTTATTTAACCAGTCAAATCCCACTGAGATCACAGTTCTATTTAGCAGGGGAGGTCAGGGCCTGAAGGCAGCCTAACATGCATGAACTGTGGGAGGAAACTGGAGTCCCTGGAGAAAACCCATACAAACACGAGGAGAACATGCAAACTCCACGCAGAACAACCCCAGGTCCAAACCAAAGGTTTGAACCCAGGACCTTCTTGCTGTGAGGTAACAGCATTAACCACTAATCTATCGTGCTGCCCAAAGGAATGAACCAGTGAACCTAATGGATTTTTTGGTATGTGGAGGAAAAGTATCCATCCATTTTCTTCCGCTTATCCGGAGTCGGAACGAGCTTCCGCTTATCCGAAGATGTGCCGGTGGGATTGAGGAGGTCTTGAAAATATTCTGCCCACCGACCCACGACATCCCGAGTTGAGGTCAGCAGTGCACCACTCCCACTATAAACAGTGTTGGTGGCGTACCGCTTTCCCCCCCTGAGACGTCGGATGATAGACCAGAATCGCCTCAAAGCTGTGCGGAAGTCATTCTCCATGGCCTCTCCAAACTCCTCCCATGCCCGAGTTTTTGCCTCAGCGACTACCCGAGCCGCATGTCGCTTGGACTGCCGGTACCCAACAGCTGCTTCCAGGGTCCCACAGGCCCAAAAGGCCTGATAGGACTCCTTCTTCAGCCTGACAGCATCCTTCACCGACAGTGTCCACCACCGGGTTCGAGGGCTGTCGCCACAACAGGCACTGACATCCTTGCGGCCACAGCTCCGGTAAGCCGCCTCAACAATAGAGGCACGGAACATGGCCCACTCTGACTCAATGTCCCCCACCTTCCCCGGAACATGGCAAGGCAGACAGGTCCTAGGTGAGGGACCAGACAATGTGCAGCCCAAAGACCCCTATGATGAGTAAAATAAATGGACTTGATGTTCCCTGGCCCAGACGTGGGTCACCGGGGCCCCACTCTGGAGCCAGGCCTGGAGGTGGGGCACGCGGGCGAGCGCCTGGTTGCCGGGCTTTTACCCATGGAGCTTGGCCGGGCACAGCCCGAAGAGGAGACGTGGGTCCCCCTTCCCATGGGCTCACCACCTGTGGGAGGGGCCAAAGGGGTCGGGTGCAATGTGGGATAGGTGGTGGCCGAGGGGGAAACTATACTTAATAAAATGAGCCCCTGTTCTCAGACCAGGTTCTCAGCAGCATTAGAGGCTGTGTGTTGCTGAACTGCTAGGTCATGATGGTGCATGAGTGTGTTTGTGCTGCTGACCTTTCTGCTGCTGCTGGAGGTCTTATTATATATGTAACAAGTGGTCAACTCTGCAGTCTTTAGTCTTCACATCATATCAGCCATGGATGAGACAAGGATCTGTGTATTTTAATCCATTAGTACAGGTGTTAGGAAGAAAGACTGTCCAGGCAGGTGGGGTGGACTGCTTTGATGTTTAGCTTTGTAGATACAATTGTTAACTCTCTAGTTTTTTTAGTGATGAGTCACATGAACAGTGGTTTTGCAGCTAGTTGGGCCTCTAAGTGGAAGGTGAGCATCTGTTTTTATTGCATGTATTGATACATTTTGAAGCTTCCAGCTTGTCCTCTGTTCACTTTAGTGACTGAAACGCCCACTGCCACAGTCAGCTGGGATTCAGAGCTCTCATTCTGACTGAATCAAGTCTCAATAAGATTTATATAAATCTGAAATAGTTTCTCTCATGTATGTGACAACGATAAAATGAAGTACGGGGATCTAAAAGTGTTTCTGTAACAGCCTGTAATCGTGTTTGTTTCTCCTGAAGTCTGTTGTTTTTAACACAGAGGTCCATGAGGGTTGAATTGTTTTTAAAACCAGCTTCATGTGGTCGTTCAGATGTGCAGGTTTTGGATCTTCTTCCCTGGCTTCAGTTTCAGCCCTGGAGTCATGGACGGATCAGAAAACGACAGGCCTGTGGGAACATTTGAGAACTCTCCGAGTGAAGACAACAGGGTTCTGTCACAAACTGAATCAGTTCTCCACAAGATGGAATACTTTTTATTCATTCCATAATGTATTACTCAATGTTTTGATAGGATTTGATCAATATTTTTACTTATTTTCTCTTTTGATTAAAGAAATTTATTGATGCAGACTTGGGGAACTTTAATTGTGTGAATGTTTATGAAGCATTCGCTCTATTGTGATCCATTTTTCTTCCATACGTTTTTCAGCATCTTTCTGGGTCCACAAAACGTTCAGCTCATTCAGGAAAATCCTGCTATGACTTTTGGTATTGATGCAACTTTAGCTTTTTTAAATATTTAGTCTTTTCTGCCACTTTTTTTCACAAAGAAAATGAATTGATCTCATTTTCCATCCTTCAAATGGATCTGTTTACAAGCTTTTACTGCTCCATTCACATTTTGTTCTGCTTCAGCTTTTTTTTACAGTTTCCTTCTGCAAATTCAAAAATATAAATAAAATCTGCTACTTTCAGCTTTTTCAGCAGTTTTGTGCTCCTTTTGGATGCTTCCTGATAACTACAATTTTTTGTGCTTTTTATAACTTATTTCTGCTAATTTAAGCTTAGTATGCTCCTTTCAGCATTTTTCTGCAAGTTTCAGCCTTTTCTACTATTTCAGCTACTATTTAGCTGATTTTTTTTCATGCTAAATTTAGCTTTTTCAGCTAAATCCACATTCTTTCCAGTTCATTTCAGCTACATCCACTTCCTTTTGGTTGTTTAAGCTTTTTTTCTGATTTTTTTAACTACTTTTCAGGATTTATTTTTATTTTTTTGCTAATTTCAAATTTTTTTTTTGGGTTAATTTCTGTAAATTTAAACCTAATTCAGCAAATATGTGTTCTTTCTGCTTTCTTCTGCTAATTTAGGCTTGTTCTGCCATTTCAGCTATATTTCAGCATGTTTTTGGCTGATTTCAGCTGTTTCTCATCAAGTTCTTCAGCAATAAGCATTCACACAGCATTTTCGCAGGAAATGTAATTTTTGTAGTTTACATTTAAATCAGAATCTACCTGCTGATTTTACTTGTTGTAAAAGAAACCTTTAGCAGGAACATTTTACTTCTTTTGCTTACATTTTTAATAGTTTGTACAATGAAAAAAATAATTGACTAAACACAAATTTCCTCTTTATTTACTATATTTACATAATCTGGTATTACAGATATAAAATAATGTTTCTAGTTTAACAATTTTAACTTTAGTGACATGTTATTGAGAAGTCTTAAAGAAAACTTGCATGGAAAGTAAGAAGTAAAGAAAATCAAATAAAAAATATATGTCTCAGATAAAAGTAAATCAATTAGTTTTTCAATAAAACATGATTTTAGCTTCTTTCTTTTTTTTCAAGATTATGTGAAGAAAACTATATATTATTTTGACTTGATTAGTTGGAAAACTGCATTAAAACCAGCATTGTGCAGCTCACTATATTTATTTTTCTCTGAATTTTGAAAATAAAATGATTCCTTTAATTCCCTGAAACTGTCAGGCAGGTTTTCTGGTTGAGTAAACCAGCTTTATTCATTCAGCGTTAACCACCGCTCTGAATTTTAGAGCTGTGACCACAAAGATGTTTCAAAGTGAAGTGATGTTGCTGCTGAGGTGAGCCTGGCTGCTTTTATCCAGCTCTTTTTTCCTTAGATCGTGCGATGGTCAGGAAAAGGCTGTAAGTTCAACCAGCAAGAAAAAGTGTTGCACGAAATTGTCTTGAATTAGTTTCCCAACAGGAGAAAATGTCAAACTGTGCAACTCTACAGGAACACAAAGGAATCCTTTCTAAAAAGGAAATTTACCACCGAGCCTGAAACATGTTCCCTCTATGAGCTGGATCTGAATTTACATTTGAAGTCTTCTAACTCGTTTTGGTTTGTGCTTTAATACTAAAGCTGAAAGAACATAGAGACCACTGATTTCCCCCACACACTTTTTTCATTTGAACCTCCATGTCTCTGTCTGTGGTGCTGATTGTGGAGCCATCGGCGGTGCAGGAGCTGTCCGAGGTATTTGAGGTGTTCACGCTGACTGTGGGGGTGCCGTCAGATCGACTCAAGTCTTTCTCATTTAATCACAGAAGCACCAGCTTGGCCTTTCTCTGCTGGGATATAAAGAATCTGCTAGTTTTTGTTGCCTGTTGCTGAAGGCAACAATGTTTTAAAACTATGGGGTGGGGGGCTCTGGGGGTCCTTCCCCAGAAAATGTTGAATAAAAAGTGTATTTTAATGGGTAGTTAAACATCTATGTTTACCTATATTAGTAAACCCTGAGATTATGTCAAGATCCTACCCCCCTCCTTTATACTTGTCGGTTCTGAACCCGACTCTTCTCCACTGATTTCGCTGTCCAACTCCACATGTGAAACCTCCAGGCGCCTCCTCCGTCTGTTCATGATGGCTGCCTGTGGGCTCACGTACAACTGCCTGGTTAGCTCAGTCGGCACTCACCCCCAGCACTCTTTTAGGGGTGGATTTTTTTTAAGGGTAGAGGCGGAAATGCTTATTAGAAGAGGCAGATCGTACGTGACATTAAGAAGTCGTACGTGGCGGTTGTGTTTAATATTAGTGTTTATGCAATTATTTTCAGTTTACATATCCAGTATAAGTTTTATTTGTTCAAGGCAGTCAAATTTGTTCATAACTTTATTATTAGTAAGCCTGAGAGTTACCAGATCCAAGCAAACGGTTACCGGAATGCACCCTGTCAAAATGACAGTTCCCGGATCTTGTTCCAGCAGGATCCTGCTCAAATTAAGCACTGGTTATACGAGGAGGTCCCAGAGAGGTCGCAAGGATCGGTGGGCCAGTGAAGGCGAGGGACGACTGGAGAAAACACTAGGAGGTTCATAATGAAACAAGGAGGTCCAGGACTCAGGAGAAGCACAGAAGTAGAGGCTGTAACACACAGGAACAAAGTGTTACTTTTCACAAAACTCGAGGAACGCAAATATGGCCAGAAACAAAACTACCAGTAGGCAGGTAATGCACCAGCGTCAAGGAGAAGTCACTGACATTTATACTCTTACAGCTCATTGGGGTAATGGTCCGCAGGTTTGAACCTTTTGGTGCCATCTGGTGTTGAAGAGATGTAGAAAACATTAGAACTCCTACACATAGGATGTAAATCTAAAACAGATTAACTCATGCACACAAAGTTTGTTTTCTCAGTCATTCAGGTATATAACAACAAAAAAGGTTGAATCATGTCATCTGGACTTCGTTTTTTTTGTTAAAAAGAAACGTTTCGCCCCTCATCCAAGAGGCTTCGTCAGTCTGAGGCCTAGCCATCTGGTATTACCCAGAAGCCACCCTGACTCTTGTGTTTCAAGCCTGCCTCAGATACCCCTGAAGTCTGGCCTTTTCACTAATGGTTTCAAAAACACAAAGTTTGTTTTCTCAGTCATCCAGGTATATAACAACAAAAAAGGTTGAATCATGTCATCTGGACAGATTAACTCATGGTTAAATCAACTCAAGATGGCTGCCACAGCTGATTGACAAGGGGAAATATGTAAAGTGTCATGATCCGGACTGGCTGGCGATGAATGACGGACCCACATTCAGGAGGACCAGGTGGAGCAGGACCACAGATCATGACACCATGGAAGGACAATGCTCGAATAACGGCAGGTGCAAGGACTCGTCACTGCAGCCTCTGGAAACAAGAGCCTCCTCGTGTGGAAGGCACAAGGACTAAATACTAGTCGCTAATGAGGCAAGAGGAAGACACCTGCTGATAATTAGGACGAGAATCACGTGTGAAACAGCTGCGATCATCACAGGTACAACTTGTTCACTTTTACAGATATTGACCTAAAATTAGGTGTGGTAGTTGCTGAGAATCATACTGAACTCTTATTTCAAGTGCTAACAGATTACAAAATATGTCACATCACGAGATCTCACATAAACTTGTAGTTTAAACTTCATACTTTATATTTTTGCTATTGTTGGTTGTAACTTGCACCTTGAGTAGATAATTTTGTTCCACCTCATGTACCACATGTGATGTGAATGACAATAAAGAACTTTGATATTTGATAAAGACAGTCCAAGTTTAGTCTAGGTGTAGTTTGGATGACCACACTCCTTCTCTCTTTTCATCATATTTCGGTTTTTTATTTTACCTCAGAACACTCTTGGTCACTTCGTGTCATATATTTTGGTTCCAGGAAATTAATTCCCAGAAGATAATTGTTGTTTGTCCTTCAGCTCTTGGTGTATATTACTTTAATAAAAAATAAATAAAATAAAAAAACATAAAAGTTGAGCAACAACTGAAGTCCAAACAGAAAACATCTGAAATGATTTGTATTTGCATCTTTGTGAGTCTTTAAACTCATCACTCTCTTCAAACCCTTTTGTGGCAAAGAGTAATAAAGAAGAAACACCTTTAAAAAATAAATCTCACAATTTTTTCAGTGTTTCTCTTTTCATGCTCATAAATCATAAAGTCCAAAGGAAATACTACAGCCCAACCTATGGATCAGCATATATTTTCCACTTGGTTTTTGGAGCTCAAAAATGTGCTTCTGTTAAAATTAATTGAGTTTTTATATAAATATAAATCTGTTGTCATCGTGGTTTTCAGGGCTTCAATTTTTTATTTCTTGGTGAAACAAAGGGAGTTATAAAAATGTAAAAAAAAAAAAAACCATTCTAAACATTTATTACAAGTTTTCTATTGATACAAAACGTTGATGTTTGAAAAACTAACATTTTACCACCTGGAGCTCAGTAATAAACCTTTGATTTAAATTAATTTTTGGACCAGAAAAGATTAAAAGCGAACTTCTTTTTAACAGTGTAAACCCTTCCACTGCCTGAACTGCTGTGGCTCTGAAGTCTTGAATGGTTCTCTGTGAATTAATGCATCATTTAGTTTGAAAGACAGCGTAGACATTCAAAACAGCAGCAGGATTTTCACCCACATAGTGAGTGTATAAAAAACTATGAAGAGGTTAGCACTGCAGGATAAATGGCTTTTAGGATTAGAGGTAGTTAATGTCATTGGCCAGTGTAGGTCTGTCTGCAGACAGTGATTGCTGGGGTGGCTGCCACCACCTCCGAAATTCCCCAAATCCAGTAAAGAGCAGGACAGGATTGCAGTTTTTAGTCTAATCCCTGCACAAACAGTTCAAGTCTTTGTTTACTTGATTTACATTAAGAACAAAAGTCTACTTAATGAGAAACAGCAGCCTCCTACACTGACATCTGTTGGGGGGAATCGACAGTTTCTGAAACAGAAAAGATCAAAGTTAGACAACATTGTTCAGCAGCTGGTCGCCAGATTCAGGATTCAAGACTGATCATTGGGCTTCTCAGTGCATGAAAAGCTTGGTGACTTTTATAACAATGAATGAACAGGCTGCTGTCTGTTTTACTGTTAATGTTTGATACAAACAATTAAACCTTACCTTTAACCTGGAGTCAACCTGATTCAAGATGGCTACTATGAGTCAACCATAGCAAACCTTAAAATGGCTACAGTTCTGTCAGCTTCACAGATACTGGGCAGATACTTGGTGTGGTAGTAACTGAGCATCAACCCAAACACTTATTCAGTGTAAACAAGTCGCATTCAAGGTGTCGGGCAAAATGTATTTCTTCTAGAAGTTCTAGTTTTATTTCTTGATTTGTTTACATATGGGTTGTTTTAACATTGATTACCTCAAAATAACAATCCCTGCAGATCCGGGGTATTCAACTGGTGGTCCGGGGGCCAAATCAGGTCCATGAATGAACTCAATTTAGTGAGGAAATGAATGGTTGTTTGTCTCGTTTGTCTCTGTGTGTCCCTTTGATGGACTGGAGACCTGTCCAGGGTGTACTCCGCCTCTTGCACAGTGATGGATGGACATGGGCACCTGTGACCTCCATGACCTGAAAAGGAAGAAGCGGGTAAAGAAGGATGGATGGAAGTAAACACATTTATCTGAGGAGTAGACTGCTTGGAATTTAACTCAATCGCAGAACTCTCATCTTGAGCAAGCATGAAGGCAACAGTGGAAAGGAAAAACTCTCTCATGAAGAAGAAATCTTTAGCAGAACCGCGCTCAGAACAAGCGGCCATCTTCTTCGGCCGGCTAGGCTTGAGAGGAACAGGAAGGAGTAACAGAAACACAATGGCAGGTCAAAAATCATATGTTAAGGTAGAAATGGTATCAAATTAAAATTATTCCATCCATTATCTTCTGCTTGTTCCGAAGTCTGTTCATGGGGGCAGTAGCTTGAGGAGGGAGGCTCAGACATCACTTTCCACAGCCACCTCTTCCAGCTCTTCTGGGAAGATGCCAAGGCATTCCCAGGCCAATGGAAAGAAGTAGTCTCTCCAGCTTGTCCTGGTTCTTCCCCGGGGTCTCCTCCCAGTCGGACATGCCTGAAGCACCTCCCTAGGGAGGCGTCTAGGGGGTATCCTTACCAGATGCCTGAACCACCTCAACTGGCTCCTCTCAATGTGGAGGAGCAGTGGTTCTACTCTGAGTCTCTCTCAGATAACTGAACTTCTCACCCTATTTCTAAAGGAGAGTCCAGATACCCTGCAGAGGAAACTTATTTCAACCACCTGTATCTGCAATCTCATTCTTTCGGTCACTACCCAGAGCTCATGACCATAGGTGAGGGTATAGGAATGTAGACTGACAGGCAAACAGAGAGCTTCGCCTTAAAGCTCAGCTCCCTCTTCGCCACAACAGACCGGTGCAATCTGCAATACTGCAGACACTGCACCAATCCATCTGTCAATCTCACGCTCTGTTCTTCTCTCACTTGTGAACAAAACCCCAAGATACTTGAACTCCTCCACTTGAGACAGAACCTCGACCTGAAGAGAGCAATCCACCCTTTTCCGACTGAGGACCATGGCCTTAAATTTGGAGGTGCTGATTCTCATCCCAGCCGCTTCACACTCGGCTGCAAACCACTCCAGTGAGAGCTGAAGAGCATGGCACAATGATGCCAACAGGACCATATCACCTGCAAAGAGCAGAGATGGAATCCTGAGGCCACCGAACTGGAAACCCTCCGCCCCATGGCTACACTGATAAATTTTGTTTTCATAAAAGTTAGGAACAGACTCTGTGACAACGGGCAGCCCTAGCAGAGTCCAATTCCCACCCTGAAGAGGTCCAACTTACTACCGACAATGCGAACCAAACTCTCGCACCGCTTGTATAGGGACCGAACAGCCTGGAACAACAGGTCCCCGATCCCATACTCACGGAGCACCCCCCACAGTGTACCCTGAGGAACAGGGTCGAATGCCTTCTCCAAGTCCACAAAACACATGTAGACTGGATGGGCAAACTCCTATGACCCCTCAAGGACCCTAGTGAGGATAAAGAGGATCAACCCCAAAGTACCCCAACTCTGCTTCCTCCATGGAAGGCATACCAGTGGGATTGAGAAGATCCGAGCAGTTTTCCTTCCACCTCCTGACGACATTATTGCTTGAGGTCAACAGCACCCCACCTTCACTGAATACAGTGTTAGTAAAGCGCTGCTTTCCCCTCCTCAGCCGCCTGATGGTTTGCCAGAATGTCCTCAGAGCCGATCAAGAGTCTCTATCCAAGGTCTCACTGAACTCCTCCCACGTTCAAGCTTTTGCCTCAGCAACAGCCAAGGCTGTGAACCATTTGATTTTCCAGTACTCCTCAGCTGCCTCCGGAGTCCCAACAGCCAACAAGGACCGATAGGACTCCTTCTTCAGCTTGACAGCTTCCCTAACCTGGGGTGTCCACCATCAAGTTCGAGGATGGCCACCGCGAGAAGCCCCGACAACCTTGCGGCCACAACTCAAGTTTAACCATTAGCCCAAAATGGCAAGGACAGTAATACTTTTGCTTGTGTCTTGTTTGTGTTCACCTCTAGTGATTTCAAAAAGTTTCAGGAACCAGTGGATACATTTTGATGAAATTTTCAAAAAGCTATCAATGAATCTATTAACCTTTGACATAAACCTAATTTAAGATGGCCACCACAACTAAGCAACTATAGCAAACAAAAGTAGGCTATGACTCAGTTAATTTGACAGATTTAAAGCAAAACAAATTTACATGGCAGGAACTGAAAATCATTCTCAACACACTTGAAGCTCAAACAGATCATGCAAGATCTCACAATTTAACATGAAATCCCGCATAGCATTTACAAGGTTTGAATTTAATACAAGGATGAATTTAATTTAAAACTCTGACATGAAAGTTGTCGGATGAAATGCATTCCATCAAAGAATATAGGACTTCATTGTAATATATTTTTGAATTTATCTCTCAGAATAGTTTTAATAAACAGAGACAAACTAAGGCATCATAGCAGGCTCTTCTCACCATTACAACATTGTGTCCCTCTGTTTTTGAAATACCCCTGCTTTAGTAATAAGGTGTTTGTTTATCAGACCAGCTCAATGTCACTGACTGATGGTTCCATTTTATCAAGCTTTAGACGTTAATGTTGATTCTGAAACTCCTGGATGAGTCAAGACCCTTTGTTCAGCAGGTCATGTTGTCTCCATCCTCCTCCTCCTTCTTTAGCGCAAACGCTTTGACAAGCAGACCTGTCACAAAATCAGGCCAGCGATTTCTGCATCGTATAAGATGTCCTCTGTTGAAGCAGCAGCTTCCAGTGAGCCCCTCTGTGTACGTTTTGAGTTTGAAAGAAATAAACAGTTTCTTTGCGTGACGTGAATTTCTTAATGTTTTTCACGCAACCAATTTTTTTTTTGTCTCCTCACAAATTTGATGCGACTTTCATGCAATTTCTGCCTCTTCTTCTTTCACTCATTGTTCTGTGCTTCTTCACATTCCCACAATGCACTGCCCCACAAAAAGGCTCGCTGCCCTTGGCGATGGCTGGGCTGAGCCAAATGAACTCTAGAGGCCTCATTCTCGCCTGTGTGTGTATGTGTGTGAGACGGAGAGAGTGAATGAGAGGATGTACTGCTGTTTTCTGTCATTGCACAGCTCTTATCAAGAGCTGTTCATCTGCTCATGCACACAAACCCACGCTCGCAGATGTACAGCACACACAGACAGCCATGCATGAAACATAGTTTGCATTAAATACTTGATGAGGTGTGTGAGGCTGTCAGGCATCGTTCTGCAGCTCGGTGAGAATACTTGTCGCATCCAATGAACAATTTTGTCTTGTGTAACATCTCCTGAGCCTCAATGTAGGGAATCAGCCCAGAGTCCCAACAATCTGCTTATATAAACTTCAGTACATACTCGCATCACATTGTACCACAATGTATAACAACCACACGCATCATTAAAAATGTTTCATGATGCCTAAAAGGCAGAAGATATAATACAAGCCTGACGCGCCTTTTTGTTACTTTTCTTTAACTTTTTATTTTTAAACATGATTTTTATTCTAGCGGCTCGGTGTGGCAGTGGTTAGAGCTGTCACCTCATAGCAAGAAGTTCACAGGATCACCTTCTGGTCAGGGGCCTTTCTGGGTGGAGTTTGCGTGCTCTCCTTGTGTGTTTTTCTGGATACTCCAGTCTTCCCTGACAGACCAAAAGCATGCACTTCAGTTACATTAGTAACTCTAAATTGTCATCAGGTGTGAGAGTGTGAATGGTTGCCCCTCTCATTTGTCTATGGGACCCTGTGATGAACTTGCAACCTGTCTAGTGTGTACTCTACCTCTCGCACAGTGACTGCTGGAGATAGCTCCCCACAACCAGGAAAAATGAAGCTTTTAAAGGGGATGAATGGATGGATGGATGGATGGATGGATGGATGGATGGATGGATGGATG
>NC_056513.1:25210273-25219272 GCF_014905685.2 Nematolebias whitei
GATGGATGGATGGATGGATGGATGGATGGATGGATGGATGGATGGATTTTTATTCTTCTTGATCTGTATCAGTGTATCCCTGTCCAACATTTAGAGCCAGATATTTATTAATTTACCGAACTTACTTGGCCAAGAGTAACATATTACTGAATCACTTCAAAACATTCAGATTAAAAAAGTTTTTTTTACATTAAATACAGGGAAATGAGTAAAAACTTTTGAGATAATAATACTAGAACAATCAAAGGCCTTGCATTCCTTGGAGGAATGCTTATTGACCTTTCATGTCAAAGTTTTACAATAAGATCATCACATGTTGAGAAATGACAAAGTTGTAGTTATTTTGGTCAAACCTTGGAAATAACACAATATTGTGAGATGCCATGCTCGGAGTTTGTGTTGTGAATGACTCTCAGCTATAACCACACCAAAGTTTAATACATCTGTATAACTGATGGAAATATAGCCATTTTGTGTTTCCTAAGGGGAGTTGGTTGTGGCAGTCACCTTGAAATGAGTTGCCTCCAAATAGTATAATAGTTGTAGTGTGTGAGTTCAGTTCGCTCAGCTTCCTGCAGTAACAAGATGGCACCAACAAGCCACACCTGTGGATCATCTCCTTGATGAGCTGCAGGAGTACAATAGGCTGCAGAAGACTTCCCTTTGCCGTTGGAGCATTACATGCCTAACAGTAGTTGTGTTTCTGGCCACTTTGCATTACATTGTGATAGATAAACTTTGTGTTCTCACATTTTTCAGCATTAACTTCTGCTGCCTCCCTGCTGTCGGACTCCCGCTGTATGACCTCAAGCTCCCTTGTGACTTCCTCAGCTGTCTTCTTGCCTTCCGGCCTCTTGCCTACCTCAATCTGGAACTCTCGTCGGATGTCTTTCTTCGCTCACTGGAACCATTGGATCCCCTGCTCCTTCGACAATCCACAACTCCTCCAGGTTCCAGACCCTCTCCACATTGCTGAATATATCACTGAAAATAAACACTGTTAACTTTTACTGGGTCTTCAAGTCTGTTCCATTCAGTCCCTATTCTCTGGGTATTTCATTAAACCTTACATGTAGAGAATGATTACTTTCTGTATATTTCATTAGAATCCCTCCAGTGGCTCATGTGATATTTTGCTAACAGACAGACGTGTGAGCACACACACAGGCACAGTCACAAACATTATTACCCACTTCAGCAGTGGGCAACAAGATTTTCACAAAAGACTCAAGAAGATGCTGAAATTTGACCCGTTTGAAACCCCCACTGCTACAACTTCTTCAAAATGATTCACCAAAACACACAGTTTGGGTTTTGCTTTCCACATCACATATTTTAATTTTAATTGCTTCATTTCCTAACAAAACTGCTGTCAACTTTGGGCAAAGGTAACCTTTTGTTGTTCGTGAATGATGCGTGTTTGTAGAAAAATTACAATTTCACTTTAAAGTGAGAAGATCTCCATCATCATGATAATTACACTGGAAGTTGTTTCAGTTACAGCTGTGGCCATGCTGTGAAAGAAATGGATTTTCACTTAGAAACAGAAACTCATTCAGATTTGATGTAGTCATTTTCAGCCTTCTCTCTAGAGTGTCTTTTTTTTTCAGCAAAACCACGTGACCATCTTTGTATTTTGAGCTCTAAATATGTTGTTTTAATTTTTCGTGCTAGAGCAGCCATGCCCACTCAGCAGTTAATAGGATAGGGTCTGCATGGTGTTGCATTCGATATGTCTTACAATTACAAAATTGAAACTCAAAATAATGTCACTTTTAGAGCTTCCACATTGGAGACTGAGAAGAAAATGACCATTGATTTTTTTAAGTTTCTTGGGAGGAAAAGAAACAAAAGGTTTCCAAATCCTTTCAACAAAACAATAATCAGCTGTCACATATTTTAACACTCAGCTTCAGCTCATTAGTTCCAGGAATTAAATACTACCAGTTTTTTTTTATTATTATTGGTTGTATTCTCCAAGACATTCTGAAGGATGTACTGGGGTGCATCTTCAGGACAAAGTCCAGCTTGTTCTCAGTGCAGGTATAAATCCAGATGTCTTGTTTCATTCTGTTTGTGCTCTTCAATGAGTAGGGTGTCTGGTTTAAAAAACTTAGGGTCTTATTTCAGATTTTGGCAGATGATGTGGTTCTTCTGGTGTCATCAAGCCCTGACCTTCCAGCATGAATTAGGTCAGTGTGGAGCAGAACTAGCTCCTCTAAGTCCCAGGCAATGCATCTCCACAGGAAAAAGGTGGAATGCTCCCTCTAGGTTAAGAGTTTCTGATTCAAACGAAGAAGTTCAATATTCCCGAGTCGTGAGTGACGGCAGGACAGAGCAGGAAATCAGTCGACAGATCGGGGCCTTGTCAACAGTAATAAAGGCAATGTTTTCAGTCTGTTGTGTTATAGAAGGAGCTGAGCTGAAAGGCAAACCTTTCAATTTACTGGTCCGTCTATTTTCCATCACTCACCTATGGTCATGAGGAATAGATAATGACCAAAAGGAAGAGATTACAGTTACAAGCAGCTGAAATGGGCTTCTTCTGTAGGGTAGCCAGGCTAAGTCTTGGAGGAGCACAATCAGAAAAACCCCTGCTCCTCCACTTCTACAAGACTCAACTAAGAAGGTTTGAGCATCTGATTAGGACGCCTCTCTTTGCAAGGTTTAATGGCATGGAGGAGATTCCATTGCAGACTCTTACTGAAGACATTATACATGGTCTAGTAATCCTTTGGTTCCCCCAGGAGGAGCTGCAGAGTGTCACTGGGGAAAAGGGAAACTGGGTTTCTTTCTGAAACTTCAGCAACTCGACTACAGCCAAGCGTCCAAAAATGATCAGTTTGGGAGTTTCGTGAATCCATCCGTGGTTAATAAGTTATTTTGCAAATTCTTCAGAGAAACACACAAACATGGGCAAAGATGTTATTACAATTTGCAGTGAGCAATAATCGTAGAATAATAACGTAAAATTGCTGAATTTGCTTTAATAGTCAAGGTTCGAGATTCTTTATTGTCATTCGCATCACATGTGGTACATGAGGCGGAACGGAATTGTGCACTCGAGGTCCAAGTTATACCCAAAAATAGCAAAACTATGAAGTATAAAAAGAAACAGTTTACAAGGATCTAAGATATATGCTAAACAACAATAATGTAACATAATACAATACATTAAATGGCAGCCTGAACATGAGTGCATGAATATAGTAGCTTAAAGGCAAGAAATCAGCAGCATGGATAAAGTGACATATCACCAATTAAAGTGTCAAACCCATCAACACACACTTCGATTTGTCTAAGGAAATAGATACGAACACAAAGATTACTCACACATAAATACATCGCTGGTCTCTGGAGTGGCACCTTCAGGCCAGGTTAGCTTGAGTGACTCAGAAGCAACTCTCCTGCTGTGTAAGTGAACACCACTCCTATGCGCTCCCTGGTCAAACACTTTGGATTACGCACACAGATGTGTGTGCATGCATAGTGGTTCCTGTGTAAAACTTGACACTGTGAGGAAATTTGTACGGAAAAGACATAAAAGTGTGAGAAAGAAAAGTTGAGAGGGAATATTTGAGTGGAAAGGAAATGGTAGAAGAGGGGGAAAGAAGTGCACAGAGACATGTGAGATGGGGCAAAAAAAAAACGGGAACTAAAACGGGGGACTCTTCTCTTTCATAAATACTACTGCTGAAATCCTGCTCCCCCTGATCAAACCGCAAGAGAAAAGAGGTGAGGGGGTGCACGTAGGAGGAGGAAGAGACGCAGGGAGCAGAAAGGAAAAGAGAGGCAGTTGTACAGCGAGAGGGAGAGCAAGGAACAAGAGGGAACAGAGGCAGTTGTCAAATTAGACCAGTGAAAGTAATTGGAGAGAGGTGTGACAGAGTGGACAAAGATTTGACTTCTTACAAGACATTAGTGCCCTTTCAGCTCCCTGACTGTCCTCCGCTTTTTTTTTTCAAGCTGTCAACTTTAGTTTCATCACAGACAAGGCACACCATCATACCTGTTAGAGCAGCAGAAACACTGACATCAGCCCACATGCACTCAGCTGATGGTGCTGACAGTGACAACCGCCATCTTAGTGATCTGCAGCGGGGAGACAGAGACGCTGTTTAAAAGACTTCTGAAGAGTAATCACTTTGTCTAGACCCTACACACCACGAGTGTGTGTGTATGTGTAAGCATATCACAGTTCTTCAATACGCATCACTTTAAATAGAGGATCATTTAAAAAAAAACGTTTTGTTCATTTCATGTTTATTTTCTGTTTTAGCTGTGTTGACCATACCATCGGTCTCGTATGAAACTGTGAGAATGTGCAAAATGTACTAACATAAAATTGTATTTTGGTCATGATTCTCAGCTGATACGTCACATTTGGGTGTAGTATCTGTGAAATCCGCTGAGTTATTGCCATGTTTGTCTTTGCTAAGATAGCTTTACTGTGGCGGCCATCTTCAATGAGGATGATTCCATGAGTTAATCAGTTGTAGCGATTAGTCTCTGAGATTTTCAGCAACATCTTTCGGTATTTGGCTAACACCAAAGATAAATGAACTCGCACACTCAGACATGGGCAAAAAATACCACTTGCTTTCTGAGTGAAGAAATAAAGTTCATAAGAAAGTGCTTGAAAGAAAAGTATTTAAAAAATGATGGTTGGTTGATTTTTTGTGAGCAGAGCTATAAAGAATCATTCCACAGTGGTCAAGCTCAACAATGCTTTAGTTTCTTTATTGTTCTCCTATACCCATTCACCCCACCTATTGTATACACATGCATTTACTCTCTTTCTATACAACATATTTTCCACTATCACACAAACACTCACACACCTAGGACCAGGAGTAATACACTGTTAATGTCTTGTTTGAGGATAGTTTCTCTTATCGAGGAGGTAGAGACAGAACCAGTGATTTTACTGCTTATGAGGCAACCCACACACCCGCTGACTCAAAGCCATGAGAGCTGAACAGTGGTATGTATAGAACAAATACATGAATTAAACATTTTTAACAAGGCTAACAAATAAAAAAAAAACTGTTCAGTACACAGAAAAAAAACATTGACTGTTTAAAAATCCTGATTGCAGTCCAAGGATTCACAGCTCTCCGAGGACACAAATACAGATTTTGTGGTGGAGCTGCTTTGTGAAATTTTGTCATTGGAAAACCATTGTCCAACCAATACAACCAATATGCAGCAAAGATGTGGTTTGTTAGTAGGGTCCTCCACAATTCTGTCAAGTCATGTTTCATCCCACAGCTTTATAAACGACTAAGGGAAAACACACAGTATACAGTAGTTGTATTGACTGTTCCTCTTGCAAATGTCTTTACTCTCCCTACTTCATCAACTTTGTCCATGGGTTCTTGAACAGAGATCCTTAATAGAACTCAAAGATTTGGACAAAAGTTTGTATATATTCATCTTTTGGGGCAGAAAGTTGATCCACAATTTGAAGATTTGGCTGAACTCATATGCTCACAGCATTACTTATAGATCTTACTGCAAACTTCTGCAATCTATTTCCAATTTATCACCCCCTGCTGCTGAAAGCTAAAATCGCAAGGCCTATTTTTCCAACAAATACTCCCCATAAGGATCCACTGGTCCTCTTCGGGCCCAAAGCCCGGGTCAACTCAACCACTAACTCTGAAAAGCAGTTCACCCAAAACTGAAAATGATAAGTTCACCCATGAGCTAATCTTTTCCTGGTGATTGTAATTTTGATGTTAGGGAGAAGAATTTGGAGTGCAGACTAACAGTGTTACGAGAACTGAATACCCAGCTGAAAGGACTGAGTAATGAACAACTCCAAGACAGAATGGAAAGTTTAGTGAGTTTATTTGCAGTGAGGATTAATGCCACAGAAAATGTCAGGAACCCTGAGGAGCAAAGAGAAGGGTCAGATATGAAATACTTCAGGGATGGATTAAGCAGATTGTCTCTGATTCTTACAGGTAGGAGATTGGTTGCTTGAAGAGGATTGGTTCCAAATAATCTTGTGCAAACAAGGAGTCGTCCAGTGTGGATTGTAGTCTCTGGTGGACGCGTGGTTGGAAGGCAAAGAAGACAGCTGAGGAGGCCACAAGGAGGTTTCCAGAGTTTCACAGAGGAGTCCAAGAGCAGATAAGTCGCAGGAGGTACACTGGAAATATCAAAAGACACAGGTAAGTATTTATCAAGTCAAGACAATACTAAATGGCTAGAAGCAAGACTTTCATTGGCAGGTAATGCACCAGCGGTGAGGAGAAGTCTGGTGCCTTTTATATGGTTGACGTCCCATCAAGGAGATGGGTTGCAGGTGTGATAAGTTGGCACCATCTAGTGACCTCAGGACAGAAGTGAAACAGGAACCCCCTACAACAAGACCGAGTCATAAATATCTGACGGCTATAAGCAGATGTTTGACTGAGTTTTGGCTGCGCAGAACAGCCTCGTGAAAGCAACAGATCCAGAACACATTGGCACATCAAATCTTTAAAACCATCATCTTTACAGGTTTGCTTTTTTAAGCTTTACTAGATTTAGGTTTAGTCGTGACGGACACATAAAACACTTGAAATATTGTTTCTGTGTTTCACCCCCGTAAGCAAAGACAAAGACCACAGTGGACTTCTGCCGTCCTAAAACAACTATAGACTCAGGAATTTGAAAGCAGTTTATGTAAATATTTAAACCTTTACCTTGTCGTTAGTTTTGTATAACACGGTTGTTCTGGGAGAATGTGCTTAGCATCCCAGGCTACACTAAAGTGCTATAGCTAGTTACTGCTGCCAGAACTCACACTTGCAAATAATCACAAATTTATGCAAAATGTAAATAACCATTACGACAATATCAAAATGTGAGTGGAAAAGGTAAAGCACCCATACCTGCCTCCACCTTCATTTGCCCCACTCTGAGCCCTTGATCAAGACCCTTAACCCCCACCATCTGCTCCCCCGGGTGCCCTCTATAGCAGCTCTCTGCTCCACACAGAGGGCTGTGGTAGCTCGGTGGTCTGTGGTTGCGACAGGAAGGGCATCCAGCATAAAAACAATTGCCAAGTCTTCATGCGACTTAGTGCGCTGTGGCGACCCCTGAAGAAGGGAGCAGCTGAAAAAAAAAAATTCAAATGTTACATTATATGTATGTGTTATGATTTATTTTTATTTAAATAGAGACATTTGACAGAGGAAGATATAGCAGCTGTTGAAGAGAAACAAATGTGAATCAAAGAGGAAGACAACAAAGTCCATGCTCAATAATCCAGGTATAAAATCCAACATTTTTCAGTCAGGTCATCTGGACAGTTTCTTTTTTTGTGCTGAAACGTTTCACCTTCGATCCAGAAGGCTTCATCAGTCAAGGGAACACACAACAAAACTGATTCTTCCTCCAACAGCTTACTCAAAGAGGAAGACATTTAAGATGCTGACATATCCACATCCAAAAGCTCAAGTAAAGTTAGACATAAATCTGACCTGAGACACAAAACTCAACAAAGTCCCTGACTTGTGTGATTTTATTTTAACGGCGTCATGATGAAATAAGGCTGAAGGATTTCTTGACCGGACTAGCTCATTAATGTATAATCACTTATCTGTAAGTTAATGATCTTAAATACATTTGCTCGTTTTATGTACTAAGTATAGAATCAACACATCATGCTTCTTTATTAGAATGGATGCTCATGAACTCATACGCCATGCATTTATTCATGCATTAATTCATGCAGAGTCTTACATTTATTAATGCATGAATTACAGATGAGTCATGAACACTTACATTAAAGTGTTGCATTACGTTACAGATCATTTTCATCAGAGCTCGGCAGTCACTGAGAGACCGGTCTCTTTCAATAAGCCTTTCTTTCAAAGTTGGATGACTTTGGAGTCAGGAAGTACGAATTCTTTTTTTTTTTTTTTAAGGCAAACGTCACAGTAATGCAGCCATTGTGTTGCTCACTTGTGTATTCTGAATTCATAATTCAAGTAGCAAGGCAGCAGAAATTTTTTTTGTTTTACCATCAGAGACCAACCCCTCTGAGTCATTAATGTCCTAATTGTAGCAAAAACACACTCAGGTGTTTGATGGAGTTAATCTGAAAATAGTTTTTATTCCATATTGGTATTTCACATCGTTCATTGTTGTTGCCCTTTGACTACAACTCATTAACACTATACTTTAATGCTTAGTTGCACAACTTTAAATGATACAAAAGACGAATCCACTGGATTTTTGATAATATTTTTAAGTGTCACAGCTACAATTTCACTGATTTTATAACTCAAATATTGAGCTACAAGTGAGACGACGGAGATTCAGACCAAGTTTTATCATTTTTAGAGCCCCACTCTGCCTATTCAGTGAAGTTCAGAAGATTTCAAACCTCTTTTCAGGTTTTGTTTGTCCAAAAAGGCCAATTTTTTTCATCAAAACAATGTCAAACCTCTGTGTGCATGCTTAACAACAGCAAGAGCATGCAGTGAAAGTAATTAAACAGGACTACTTGAGGTAAAATTAATTAGCATATGATTTAGTCCAGGGCAGCACGGTGGTAAAGTTGGTAGAGCTGCTGCCTCTCAGCAAACAGGTCACCCTGGTCCAAATCCCGGCCCAAATGCCTTTCTGAGTGGAGTTTGCATGTTCTCTCCGTGCATGCGTGGGTTTTCTTTGGGTACTCCAGTTTCCTCCAACAGACCAACAACACGCATGTTAGACTGATCGGTAACTTTAAATTGTCCCTATAGTGAGTGAGAGAGTGAATGGTTGTTTGTCTCTTTTGTCTCTATGTGTCCCTGTGATGGACTGGAGACCTGTCTGGGGTGTCCCCCGTCTCTTGCACTGTGACTGCTGGATATGGACACAAGTGACCATCGCAACCCAAAAAGGAAGTAACGGGAAAAGATGATGAATGAATGAATGGATGGATGGATGGATGGATGGATGGATGGATGGATGGATGGATGGATGTTGTGATGGATGGATGGATGGATGGATGGATG
>NC_056513.1:25219372-25222647 GCF_014905685.2 Nematolebias whitei
GGATGGATGGATGGATGGATGGATGGATGGATGATGGATGGGTGGATGGATGGGTGGATGGATGTTTTAGTCCTTTTGAAATTGATTATCTCAAGCACTGAACTGAAAAATGGTTCAAAATGTAACAGAAAAATAATAACCCTTTTGTAAAATTAGGATAATTGCAAAACCACTTCATTTTTTTCTTTTTCACTTAACCTTTATTTATACTGGTAGTCCCAATGAGTCATGAGAACTCATTTTCAAGAGAGACCTGTTTTGGGGAGCAGATGGTGGGGGTTAAGGGCCTTGCTCAGGGGCCCAGAGTGGGGAGGCAGTTGTGGGTGTTTCACCTCTTCCACCCACATTTTGATGTTAATGGTACCGGGAGTTGAACCTGCAACTTTCCAATCACAGGCCCATCTTCTCTAACCTCTGTGCCACCACTCCCCCAAAACTTGACAAAAGGAAAACAAATTATATATGTATATATATATATATATATATTATTTTTTATTTTATTTTTTTATGACGAGAATACTGAACATTTTACATGTTTCACCAGTTTTTTCATATTCAAGTTGTGATTTTAGTCTTTTGCATTTTCAATATAATTTGTTAAAAAAAAAAGTCCTTTAGTGTTAACGTGTGTAAAGGATATTGCAGAAAGAAGTCTGACTCACCTGAAGAGAATGTGGTTGTGTGAAATAATTTACCCATCCACCTTTTCTGATATTTATCAACTGCTGCAGACAGGGTGACTTCTCCATCTTCTTCTGGAAACTTCTTTCAACTTCCTCCAGCTCTTCCTGGGGGATTCGGGTTGATTTGATGCCAGGCAAGAGGGGACCACAGCTCTTCTGAGGGAATAAAGGACTAAACAGCTCAGAGCATTGACCCTGGCACCTCAGATTCCCTTCAGCACCTCTGATGGAGTACCTCAGGGAAAACAGGGATAAGCTGTTATAAATCCACAAAACACATTTACACAGGATTAACAAATCCCCCAAACTCCCCAAACTGAGAAAGTACTGGTCTACTGCTTTGTGGTCAGAAGAGTTTTACTGAGTCTGAAGGAGCAGTCGACTGGAGCAAGGGAAGCTCAAGGCCAAGCTTTTTTTCCAAAAATAAAAGGAAGTATAAAACTGGAATGATACCCTGCAAGAAACTGAGACATCTCACAACTGTGGAAATTGGGTGTTTGGCGTCACGTAAATGTTGTAATCTTTCAAACTTTCAGCTTCACACGTCGCAAATGTTTATTCCTCACAAACTGGAATAAAGCTTTTAAATGGGAATCCTGGTGTCCCCAGTTTTGTTGTTTTTTTATTTTTAAATTTACAGCAGGAACCATAAGAGTGGTTTAAAATTTTCTTTGTTATTGTTTGAACAGAAGTAATTGTACCATACTCTTGGTGAGATGATGCTAGAAAAAGGAGATGCAATAAATTTGGACCAATGAATGACTCGGGGTCTCAGAGTCAAGACAAATAGTTTTCGATGCTAATAGCATTTTTTGTGATTCAAAGTTAATGCACTAATTCAGATCTTGTGTATTGTACTTCTGTAAAAAGCTTATGAATGACTGACAATTTCCCTGTGGTAGAATTTTATTTATTTTAACTAATTAAGCCCTTTTCTACAGCTCCTCTTTAGCACGGCTCGACTCAGTTCAGTACGCTTCCGAGCCGTTTTCCACTAGGACTTTTTCGTGGAACCGGCACCTTTTTTGGTCCCTTCTTCTCAAGGGTACCAATCGAGCCGAGCCGGCACCAAAACATGACGTCAGAACTCTGTCCGTCACTGATTGGTCAGGGGGCGGAGTCACTGGCTGTTGAGAAACTTTTCACATCAACATGATCCGCCAATTGCTTTTACCAGTGTTCAAACTCGAGGATACACTGGACCTATTTTAAAGATTTTAAAAACAATAATGACAACACCGTGGTCTAATGCTGAAGTGCAGGTGTTTTTTGTGCTTGGTCGCTGATGACAAAATTCAGAGCAAGCTAGATGGAGCTCCGCCAATCTCCCCGGTCCACTCCACCGGAGCTTCAGAGCCCCGTCAGGCCGTGCAGGGCGTCATCTCCCCAGCTCCGAGCTCCGCCGGTCACCACAGAGGATCATACGAGCTGCTGACTCGCAGAAGGCCGTTGCCCAGACCCCAGCCTCGCTTGCTCATGAAGGCCGAACCCCAATCCCAGCAAACGGGCAGTGATCTTATAAAACATTTTATGTATTTAAAAAATGTATTTATTTTTATCTGTGAAGATTAAAAATAAATAATTGGCGCCGGCTTTATCATGAAATCCTCTTTTCACTTTAATGACTATTAAATAATCTGTTAACGTTAACTCAGCTGAAAAATCATAAAAAGACACAAAATTATTGCATCTCAGGAATATTTCCCTCAAATATGTTTAAATAAAAGTTCACCTTTATTCTAACCCACAGATATACAAATCACACAACAAGTATTCAACTTTAAAGCAAAGATTAAAAAAAATAAAAGAATATCTGTGTGTTAGGATTGCACGAGGAACCCAGATGGTATGAGACCCAGAACGAAGCAGACACAGGGGAAGTACAAAAGAACAGTGTTTATTATTTACAGTGAGAATTAATCCACACGCTGCATCTCAGCAACTCCTGGAAAGAGGGACGACAGGTTAATGTTGGTCCAGAGGGGAAGACCTGAGTGGTTTGTTTGAAGAGCGTTTTTGTCCTTACAGTCCAAATCCGAAGGAGGGGAGATGGTCCTTCAGTCCAAGGAGTGAGCAGTGGAGGGAAATCCAACGAGGGTCCAAGGGAACGAGGAAGGCTGGCAACTGGAGGCAAAAATGGCACGAGGAATACCTGACAGGCCGAGGGATAGAGATTATTTTCACCTAGACATATCTAGCTCAACAGTACTATACCATGAGAGGTGATATGCTCCAGCGATGAGTCACACTGGGCTGCAGCCTTTTGTAGATGGAGAGGCTCATCAGGCTGATGACCGCCAGGTGTTGTTAATCAGCGGCCATCAGCAAGGCAGGCTGCAGGCAGTGGGACCCTTACACTGTGTACAAGAAACAAAACCACATTTCTAAATTGAACAATAAAAGTAGACACAATGAGTGCAAATGCATCAAATGATGAAGAAAACGTATCAAGTTTTAAATGTACATGTTTTTGTAGAATCTGGTTCATCGGAGATTTAATGGTGAACTGAAGTTCATTAAAAGTTTATTAGGATATATATATATATATATATATATATATATATATATATATATATATATATATATATATAT
>NC_056513.1:25222657-25263211 GCF_014905685.2 Nematolebias whitei
TATATATATATATATATATATATATATATATATATATATATATATATGTTTATTAATTTATTTAACTATTTATAGTTTAATTAGATCATTTTAATAATCTGTATTCTTTTTAATTTACCAGAAACTTCTAAATAAATTCTTACCCTGTACTGAAACCTGTTTCCAAGGTTTTACCGCCACCAGCCGGTGAGGCGCATGACATCAATTTGAACCCCGCCCACTGGCACCCGTACTGAAAGGGACTATGGACACAACGTGTACCGAACCGAGTCCAGTTGAACCATGCTGTACCGACACTAAGAGGAACTAATGGAAAAGGGGAAATAGTTTGCAAGAGCATTCATCCACTTTTACAAAACCAGTTAAGGTAAGAATTTATGAGGTTACATGTTAGATAATAGGGAGAGTTAAGGTACAAATTTGTAAAATCTCATGTTTCCAGTGAAGATTCTCCCCTGGTTTGCAGCAACCCTTCTCTGTTTGGATAGAGAAGTTTAGTGTTGATTTGACCAAAGAGTTAATGGTTCATCTGAGCCAAACCAAAGAAGATTGATGCCTAAAACAACTTCAATCTTGAAAATCACATTGTGTCTTGTGCAAATATTATTTTATAAACCTAGATATTACCATCATATTTGCATTACACTGTTAATTACATTTTCTAGTGCAAATAGCAGTAGCTTGCCATAAATAGCTGTTTTTTACAGTGTTAACAAACTTCGAAAATAAGCTTTTATCAAAACTTACCAACAGCTTTGTGCTGACAAAAGAAAAAGTGAGTATAGACTCATGTAAGATGTTAACGAGTTTTTCATTCAACCTTTATTTAGACAGGTAAATCCCATTGAGTCTCGAGGACTCATTTACAAGAGAGACCTGATTTCAACAAAGAGTGATGAAAACAATGGACAACAGCGACAACAATAGACAGTTATAAAAAGGCATACAGATTTTTTTTTTTAACAAATAGGATGGCTAAAAAAAGAAAAGTAACAAAAAAACAGCTAGATTCTAAGGCGAATGTAGAAAACTAAAAGCAGGAACATGTCTGCATTAGTTCTTGCCAGGAGTCCAACAGATTCTTAAAGCCACTTCGATAGGTCAAGGTCGAGAGCTTCAAATATTTTTGTAAGATATTCCAGGAAACAGGAGCAGAGTAGGAGAAGGCCCTTTTGCCAAGTTCAATGCGCACTGAGGGAACACTGCAGGTAATAATGTCCTGAGAGTGCACGCTGTAGCTGCACTCACGCAGAGATATGTAGGAGGAGATGTATGAAGGCAACAGACCAAGAAGTGATTTAAAGATGAAAATGTACCAGTGAGAGTGTCTGCGTGAAGTTAATGATGTCCAGTTAACCAGTGAATACAGGATGCAGTGGTGGGTACGATAATCACAGCCTGTTATGAATCTTAGTGCACCATGATAGACAGCATCCAACATCTGCAGGGTTCTTGTAGGAGCATTCATGTAAATAATGTCACTGTATCAATGGAGGGAAGGAAAGTCACAGATACAAGGCGTTTCTTAGCATTCAGCGTTAGACAGGATTTGTTTCTGAAAAAGAAACCCAGTTTAAATTTCAGTTTCTTTACTAGGTTTTCCACATGGAGCTTAAAAGAGAGATGCGAGTTGACCAAGATACCCAAATATTTATAGGAATCAACAAACTCAATCGGGACACCATTTGAGGATGAAATCAGAGGAAGAACTGGTGGGACCAGCTTCTTATTTGAATAAATCATCCCTTTGGTTTTGTCGGCATTTAGGACAAGTTTGAGGAGGAACAAATCTGACTGGATGATGTCAAATGCAGATTGCAAAAGCTGGAAAGCCTTATCAACTGTTTTAGCTTGAAAATAAACAACTATGTCATGAGTATAGAAATGTATGGATGCATCAGGGATGTTTTTACCTAGATTACCTATGTAGATTGTAAAGAGGGTGGGTCCTAAGACTGAGCCTTGTGGTACACCATTGTTGACTGTTAAATAACTGGAGGAAGTACCATTATGTTGAACACATTGCCTCCGGTCTGAAAGATAGTTAGAGAATCAACCAATGGTGTGATCTGAGAAACCAATTTCTGAGAGCTTATGGCACAAGATGTTATGATCCACAGTGTCAAAAGCTTTAGACAGGTCTAAGAAAAGTGCAGCACAATAATCCTTAGCAACCAGTGCTTCAACAATGTCATTAAGAACCTTCAGTGAAACAGTCGTTGTGCTGTGTTGGTTCCTGAAACCAGATTGAAGGCGAGGTAAGATGTTAAATGAGTCCAGGTAATTTTTGATTTGAGAGTTTATCAGTTTTTCTAGAACCTTGGCTAAAATGCAGAGTTTAGAGATTGGTCGATAGTTGTTCAGTGAGGTGGGGTCTCCTCCCTTCAGCAAAGGAAGAACAAAGGCTGTTTTCCAAGTGTCTGGAATGGAGTTTTGTCTTATTGAGAGATTGAAGATGTGGGTCACAGGGACTGTGATGATATGAGCAGCAAGCCTTAAGAAATAAGGTGGAAGTTCATCTGGACCTGCAGATTTTTTAGGATCAAGATCTATTAACAGTTTATTGACCTCACTGACTGAGAATGGAGAAAAAGAGAAGCTGTGATTAACTGAGGATTGACTTGTAGGAGGGATTTGATTTGTAGAAGTTTGGTTATTAAGTGAAGTGGCTGATTTTCCATTAGTAACTGTGTCAAATAAAGAACCAGAAGCAACAAAATGTTTGTTGAAATAGTTCAGGATCTCGTGCTTATTTGACACAGGAACAGAGTTAATGAGAAGTTGTGATGGGAGGTCCGATGATTGGGGGCTGCCTGAGAGAGATTTGATGGTTTTCCAGAATCTGTTAGGGTCATTTAGATTTTTGGAGGTCTGAGATAAGAAATTGTTGTGTTTTGATGTTTTGATGGCAGTTGTACATTTATGCCTCATCTGTCGAAAACTCAACCAATCAGTGTTTGAGTCAGATTTTCTCGCTGCGGCCCAAAGATGGTCTCTCCTGTGCAGGAGGTCAGCTAGCTCTGGAGTAAACCAGGGGCTGTCTCGTCCCTTTATTCTGAACTGACGAAAAGGAGCATGTTTGTTCACAAAATAAATGAAACTATTATGAAAATAGTTCCAAGCGAAGTTCACGTCGTCAGTTAATAGAATACGATGCCAGTCAAAGTGGGATAGAGCCCAGAGGAATGACTGTTCACAAAAACATTTCAGATCCCTTTTTTGAATTAATCTGGGCTTAGAAGGTGGAAGTTTAATATCTCTGAGAGTTGCTGTCACACAATGATCACTCAAAATGTCAGCGAATACAACTGTACCAGGGAATTTGTGAGACATATTAGTTAGAAACAGGTCTAAGATGGAGGATTTTTCAGGACATTTTTTGTTTGGTCTAGTGAGAGAGTCGATCAGTTGGGTTAGCTTGAGAGACAGACAACATTCCTTGAATTTATCACGGGGGGGGGGGGGGGGGGTCGACTTAGCCCAGTCAATGTTGAAATCTACTGCCAAAAAATCTCTTAGAATTATAAATTTCCAAGGAATTCCATCAGGGAGGACAGAGCCTCAGGTGTTGCTAAAGGGGGATGATAACAACACACTACAGATAAAATCTGGCCTCCATTCAAAGTGATGTTTATAGCTAAGGCATCAATTTGGTTTGGAATTGTTTTAGCAGACACAAGACTAGCAACCAGAGAATCTCTGATGTAAATAGCGACTCCACCCCCACTTTTTTGACGATCACAGTGGAAGATGTGAAATCCACTGATTACCAGGTCATTATTCAGTACAGATTTGTTGAGCCAGGTTTCAGAGATGAAGATTACATCTGCCCCAGAAGAACTAACCAGAATTTTCAAGGCATCATGTTTTCTCAAAAGGCTATGAGCGTTTATATGCAGAAAATGAAGTCCTGACACGTTTTTAAAGTCATTTGGTGTGCTGTAATTAGTGGGGTTCCAGGGTTGGGCTGAATCCCTGAGAGCAGTAATAATCAATCAATCAACCTTTATTTATACAGGTAAATCCCATTGAGCCTCGAGGACTCATTATTATCAGACATTTTCTTGAGTTTTTCGTGACTGATGTGTAATTATAGGAGTTAACAGTGTGACAATTAGCCCCCATAATTGAACCATGAGAAACATTAATGAAGATGCGATCATTCAGAACCCAAAAACAGTGAAAGTTGCAGTGACGGGCAGATTCAGGTGTATTAACAAGATTCAGTGACTCCAGATAGTCTGAGATCTGAAAATAATGACAATAATATGAATGGTGCATAAAAGTCTCAGACCATAAAGTGTCACAAATCAAATGGGCAAACAAATCCGACAAGGTGGCTCAACTGCAGTTTGAGTTGGGCTGAAGGGGGCTCCGGCCCCCCTGTGAAGATGGATGGATGCTCCCATGAGAAACAGATGCTGGTTCCAGAACCAAAAGGCAGAAACAGATAATTTGCAGCAAATAGCAGAGTGAGCTGCCAGAAAATCCTCCTAAAGTGAAAGGCATGGTCCTAGCCCGTTTCAGGTCAACAGGGGGCAACAGCGTGATACGGAATAAAAATAATTATTATCCAGGTGAGTTTGGATGGAGGCCTGCAGCAACTCCGATGCAAACTCCGAACTTCAGTCGAGCACCACGCAGCGCTGCTCCTCCACTTCTCTGCACGTCACCTCTGCACCCGACAGCCTGAGAGGCACCCCCGGTGAAAAACGACAAGACTGACCGGAGAGGCTGAAGTCGTCACTGGTCCGGTCTGGTTCTGCTCCAGTCTGACTCCGGCGCTCCACAGCACGAGAGGCAAAGAGGCTGAAGTTGTTGTTTTGGGACTTTATTTTTTATTTTGACCAGTAATGCCTTTCATGAGCTTCTGTATTTATCTGGCACTCCAGTGTACAAAAATTAACATAAATTAATTGGTCTTTATACATGCCCAGCAGTTGTGATAATAATATACTGCTTAAATAATAATTTATTATTATTATTTAATAATGCTTTAAAAAGTCTAAGTGACCAACATAATACATTGGCCTGATTTACATTTAGGTATCAAAATGTTTCTTCTAACACCGCTCTTTTGCTTTGAAAATTTCAAGTTGTGTAAAATCTGCAACATTTATACAATTGATGACCAACAAGCAAAACACTAAGCATTTATTTATAAAATTTAATTAAACCCATTTGCAACTTTAGCATGGGCTTACCATCAGATAAAAGATGGAGCATTACACAGGATAAACAATAAATTAGTCCTAAAAAGACAGAGTTTAGAGGTATAGATTTGTAATTTATTTTTCTAACAGCCTCACAAGCAAATCAGTTATTGGCTCCTGTTATTTATTATGCTCTCTAAATCTCAGCTTCTGAAGGCTTTAATTAGCTCTGGCTGAATGATTTTATTCCTCTACTCTTTCCTAAACTAGAAACTTATCTTTACCCAATCTAGCAAGGTTAAGTCAGGTCCTCTGGACAAATTCTTCTTTGTTGAAACGTTTAATCTTTTATTCAAAATACTTCTTCAGTCTGAGGAGCTGCAATACACTCAGTCTTACAAATAGCATCTTATAGTTTGCATCGACAGCCAAAAATATTTGTTTATATGCAACGGGAGAATCATCAGCCTAACAATCAATCATTAGTACACTGATAGCCACTTCGTATTCACAGAGGGCTGTGTGATTCTTGCAATAACAGCATTGTAAGAAGGTGATAGTTGGACACAGAGGCCTCCACCCCTCTTTAATACAGGATGGGTTCTCTTTTCAAAGATGCCTTCCTTCAATCTCAAACCATCGTTCCTCTCTGTCAAGGATGTGAACATTTTCATCCCTGAAAGAATGGCCGCTGACCTGCAGATGAGTGTCAACCACTCAGTCCTAGCCAGATGATGTTGCTCTTCTGTGCTGGACCATCCTTTTGGCCAGTGGCTGTTTAGTTTCCCCAATGTAAGACTGATCACAGCCCTCCTGACACTGAACAGCATACACAATATTATTCTGCTTGTGCCGGGGGACTGGATCTTTGGGATGAACCAGTCTTTGCCATAATGAGTTTTGGGGTTTAAAAGCCACTGGGACGTTGTGTTTAGAAAATAAACATCTCAGTTTCTCTGAAACTTGTGCAGCATATGGAATAACCACAGGTCTGGGTCTGGGTTCCTCCTTTTCACCTGATGGCTTGCTGGAGTCCTGTTTGAGTTTCTTCTCTGCTTTCAGGAAGGCCCAGTAAGGCTATCCACATTGCTCTAAAGCCTGTCTTGTGTGGGATTTTTCCTTCTGCCTGGCTCCTGAGTTAGTGGGGATGCTGTCTGCTCTGTGGTACACAGTCCTGATGACTCCTAACATGTGCTCCAGAGGATGATGGGAGTCAAATCTCAAATACTGGTCTGTGTGGGTTTGTGGTAAATATCAGTGTCCAAATGTCCTCCATCAGAAACTGAGACCTCATAGTATATCTTCTCGTGTGAACTTTATATATTTATCCACAGAGTTGATGTGATCAGTGAAATGTTGGACTTCCTGAGATTTAATTTTAACCCAGTTGTCATCAACATACCTGAACCAATGACTTGGTGGTGTCCTTGAAAAGGATGTCAAGGCTCTATTTTCTACCTCCTCCATGTACAGGTTGGCAACAATAGGAGAAACTGGAGACCACATAGCACACCTATGTTTCTGCCTATACTGTAATATTGGCCCCCATATGTGAAGTAGGTTGACTGCAGGCACAGTTTCAAGAGTTGACACAGTTGTTCTGTGGAAAGCGTGGTCCTGCTGCTCAGAGTGGTGTCTGATTTCAACCTTAAACTGACCACCTCTACTGCATCATCAACAGGAATGCACGTAAAAAGTGATGTGACATCAAAAGAGACCATTGTTTCATCAGTCTCCATGATGGCATCCCTCACCTTATCCACAAAGTCCATGGTGTTCTGTATGTGGTGTTCTGAGCTGCCAACTAAAGGGATGAGTACAGACGCCAGATATTTGGAAACATTGTAAGTGACAGAGTTAATCATGCTAACAATTGGTTCTAACAGTACATCTTGTTTGTGAATTTAAAAAAGAAAACATACAGACTAGGCATGTCCTCCCCTGGGTACAGTCTGTGGAACAGAATACGATCAATGTCCTGCTCCAAATGTTTCAGGCAATCTATCAGATTATTCTTGTAATCATTTCCTGTATCCCTTTTTAGTGGCTTGTAAGTGGTTAAGTCACTAAGGAGTGTCATAACTTTCTCATGGTTAGCTTTCTGGTTCAAAATCTCTGTGCACCTTCCTTTGTCTGCTGGGAGGATGATGATGATGTTCTTGTCCTAGCTGAGTGGTGAGTGTTTCCCTCTCCTCTCTGCTTATGTTGGAAGGTGGTCGTTTGGCATTTCTAAGGCAGGCTGAAACTTTGTTCCTAAATTATTCAGCTTTGAATTCTGACATTTTGTTGTTATGGATGGCTGATTCTGTGGCTGTGATCATTTCTACCAGAGGAATTTTTCTTAGCACAACCGCAAAGTTCAGTCCCCTGGCAAGGATTTCTGTTTCCGGCTGGGTGAGCTTTCTTTCAGACAAATTCTTCACCTACGTCGCTGTCTCCCTGGCATGATGATAATGGCACCATGATGATCCCATGATAATATTCTTCATCTATGCATTACTTCACCTCTCAGTCGCTTCTCTAACTGGAGAAAGGATATCTACCATCACTTACAAGACAGAAGGAATTCATTGCATTTGTAGTGAGTCACGTGAGGTACGTGTCACTTATAGTATGACAAATATATGTGTATATATTTATGCATACTTTTCACGAGTTCTTCATTTTTCTGACTGTGTAATGCCGTGCATTGAATTTAACAGAAATGTAACGAGAGACGTTGTTTATCTTTGACCCATCAAATGAATGGAATCATTTATTTTCAGAATCAAAGTTTAACATCAAACATTTACATTAATTTGGCAAAATATGAAAATAATAACAGACAGTTTCACAGAAAATGAACTTCAAATCACTCGGCGGTGATTTGAGGACTTTGCTTAAGATATTTCTAAAATATCTGTACTGATTTATGAGAGAGAGAGGTGGGTTTTAGAGTGAAAGGAGATTATCTTACAGAGAACTGTGTGAGGGAAGTTTAATCTGTTTAACCAGAAATTGCACGCTTCGTCAGATCCTCAGCCCGTCCACGGTACACTTGAGTCGAAGAGGAAATCTTTACCTGGTTTGACGATAGATCAGCTCAGTAAGAGTCCTTCAGACTGTTTCAGCGCCTCCGTTCAGAACAGCTAGAAATCCTCGGAGAGTCGTGCGTGGTTAGTTCAAACAGAAGTATAATCCCAAACGTCCCTGGTTCTTCATAACTCCAAACTCTTCATAACCGGCTGCACTCTCAATCTGCTCATTCTGTTGGACTATGGAATTCATAATTCTCTAATCTCTATTCCTTCTCTTCTCTATTCTATGAATTGAGAAGTTGCCACATTTTATTTGGGTCGACTTCCTGTTCAATTTAGAGCTTTCTGATTCGTGGAAGGACCAGAAAGAGGAGTGGATTTGTGACGTAAGATGTTATCATAAGTCAAGGATTGTTTACAACATACAGAAAAGATTATTGCAGCAACAGCAGACTTCGTGGAGTCTCACACTTTGTAATCTTTTCAAATAGTAAAACATGACATTTTTCTCGGTAAACATTTTAGTTGACCGAAAACCAACCTTTAACATACTTACGACAGCTTGCTCATTTCAGACAGAAAATCAAGAAAGTCATATTCAGGTGATTTCTTCTCTGAATGAGGAACAAAAATCATTACTTACTGTTTATGTAAAATAAAAATTAGTAGTTCTTTTCAACCTGTAAAGCATTGAGTGAACTAACACAATTTGATTATCAAAACATTTGTAAGACAGTAATGATTATAGAGGATTGTCTTTTCTGCTTGATTAATTCAAGAAAGAAAGTTCATCAGATGGTTCAGACTTATTCAGATCAATGAAAATAACAGTCTCTGTCCATCTGGTATATTTGAGGTCATCTGGTTCACTACACATTATCTCTGGAAATTATCAAGAGGGGGGTGAGTTGTTTTGCTTTTTATGGCCCCACATCTCATATTGTTTAAGGATATTCCTGGTTTCTTGAACATAATCCTGTCATTAATTGAAGTGAGAAGAGGATTGAGACTTGGAGTCTTAGATGCTTGGCTAATTGTCTTCGATTGTCTGTTTTTTGTCAACCCAGAGGTTTGATACAGATTTTTGGGACTGACCTGTCCAAAATTCCTGCAATATACTGTATCATGATTTAGTTGCCATTTTCAATAAGCTAAAAAGCTCTCTCTCTTCCCCCGCATAATCCCTATGATGCTGCAACTGGTCTCCTTCCAAGAGCACCACTTCTTTCTATTCTATTCACCTGTATAAATTATCAAGGTTCTGAGAGATAACATAAAGTGACATATTGAGAAGACATTGGCTTCAGGACTAATTCAACCATTCACTTCTCCCTTGGAGGCGACGGGGGGGGGGGGGGGTGTTGTTGTTGCTGCATCCTATTGATTTTTGGGGACTTAATCAGAACACTGTTACGTATAAATACCCCTTACCTTCCTTTGATGAATTCTGTTTTTGAACACCTACACTTTGCCAAAATGTTCATCAAACTGGACTTGAAATGTGTATAATTTTGTTTGCATTAATGAAGGGAATGAATTGAAAACAGCATTCAAAACACCTCTGAGACATTTTGAATATCTGGTGATGCCTTTTGGCCTCACTGATGCCCCCACAGGTATTAGTTAATTATATCCTCCAGGATTTTTATATGAGGTTTTTTTTTTTTACATTTTGATTTATTCCCCAGGACCCCGAGTTACATAGCACCCATGTTCGAGCAGTACTCCAAAGACTCCTTGAGAATCAATTATTCATCAAAGCAGAAAAGTGTGAGTTTCGTGTAACTACTGTCACTTTTCTTGAGTTTATTTTTGAAAGCAGTCAGGTGCAGACTGATCCTGAGAAGGTTAAAGGTTTGACGAATGGCTTATTCCAGAGAATCTCAAACAACTCCAGCATTTACTGCATTTTGTCAATTTCTAGAGGAGATTGATCCATAACTATAGCCAGACACCATTGCCACTCACCCTACTTTGATTCTGAGACGATTCTTTTGGACGCCAGAAGCAAACTCTGCATTCTGTAAGTTAAATGAATTGTTTATGTGTGCATCCATTCTGTGTCATCCTATCTTCTAGCCAGTTCATAGTTGAAGTGGATGCTTTTGATTCAGGGGTAGGTGCCTTGTTCCTGCTTTTGGTGGTCATGAACAGGTTCAACATGGGAAGTTGTGAATAGAATGGTGTCCAATTTCCTCTCTGCTTTTTGTAGATAATGTGGTTTTGTTTATGTCTTCAAGCCTTGAGCATTCATATGAACAAGGGCAGTTCTCAGACAAGTGTGAACGGGCTGGATTGAGTCAGCTCATCTAAGCCCAAAGACGTGACTCTCAACCAGAAAACAGTGAAATATTCCTTCTGGGTCAGGGAGTCTTTGCCTCAAGGGGAAAAGTTCAAGAATTTTCATATTTACATCTGAAAGCAGCTGAAATGATCTAAAGGAAACTGAAATGAGCACAAACAAGCTGATAAAAGCAAAACCAAAACTAAACCTGAAATGAGCAGTAAAAGGTCATAAAAAGATCAAAGAATTAGAAGAATATGTAAAGAGATCTATTCATTTTCAATGAGAAACAAGCAGTTTGCCGATTTTTCCTTCTAAAAGGTTTTTTTTTTTCTGGACTGGAACTGAACAGGGATTGCAGGTAAGCCTTAGAATTTTTGATGTAAATCAACTAAGTGTGTAGGAGATACACTGTACAAGAATAAAGGTAGGTATTTTTTAAACATTTATTTATATGAAAGACTGAAATAGTTCAAAAACTGTGGCAGGTGTTAGCAGACAAAAATCAAACAAGAGAAACAGGAAAACATCAACAGCAAACAAAGATTTGCTCATTCCCTTTTTTAGCTTAGCATATTAGCATGTGTTATGTTACATATTAACTTATTATGCTAACTGAAAACTGGGTTAGGTGTAGCAGAAGCATTATCGGCACAAATTATCATAAATTAGTGCAGACAATCTTTCTAAGTATCCTAAACTATTCTTTTAAACCTTTTAAAGAAAATGTTAAATTTAAAGAAAAATATGTTTCTTTATTTTGTTACGCCACATTGTCACTGCTGCTCGAAAAAAGTGCACTCTAATTTTCAGATAATTGCTTCCATCATTGAGTCAAGGTTAGTGCTTGAGACATGGTGCCCTTCCAATAATAAGCTTATCTACTGACCTCCACTGAGGAAGCTGAGACTTTTAAAAATTTAAGTGCTAGCTCCTACCTTAGAAGTCATCCAGGTGTAAAAGAAAATCCTGAAAAGTATACTTTTACTGGTTAGTAAGTTGGCTCAGGATCAGTCTGTCTGTGTTGCTGCAGAACACAGCCGGGTCAATGATCTTACTCCTCTTTCTGAGTCACCAAAAGGTTTTTCTTCTTTCTTGGTCCTTTGAGACTTCCCAATAAAGGTCCCTGGGCTCCCTCTTAACTAGGCCTTTTCCAGCTCGCACCTCTCTACTGAATTCTCCTCATCTCAGATAGGCTTAATATACCTCCCTTCCCAGCTGGACAGGCTTGTTCAGCATTCATGTCCAGTGGCCGATTCTTGAGTCGCTGCAGTAATTTATTCTTCGAAGGTAGCAGAGCAAGAAAAACACAATGCTGACATACAGTATTGTCAACTTATTAGGTTTTGACAAACGAGAGAAAAAATACCTCTACAGCAACATAGCCTCACAAATTGTTCATCGATCTTGTGGCAGAAACATTTAAAAGTTTTCCAGCTGATTGCATGTTTTTTGGGGGTGTTCCCTGGAATTCTGTTAAGCAATTAATTTTGGCTATGCTCAGACTAGCTTGGCCAGAATTAAAGCCTATTTCTCTCAACTTAGAGCTACTATATCCATAACAGGTGTTTATAATCTTTCATCAAAACTCCACTTGAAAAAAGTACTCCTAAGCTGGATTGCTGATTGTCAAAATAACTCACTTGATGATTTGGAAGCTTTAAACCATTTGACTTGTGGATTCCACTTAATTAATTGAAACAGTCGCCTTATAATAGTTTTCACTAGCACTATTATGAGCATATTTTTTATGGCTAAAGGAGGAAAGCAATAAAAGGTTGGTCAAACATCTGTGCTGAAAACATTTCCAGTTTTACTGGCTCAATTTTTTTGTCCAAGCTAAATTGGTGAGCGGTCTTGTGAAGGGAAAAATCCGAGCACAGAGGTACTGCAGAGGTCATGCACTGCAGATGCCGAAAGGTTCACAGTGTCACTCCAGGTAAAGCCTACTAAAAAATTTACAATGCGCCAAAACTAAAGCTCACTTCAAGTCTGCAGTATTCGACGAATTAAGCGGTGCAGAAGAGAGGTCAAGTGGGACAGTGAGAGTGTGTGCGAGGCCAAGTGTGGAGGTGT
The DNA here is from genome assembly GCF_014905685.2 of Nematolebias whitei. Lineage (NCBI taxonomy): Eukaryota > Metazoa > Chordata > Actinopteri > Cyprinodontiformes > Rivulidae > Nematolebias > Nematolebias whitei. The sequence goes on from NC_056513.1 coordinate 25,235,188, forward strand.
GCAAGAGTGAGAAAATATGTAGAGCAGCTGACAGAGCTATCAGACGAACAAACACTTGTCAGGTCCTGTTGGGTTTTTCAGTACAAACCAGATAGAGAGGAGATTTATGATTCACCAACTTCTTCTCTTCATCTGTATGCCTCTCATTCACGTAGTTATCAGTCTTTCCTGTTTTTTTACACCAAACATTTCCCTTTGTCTTTCATCATTAGTCCCTCCTTGTAACACCTCTTTTTTTCCCCACCAAAGCTCAGAGAGAATTTAGGCCATGTCCTCTCCTAGCTTTATACATCCTACAATTTATGCACTTCTCATCTCCTATGATATCACGCTCGGTGAAGGTTTAATTCAATTTAAATTCAATTCAGTTTATTTATATAGTGCCAAATCACAACAGAAGTCATATCATGGCACTGAACAGAAACATTCACATACATCAAAAGTCAGTTAATAATGTTATTTATCTAGGGAGCCAGCAGATTGCTTCGAGTTATTACTTCGTCGTAGTCTCCCATCCTAAGCAAGCGCAGAGGCAACAGTGGAAAGGAAAAACTGCCTCATGAGGAACAAACCTCCAGCAGAACCAGGCTCAGGACAAGCGTCCATCTGCTTCGACCAGCTGAGTGTGAGAGGACAGAAAGGAGAAAACAGATACACAATGGTCCAGGATGGAGGCAAGCAGGATTTTCTCTAGGAGGAAAGACAAAAAATCAGAAATCACATGTTAAGAAAGAATAATTAAAAAATACAAACTATTCATTTGTAACTATTCATATGAAAAAATAGGTCAAATTGTCCTCCAGCAGTCTAAGGTTATAGCAGCATTGGATACGCCAGAAAGCCAAGCCGACTAACTATATACTGTATTGTCATCATCATCATCATCAACTTAATTTATAAAGAGCTTTAGCACCAGCCACAGCTGAAACAAAGTGCTGAACATCATTAATAAGATAAAAGAAAGCATAAAAATAAAGTGACAAAGCTAAGCACAAAAAAATGAATTAAAAACTCAGTTTAAAACACAATAAAACGACGAGTTAAACAGATAAAATCAATACCAATAAAAATGAAGTAAAATCAAGTCTCAGTTGGGATGAAGGCCAATGAGTAGATAAGTAGTAGTAAGTAGATAAGTTTTCAGACAGGTTTTCAACATGGACAGTGAATGGGCCTGTCGAATGTGCAAAGGCAGAGTGTTCCATATCTTAGGGGCACTAACAGAGAAGGCCCTGTCTCCTCTAAACTTCCAATTACCTGTACACTTGGGAGTGACCAGAAGCAGCTGGCACGGACCTGAGTGACTGAGTGGGAGTGTAGTAGTGGAGAAGCTCTGTTAAATAAGGCGGGGCAAGGCTGTTTAAAACCTTAAAAACTAACAAAAGAATTAAAAATGAACTCTAAAATACACAGGCAGCCAGTGTAGCTATAGGATTCATCAAAAAGGAAAGTCTCAAGACCTGTCTTAAAACTGGATAATGTGTCAACCTTACAGACAGAAATCGGAAGTTGGTTCCACAAGAGAGGAGCCTGAAAACCAGTGGTGGCAGGTGGAGTTTTCTCGGGGGGGGAATAACTCCTGTATATATATATATATATATATATATATATATATATTATTGTTCATTATCCAGATCAATACAAGTGCAGGTGTTCAGAAATAGTAGATCAATACCATCAGTGACATTTAGTATAGAAAAGTATTAACGTTTGATCATTATTTTTTCTGTAGGCGCATTCCAATAAATGTAGCAATAGCACTGATTGAACCTTGTTCTTCCTCCTCAGGGACTCCAGACGATCAGCTGTTTATATATCACTGGACATAATAAACACTGTTCACTTTTCTATCTGCGTCTTCTCTCGTTCTGGATCTCGTACTATCTGGGTCCCCCGAAAAATAACAGAAATGCTCAAGCCAAACAAAACCCAGAATGAGACCAGGAGTGAACCAGATTCGTCTACATCCCAAGCAGAACACATCGATAAACTGGAGAACAACAAGTGATAACCCAACAACAAGCTGTCCAATCCAACCTTCAGGAACTAGGAGGTATGTTTTTTTATATATTAACCCAAGATTCTCACCCTCTCCTCCTACAGTTTCAGCTGCTCCAGCCTAGTTCCACCAGCATGAACCCTGTAAATAACCCTACAAGCCTGCAGCTAATCGTAAAACCATCTGAGCTCTTTTCTGGAGACCCTGATCAATGTGAAGGCTTTCTCCTCCTGTGTAAACTCGCCTTCAAGGGAGTTCTTCAACTCTCCACCACAAACATTGCTAACATTACTTACTTCACCAGTCAACTCAAAGGTGACGCACTCCGGTGGGCTTCTTCATTTCTGCATTATCATGACTTGGATTCTGTTTCCTTCAATAATCTGCTAACAGATTTTCACAAGATTTTTTACCGGCCGCTACAGGAACCCAATGCGGAGAAGTGACTTCTGGGGTTACGTCAGGGCCGACGACCGGTATCCGAACACGCCGTCAAGTTCCGCATTCTCACCGCTAAGACTGGCGGAATGAGAGAGCCTTGCAAGGTACATTCTTACATTCTTTGTCTGACTATATTAAAGACCAGATTGCCGCATGAGATGAGCCACAAAGTTTTGATGCAATCATAAACTTAGCCATTTCCATTGATGAACACTTCCGGGAGCGCAGAAGGGAACGGAACTACAACTCCCAGAGGGCCTCAACTTCCGAGTTCACAACGTCACCAGGTAGGTCCCACACTTACACACTTCCTTGTTCTACCTTTGGGTTGGGGCAGCTGTGGCTGAGTGGTTAGAGCAGTTGTCCTCCAATGTGAGAGTTGGGGGTTTGAATCCACCAGCAGTCACATGTCGAAGTGTCCCTGGGCGAGACACTGAACCCCTCATAGCCTCTGATGTGTGTCCCATCAGTGTATGAATGGGATCTAAAGCACTGATTAGTCTCTTTAGAATGATTTGTTCAATTAGCTTTGTAGAGATCTAGTAGAGTGCTGTATGAATGGGTACATGAGGACACAGATTGTAGTGTAAAGCGCTTTGAGTGTCTTGAAATAAGAGAAAGACGCTATATAAGTACAGTCCATTTACCATTTACCCGAACCTGAGCCAATGCAGGTGGGTCGCACCTGATTAACTCCTGAAGAGAAGCAATGGCGTAAAAACTCTAATTCATGTATATATTGTGGCAAAAGTGGACATTATATAGCTCATTGCCCGTTTCAGGGAAACAAGAGCACCCACCAGTAAAAAGATAAATACTGGTGGGCACTTCCTCTCTCTCTCCCCTTTGCAGACTCACCTTACCCACTATAATCCAAAATTATCAGAATCGCTTTACGGTTTCAGCGCTAGTTGATTCAGGCACTGAGCAAAATTTGCTCAGTTTGAATCGTCAAAAAATTATTTCTTCCTCCTCAAGAAATCTCCCCTGTATGTCTTCCCCTGCAGGAGTCACCAGCGAAACTTTGGCTCAGGTCCACCTCAAAAACCTCAGACCTGCATTTAATAATATCTGGTAACCACTATGAGACAATCAACTTCTTTGTTTTTGAATCTCCTAATACCCATTTAATTCTGCGATACCTCTGGTTAAAGAAACACAATCCTAACATAAATGGGAAACTCAGGAGAATGGAGAGATGGAGCAACAAATGCCTTAAATATTGTTTACGCTCTGCTATTTCCAACCACTCCTAAATTGACTCACCCAAAAAGGAAGTTGATGTTTCTGCTATTCCCCCTGTCTACCATGACCTGGCACAGGTTTTCAGCAAACAGAAAGCTTCGTCTCTGCCTCCTCACTGCCCCTACATCTAACACTACCTCAGTATACAGGTCCTTCTCAAAAAATTAGCATATTGTGATAAAGGTCATTATTTTCCATAATGTGATGATAAAAATGAAACTTTCATATATTTCAGATTCATTGCACACCAACTGAAATATTTCAGGTCTTTAATTGTTTTAATACTGATGATTATGGCATACAGCTCATGAAAACCCAAAATGCCTGTCCCAAAAAATTAGCATATTTCATCCCACCAATGAAAGACAAGTGTTTTTAATACAAAAACACCAACCTTCAAATAATCATGTTCAGTTATGCACTCAATACTTGGTCGGGAATCTTTTTGCATGAATGACTGCTTCAATGCGGCGTGGCATGGAGGCAATCAGCCTGTGGCACTGCTGAGGTGTTATGGAGGCCCAGGATGCTTCGATAGCGGCCTTAAGCTCATCCAGAGTGTTGGGTCTTGCGTCTCTCAACTTTCTCTTCACAATATCCCACAGGTTCTCTATGGGGTTCAGGTCAGGAGAGTTGGCAGGCCAATTGAGCACAGTAATACCATGGTCAGTAAACCATTTACCAGTGGTTTTGGCACTGTGAGCAGGTGCCAGGTCATGCTGAAAAATGAAATCTTCATCTCCATAAAGCTTTTCTGCAGATGGAAGCATGAAGTGCTCCAAAATCTCCTGATAGCTAGCTGCATTGACCCTGCCCTTGATAAAACACAGTGGACCAACACCAGCAGATGACATGGCACCCCAGACCATCACTGACTGTGGGTGCTTCACACTGGACTTCTGGCATTTTGGCATTTCCTTCTCCCCAGTCTTCCTCCAGACTCTGGCACCTTGATTTCCGAATGACATGCAAAATTTGCTTTCATCCGAAAAAAGTACTTAGGACCACTGAGCAACAGTCCAGTGCTGCTTCTCTGTAGCCCAGGTCAGGAGCTTCTGACGCAGTCTCTTGTTCAAAAGTGGCTTGACCTGGGGAATGCGGCACCTGTAGCCCATTTCCTGCACACGCCTGTGCACGGTGGCTCTGGATGTTTCTACTCCAGACTCAGTCCACTGCTTCCGCAGGTCCCCCAAGGTCTGGAATTGGCCCTTCTCCACAATCCTCCTCAGGGTCCGGTCACCTCTTCTTGTTGTGCAGCGTTTTCTGCCACACTTTTCCCTTCCCACAGACTTCCCACTGAGGTGCCTTGATACAGCACTCTGGGAACAGCCTATTCATTCAGCAATTTCTTTCTGTGTCTTACCCTCTTTCTTGAGGGTGTCAATGATGGCCTTCTGGACAGCAGTCAGGTCGGCAGTCTTACCCATGATTGTGGTTTTGAGTAATGAACAAGGCTGGGAGTTTTTAAAAGCCTCAGGAATCTTTTGCAGGTGTTTAGAGTTACGTTGTTGATTCAGATGGTTAGGTTAATAGCTTGTTTAGGGAAACTTTTCATGATGTGCTAATTTTTTGGGACAGGCATTTTGGGTTTTCATGAGCTGTATGCCATAATCATCAGTATTAAAACAATTAAAGACCTTAAATATTTCAGTTGGTGTGCAATGAATCTGAAATATATGAAAGTTTCATTTTTATCATTACATTATGGAAAATAATGACCTTTATCACAATATGCTAATTTTTTGAGAAGGACCTGTACATCCACCTAGAAAGTCCATTCAACTTTTAAACAATTCGCAAGACATCCACCTATCACCAGCTGACTCGGCTTTTTGATATCTTGAACCTTTATTGTCAAATTAAAGTTTAAATTTAGTGAAATTTGGGGTGTTTCTCTTACGTCATGCGCAGGGCCAGATTAACACTTCGCTGTACCCTGGGCAACAATCTTCAAGGACCCCATCATCACGACCCCAGAATCACCATAATCTGTCAAAATACAGAATAAATTACCATAATATACAGTAAATATACTTAAAATTCTAACTATCAAGTGTCTTTTTGTGTATAAAACTCCAAATGCTCATTGACACAAATCATCATGACGGAATTAAGTTGAACGCACTTTGAACACCACACGACACCATATGTGTACTTGTTTAGTAATGTGTGTCACTGTGTACACTGGTGTCAAAAGCATTTATAATGTGTGTGTGTGGGGGGGACACACTGATGGGGGGGGGGGGGGGTGTCTGGGGGTCCTACCCCAGAAATGTTTTAATAAAGTAGATGCTATTTCCTGCATTCTGGTGTATTTTAATGGTTGTTTAACATCTAGTTTTACCTACATAAGTAAACACTTGGAACGCCTTGGGATTCCCCTGGAGCAGCTGGTCCAAGTGGCTGGGGAGAGGGAAGTCTGGGCCTCCCCACTTAGGCTGCTACCCCCGTGGATGGATGGAAGTAAACACTTGATTCGGTAACTATTTTAGAGCTAATGGTACAACAAGAAGTCGCCTGACCAACAGCTGATTCAATTAATTAAACATATTATATATTCAAAGGTGATGATTTGATGCCCACATTAAAATTAAATATCTGTAACTTAGTCGACTTAAAATGCAACAAGATTATCAATGAATGTTTGCAACAAAGTATTTACTGATTATAACAAAGATTCCTTCAAGAAACCTCCCAGTATATATCATAAAACCAGTATGACTTCTGCTCATTCTAAATTTGTCAAATGGTCTAAATCTCCTAAAGTGAAGGAGAATCATGTTAAAATTATAAATAAGATATATCCTGTAGCCATGTTTCTGCAAAGATTTAAATTTGATGTTGATTTGTGTGCCCTTTGTAAATCAGAAGATGAATCCCTTGTGCAAGTTTTTTTTTTCATTTCAGTACAAAGTCTTAGGTCAGACATCAGAAACTGGATTAATCTCAAACTCAACATTCCTTCTTTTCATGCTGATGCCATTTTACTTTATGTGGAAAACTTAAGCTCAGCTTTCTCTTATGTCATAAATATAGTCGTACTTATAGCAAAGTACCACATTCACTGTAGTAAGAGGAGAGATAATAAGCCTTCCTTTCTGTTTAACGAACGGTTTTAAGTCAAACTATTCTTCATTCAGTAGATTAAAAATCTGCAAAACTGCTAGAATCATCTCACAACAGATACAGACTTATTGTTTTAATTAAAACAATGTTTCTCAAGAAAAAAAAAACTGATGAGCTTGTCAACAGGTAAGGGGCGTTTACCTTCGGGACAAATTGAGGTTGTCGATTGGTCAGTTACTGACACGCCTTCTGAGTTGATTGACAGGTCGCACCGTCGAGGATCCGATTGAAAAAAGAAAAAACAAAACCAGAGCTGCAGCAGCCGCGCTGGGAGGAGGCGGTGCGGCCCAAATGCAGCGGAGGCGCAGCAGTTTGTGCAGCGCAGGGCTCCAAGTAAAGCAGGAGATAACCAGATATTCTGCTTGTGCCCTCACTGCCCTGGGCCCCTTAGAGATCATGGGCCCCTGGGTAGTTGCCCAGTTGCCCATATGGTTAATCCGGTCTTGGTCATGCGTTTCCATGGAGATATAATTTGGAATGTTCAGCTCAGTAACTGTGTGTTTCTGGGTGTGTATTTTCAGCTTCTCTTAAAGTATTTGCAGGTTTATTCACCTTCTATAGCTTCTGTTTAGCTTTTTTCTTTTAGTCTTGTTCAGCTACTTCTGGCTGTGAAAATCATTTGTTCTACTTCTCACTGTTCAAGACTGGTTCATGCAGATTTTCAGCAGCCTTACAGCTGTTTCCATTACTCTGCTGTTTTTCAACTTCTTTCTACTAATGTCAGTGTTTTGTGCTCCCTTCAGCTTCTTTCTGGTATTTTCAACTCTTTTGCTGCCTTTCAGCTACTTTTCAGCTGTTTTTCTGCTAGTTAGATTTTTCTGCCAATTTAACCTTTAACATGATAATTTTGACTTATTTCTGTGTTTAGTTCAGCAAATGCAGGCTCTTTAAGCCTGTCTGCTTATTTCAGCATTTTGTTCTGTTTTTCAGCTACTTCTGTGCTTATATGAGCTATTTTTTCTCCCTTTAGCTTCTTTCTGGTAATTAGAGCTTTTTGGTTCTTTTTATTTATTTATTTTCATCGTTTCCACTAAGTTGGATTTTTCGTTATCTATTGGGGTTCTTTCAGCTTCAGTTCAATCATTTTAGATGATTTTAGGATAAAATTTGGTGTGAAAGTAGCTGAGAGTGATCCTGAACACATACTGAAGGCTAAATACAAATTCAATATTCAATACCCTTTCTTTAAATAGCATTTGTTTTTGTTTGTTTGTTTTTCTAATTACTGCTTTTCTGCACATTTTAGCTTTTTTCATCCTACTTTCAACATTTTATGCTTTTGGGGGTTTTTCTTGTGCTTCTTGCACCTTCATTGTTCAAATGCTTAGCTACTGATAAATTGCATGTACACTCTCGCTTTTTAAGCAGCTTTCATTAAAAAATATTTCAGTAATCAGCATTCACACAGGATTTTCACAAGAAATGCAATTTCTCCCGTTAAACTTTTAGTTTGACTCGTGGCCTGTAGGTTGTTGTTCACAGCTCAAAACAAACAACAAAAGACTGAACATTAAAACAATAATAAAAATAATTACGGTTCCTGTTGTCCCAAACTAAACTTAAATGTCGAGATACGTACCAAACCATGACGTAGGTGCACATTAGACTCCTATAAAACACACTAATTGCATAACACATGGTGCACAAGCGTACACAGTCAAACCTAAACCCATCCGCATCCAGCAGCACATCTTCTAATCCTCTATGCTTGGGGAGAAGTGGGGACCCTGCAATCGTTCTTGCTCTCATTCTTTTTCATCTCTTCTACTCTTCGATCATTTTCTCCATCTTTGAATGCAAGCCAAGCATCCCACTGGGAGGTGTTCCTTTGGGGGAATGGACTGGAGACTCTGCATCCTTTGAACCTTTTGCAACTCGTCCAGCTGTTGTCACTCACACAAACACAAGCCGAATTTATTCGTCTGTACTTCTAACAAAAAAAAATATATATATATATAGAATACGCTGGTGAGATTTATTTATTTAGGGAGAAGGACGTTGTGATCTTTAAATGGCACATGCCTGAGAGTCACTGGTACTGAGCTGAGGATTCCTGCTGCTGATGCTGGTGGCTCACTGAGCTGGATGCTGCTGACGCCTTGTGGTCGTCAACTTGAACCACGTCCCCCCGACAGTATGACCATTTGATTTTTAGACGAGCTGCATCACGACCCCCTCCTCTCTCTCTCTCTCTCTCTCTCACACACACACCACCTCTGCTTCTCGTCTCCATCTACACTACCAAACACAACCCCTCCTCTCTGGGTGGGATAAATACTGCTGGAAGATACATAACGTGTTGCTATGGTGATCAGCATGTGATTTTTTTTCCCATTTTTTGTGGGAGACAGGGACTTGATGGTGTACAGGGAGCTCTGAAGATCTGTGTGGCTTTTTTGGAAGCATATTTATATTTCAGAGAAAAGAGAGGAGAAAGGAGAGTGGGGATGAGGTGGTGGAGGGTTCTGTTACTTTTTGGTGTTGTTTTTTACAAGAGTAAGGACAATCACAAATACAGACCTAAAAATAAGAAGCAGTCCCTCAGAAAGTGTGTTTCTATGCACGCCACGCATCATTTATCTACTGTTGCATGTGTTCAAAACCAAGCGCCTTCATCGGGAGCGTTTAAAATCCTGTCCTCCTCCTTTTTCCTTTCATTTCCTCAACCACCACTTCATCTCCCATCACCAACCCCCCCTGATCTCCGGCTCCTCCATCCCTTTGGGGACACGTTATCAGACTGCCTGATTGGCCTCTGCGTATGTGCAAGTGCTAATGTGTTAATCCGTGTGTGTGTGCATGTGAGGGCATGGGCATGCTGTCCTCAATCAATTAGTGCAAGCTGGTGCAGCAATTACCACAACCATTGTGTTTCTGCAGTACATATCGACACACACACACAAGGGAGGAGTAGTGCATCACTGATCACCAGCTGTCTACCGCTGAAGACTCCCAAACGGTCAAGCCCACACAGACTCACAATTGCCATGATGAAATGCACATTTGTGTGTGTGTGCGCCTCTGCAAGATCCACCAGCAACTCTCTCCTTCAGACCAGACGGCATCCTTGGAGACACCTATACGTGTGTGTTTATGAGTGTCTGTGTGCGAGTGCGGTCCAGATGGCCATCTTCGAGGGGTTTTCTGGAACATTCAGACACTTGTTGCGTCTTGTCATGTCTCTCTCTTTCTTTCACTCTCTCACTTTCTGCCTTATACACACACTCACACAGACAGTGCTTCTTTTGAAGTGTGAAGCAGCTTGCGGTCAGCTCCTTTCCTCTTCCATCGTTCTATCAAACAGGAGTCTTTAAAGCCTTTGGATGAATAATGAAACAGAAACAACCGTAGAGTATTAGCAGAGGGAAAACAGAGCTGATGTGCTGGAAAACTGCTGTTCTTCTGTCAGATCAGCTGTGATGGACTGGCAGAGGAGATCAAACCAAGTCTTTTACTTGGGTGAGACCTAAATGTGTGAGGTCAAGTGTGTGCTGTTGACCCAGTAGCTCTTTGCTCTGGCATTTCAAGCCTGCAACACCTGCTCACGACTGTTGTTCCTGCAAGCTCTCTCATGGTGATTTAGTTTAGATTTCAGGAGCGCACGTGCTTGTGTGTGTTCCTTTAAACCAATCTGAAATGTGTCATCAAATAGCTGGAAAGGCCAACTATAAAATAATAACTCGGTCATTCTCTCTTTGAGTAGAAGGAATAGTGGTATCAATTTCAAAGCTAAATTGTTAATTTTCCTGAGCCAAGATATACTAATTTTTATTATTGCATCTAAACTTTAAATGTATGCAACAATCAATGTGTGGTTTGAAAAGTATTTGAACAATTTGATATTTTCTACAAAAAGTTAAATCTCAATCATCGCGGAGAACGTGTGTTTTACACCTCATCTCTTAAACGTTGGAAAAAGACAAAACAGGTTTTCATTAGTCTGAATGCACTGAGATCAAAATGTAAAGAAAAAAATAGAAAATGATCGACAAATTGAATTATTGAAGAATTTTTAAGCCAAAGGACAGTAGATGAGGCAATGACTCGTCTATACTAAACAAACATATACCGTAAATGCAACACTTTTGTTTTTGCTTTGAACTCAGAGATCTAAGACTTTTCTATGTACACAAAAGGCCTTTTTCTCTCAATTATAGTTCACAAATTTGTGTAAATTTGTATTAACCAGTACTTTTCCTTTGCCGAGATCATCCATCCACCTCACAGGTGTGGCATATCAAGATGCTGATTAGACAGCATGATTATTGCACAACTTAGGCTGACCACAATAAAAGGCCCCTCTAAAATGCACAGTTGTATCACAGCACGATGCCGCAGATGTAGCAAGTTTTGAGGGAGAGTGCAATTGGCATGCTGACTGCAGGAATGTCCACCATAACAACAAAGTTCATGTTCAATCATCCAGGTATCAACTCCAATAATTCTCAGTCAGGTCATCTGGACAGTTTCATTTTTATAGAGACGTTTCACCCTCTATCCGGAAGGCTTCATCAGTCTGAGGAGTTCCTATAAACTGTTTCCCCACCAAGCAGTAAACTTCTTAAGTGGACCAACCAGTTTACTGGAGCTAAGATGGTTTCGGGGGGCCGTCCTGTCCCCCGTCAACTCCTCCCAGGCAGGCAGCCACTGCCAAATAGCAGTTGCTCGTGAATTATCCATCCAGTCGTCCATCATCTTTACCCATTTCTTCCTTTTTGGGTCATGGGGGTCACTGGTGCCAGTATCCAGCAGTCACTGTGTGACAGGCGGGGGACACCCTGGACAGGTCTCAGTCCATCAGATAAACAACCATTCACTCTCTCATTCACACCTAGGGACAATTTAGAGTTACCAAGTTTGCTGATGTCAACATTGTGAATTGAGTGAACTAATGGTGGAAGTGGGGTTATGGTATAGGCAGATGTATGTTTATGGACAACGAACACAAGTGGATTTTATTGATGGCATTTTGAATAAACAAAAAGACCGTGATGAGATCCTGACACTTATTGGTGTGCTGTTCATCCTTGGCCATCACCTCATGTTGCAGCATCAGTTGCACTCTCCCTCAAAACTTACATCTGTGGCATTGTGCTGTGTGATACAACTGCACATTTTATACTGGCCTTTAATTATGGCCAGTCTATGGCACACTTGTGCAATAATCATGCTGTCTAATCAGCATCTTGATATGCCACACCTGTAAGGTGGATGGATTCTCTCAGCAAAGGAGAAGTTCCCACTAACACAGATTTGTGATCTATATTTGAGAGAAAAAGACTTATTGTGTACATGGAAAAATCCTAGATCTTTAAGCTAAGCTCGTGAAAATGGGAGCAAAAACAAAAGTGTTGCATTTATATTTTTCAGTTAAACTGAGTTTAGATCTTTTGAAGTGGAGTTCAGTGGAAAAAATACAAATAAGGTCTCACCTGTTGTAGATAGCTGAATTATCTCAGTCTCGAGAAACTGGAGTACATTTTGATTGACTGGAAGCTAATGACTGGGCCACGTAAGGTCAAAAACAAATTGAATCACTGTTATTTTAAAAACATTCCCAATCTCCAAATTTTCACAATAGTTCATGCAAATGCTATTTTGTAAACTTGTACATTTTTGTATAAGCTGGCATTGTTTTCTGACATAAACATCATAATATCCCTGCAGAAATTGCCCGAGGTTGCACTGAAGTTTGTACAACTAGCTGCTTCATAGTTGGACTTGCAAAAAATATATAGTTTTGTTCATGTTAATAACTTTGTGATGCATAACTGACCACAATGTAAAGATTTTTAAAGAATTGTTTAATTTGCTATAAAAAGAAATACAATTTAAAGCAGCAATCCTCTTTGGTTTTGGGACCACTCAGAATAATTGATAGCTTGACAGTCAGGTCAAAATTCAACTCTACTTCTCACACTGAGGTCATTCAAAGAGATATCTACAACAGGTAACATAGTAATAGTCTTTCCACAGAGCCCCACTTGAAAAGATCTGAACCATCTTTTAAAGTTTGAATTTGTGCTTCATGTGGTACAGATATCATCAAAGCATTAGCCCAATAGTAAGAGTAGGACAACGGTATGTGTAGTCCAACAATTACTTGTACCAGCATGATTCTCTAATTCTTTATTCTTTTGTTGTGCAACAATGGAAAAAAAAAAAAAAAACGGTTAAAAACTGTAGAAATTAGGGAAAATCTTATTATTATTCGAGGGGTGTTCCCTCTGCAAGAGTCACCACAGCGAGTCATCCTCCTTCATCTCACTCTGTCCTCTGCATCTTCTGTCCTCACTTCGACTACCTCCGTGTCCTCTCTAACTGCATCCATATATCTTCTCTTTGTCTTTTTCCTGGCAGCTGCATTTCTATCATCATTCTACCAGTATACCCACTGTCCCTCCTCTGGACATGTCCAAACCATCTCACTCTGGACTCTAACTTTATCTCCCAGTTGTTCAACCTGTGCTGTACCTCTGATGATCTCATTCCTAATCTTATCCATCCTTGTCACTCCTAAGAAGAACTTCAGCATCTTCATTTCTGAGACTTCCAGTTCTTTCTCTTGTCTTTTTGTCAATACCACTGTCTCCAGACCATACAACATAGTTGGTCTCACCATTGTCCTGTAAACTTTTCTTTTAACCTTTGCTGACACCCTTTTGTCACAAATCACTCTGGAAACTTTTCTCCATCCACTACATCCTGCTTGGGCTCTCTTTTTCACTTATTTACCTCATTCCCCATTTTGCTGGACAGTGGACCCCGAGTACTTGAAGTCCTGCACCTTTGTGACCTCTGCTCCTTGTAGCCTCACTGTTCCACCGGCCTCCCTCTCGTTCACACACATGTACTCTGTCTTACTAGGACTGACTTTCATTCTTCTTTCAAGTGCATACCTCCACCTCTCCAAGTTCTCTTCCACCTGTTCCCTGTTTTCATCACAGATCACATCTGCAAACATCATAGTCCACGGAGATTCCTGCCTGACCTCATCTGTTTGTCGGTCCATCACCAGAGCAAACAAGAAGGGGCTCAGAGCTGATCCTTGATGCACTCCCCCTCCACCTTGAATTCTGTCACCCCTACAGCACATCTCACCACTGTCCTGCTGTCCTCATACATGTCCTATACCAGTCTAACATACTTCTCTGCCACTCCAGATTTTCTCATACAAAACCACACCTCCTCCCTCGGCACCCTATCATATACTTTTTATAAATCCACATAGACTCAATGGAGTTCTTTCTGACCCTCTCTTTACTTTTCCATCAGCATTCTCAAAGCAAAGATGGCCTATGTGGTTCTCTTTCTTGGCATGAAACAATACTTCAGATTGCACTCACCTCTCACCAGTCTAGCTTCCACAACTCCCTCTCAGATCTTCACTGTGTGACTCATCAACTTAATTTCCCCGTAGTTCTACAACTTTGTTCTTAAATGTGGGCACCAGCACCCTCCTCCTCCCTTCCACAGGCATTTTCTCACCCTCAAATGTGCCATTGAATATATGAGTCAAAAATCTCACTGCCATCTCTCCTAGACATTTCCAAACCACCACTGGTATGTCATCAGGTCCTGCTGACTTCCTTCTTTTCAGAGCTTTCTAAATTTCATCCTCACTAATCTTTCCCACTTCCTGGTCCACTATGACCTCTACTCTTCTTCTTTCATTTTCTTCATTCATTAGCTCACCAAAGTACTCCTTCCATCTTCCTGTTACACTCTCCTCACTTGTTAGAACATAACCATTCCTATCTTTAACAAGCCTAACCTGCTGCACATCCTTTCCAGCCTGATCCTTCTGTCTCACCAATCAGTACAAGTCCTTCTCACCCTCTTGAGCATCCAGTCTCCCATACAACTCATCATACGCCTTCTGCTTTTCCACCTCCCTCTTTGTTCTACGTTGCATCTCCTTATATTCCTGTCTCCTCTCTTCAGTCCTCTCACTGTCATATTTATTCTTGGCTAACCTCTTTCTTTGAAGAACTTCCTGCACTTCACTATTCCACCACCAAGTTTCCTTATCTTGTTTTGTCTAGATGACACACCAAGTACCTTCCTACCTGTGTCTCTAAATACTGTTGCTGTAGTAGGCCAATAAAATGAGGAAAAAAAGGCTGTGTATGTGAAACGGGTATGGACTTTTGGGAAGATTGATGCTGAATAGAAAAATGTACTTATAGATTGACATTTGGGTATTCATCCCGGTATTTGAAGATACACAAACAAAAATGGACACAGTGTTTTAAATAAAGGTAGAATATTCATAGCATTATTTTTTTCATACGGTGGCATTCCTTTTTCTATGTTGGCTTGTATTCCTGACATGGTGAAATAAGCACATAACTACCTCAAATTAATCATCAGCTGTGTGCATCAGTGTGTCAGCTGCACACCAGTGAGCTGAGTCACATCTAATGACATCTGAAATGTTACAGTTTGAATGATGTGTCACGGTGTTTTGTATCGCTGGATGTTGTTTGAACTAGCTTAGTTCGAACCTCTGCTTCATTTTGTAGTTTTAGGATTGTTTGCTCTTCATCAGGTCTTTCAAACAAGTGTGAAAATTGTGTTTTGAATTCATTTGTCAGGCAAGGACAACAAAATCCTATTTAAAGTATACATTAGAAAAGGGAAACTGTGACACAAATTTTAGATCCATTTGTGAAAAATAGATCACTATGAATATTATCTTCTAAATAGATGGAGATAAATATTTCTTATATAGACAGTTTGGGTTTTTAAGTAAAATACACAGTTCAAACCCAGAGAAGTTGTCATCTGTATTTCACACGTTCCTGTGCAAAAGAATTGAGTCGTCAGCCTTCATTTCTTTGTGTTTTGCATAAAACGATGTAACTTTATTAGATTTTGTCACTCAATTCTGACTTATGAATCATTCGGACCATAAAAAAGCTCCTAAACCCAAGGGATGAACCAAAATTGTCAAAAAATTATAAAGATGTTTTGGCACTTTATTATTAGCTGCGTGGTACAACGAGATGTGGTTAGATTATATTTCTCCATTGAAAGGGTCAAACATGCATAAAAAGTGTAGTCAAGTTGGCAGAGTTTTCTTGAAATGACTTTCCAAAAGGTTTGCATATTTCAGGACTGGACATTTATAAGACAAAAGAAGTGCCAGTGTTAAAAACAAAGTGCAGAAGAAATATAGCATCTGTAAGACAATGTCACATCCTTCCGTTTGTGCACCAACGGAACGCTACGTTTTTCACAGAGAGCTCTGTGGGAAACACGTGCACGGTCCAAAAGATTTGAAGTTGTTTTTTTGAAGATGCTACACATCGTGAAACTGGGAACATGTTCTATGTTTATGACAGGCTGCATAAAGGTCCCATTTAAGTGTTTTTTATGAGTTGTAGGTTATACATAACTCTAAATTGCACCCAGGTGTTTGTGAGTGAATGGTTGCATGTCTCATTTGTCTCTGTGATGGATCTGTGACCTGTCCAGGGTGTGCGCTCCACCTCTCTCACAGTGAACGCTGGAGATACGTGCCAGCTCTTCAGTGAACCTGAAAAAAAAAGAAGCAGTTAGATGTCTGTTATGTCGGGACACAATATTGACGGAGTTTAGAGGCCTTGTTTGAGTTTGACCGATTAATAAGTCATTTTGAAATAGTTTGGAAAAAAATCTATATGATCACAAGATTTTTTATTTTATTTTACCTTTATTTCAACAGGTAGTCTTGTTGAGTCATGAGGACTCATTTTCAAGCGAGACCTGTTTGGGAGCAGATGGTGGGGGTTAGGGCCTTGCTCAAGGGCCCAGAGTAGGGCAAGTGAGGGTGGAGGCAGGTGTGGGTGCTTCAACTTTTCCACCTACATTTTGATGCTGTTGGTCCAGGGCAGTGGTCTGCAGCGTCTAGTCAAAGAAGCCATTTCTGCCCCTTCGTTCACTAAACACTAAACTCTGGACACGTTTATTAAATTAAACATGTCCAGAGTCACAAAATCTGCTACAACTGTGATTTTCAAATGCTGATCTGTGGACCACTTTATGATTGTGTGTGTGTGTGTGTGTTGGGGGGGGGGCTTTCAGATCAGTTGGGGTGACATTAGAAATCTTAAAATATTTAATGATTTTTAACATTTATTAATATGTTGACAGTTTAGGAACAAATAAAATACCAGATTATTGTAAAGAAACAATATAACAAAATGTTTACCAATTATTTTTAATAATAAAAATGAACTATGCAGGTCCTGTCTTGTTCCAGTGCCAAAGAAAACGCACCCATCAGTCCTCAATGACTATAGACCTGTTGCCCTGACATCCCACATCATGAAGGTCCTAGAGAGACTTCTGCTGACCCACCTGACTAGACAAACAAGCACATATCAGGACCCACTGCAGTTTGCTTATCAGCATGGACGTGGAGTTGAAGATGCCATCATACACCTGCTTCAGCAAACTCACTGTCATCTAGAAAAGGCAGACAGCACTGTGAGAGTCATGTTCTTTGATTTCTCCAGTGCATTTAACACAATCCAGCCTGATTTGCTTTGTCAGAAACTCCAGAAGACTCAGGTGGAGGCCTCAACAATCACCTGGATCAAAGACTACCTGACAAACAGACCATAGTTTGTGAGACTGAAGGGTTGTGTGTCTAACCAGGTGGTCAGTAGCTCAGGAGCACCACAGGGAACTGTACTCTCACCATTCCTTTTCACTCTGTGCACCTCAGACTTCCAGTACAAAACAGACTCCTGTCATCTGCAGAAATATTCTGATGATTCTGCAGTAGTCGGGTGTATCAGAGATGGACAAGAAGCTGAGTACAGGGAACTGGCGGACCACTTTGTAGCATGGTGTGGAAACAATCATCTCATCTTGAATGTGAACAAAACAAAGGAGATGATTGTAGATTTCAGGAGAATCAGGAACAGATCCAACCCTATTTTCATCATGGGAGAAGAAGTGGAGGTGGTGGAGAAGTATAAATACCTTGGAGTTCACCTGGACAATAGACTGGACTGGAAATGCAACAGTGGAGCGTCTACAAGAAGGGACAGAGCAGACTGTACTTCTTAAGGAAGCTGAAGTCCTTCAACGTTTGCAGCAAGATGCTGCATATCTTCTATAAGTCTGTTGTAGAGAGCGCCATCTCTTCTGCCATCATCTGCTGGGGGAGCAGCACCAGAGCAAGTGACTTAAAAAAGATCAACAAGCTCATAAAGAAGGCTGGCTGGGGACTCCTCTAGAACCTTTGGAGATGTTTGTACAAAGAAGGATTCTTCATAAAATGAAGAACATTATAGACAACCCTCAGCATCCTCTTCATCAGACTGTCATAGAACAAAGTGTCTTCAGTCAGAGGCTTCTTCAAATCCGTTGTAGGACAGACTGCTACAAGAGATCCTTCCTGCCCACAGCCATCAGCATCTAGAACAACTCATTAATGAAACCAGGATGATGAGTTACCACAACATATAATTTCCCTCTGGGATTATTAAAGTATTTTTGAATTGAATTGAATTCATGTGATTTTTTGAAATTACTGAAAAATCTATCCAACTTTTTTTAAAGCATAGTATTAAAGTGAATGTTTAACTCATTGTTTTAGTACTAGTAGTCACATATTTGTAAAATAATAATAATAATAATAATAATTAATAGTAAAATTGCAAAAATTAGCCCTTTTTTGTTGTTTGTATAACCAATGAAATTTTGTTTATGTTTGTTTTGGTCAAAGTTTGAAAGGGCCACTGCAGAGGGATCAAAGAGCCACATGTGGCTCGGCAGTCACAGTTTGCAGATCCATGGTCCAGGGAGTCGAACCAATTCAACTCAATTCAGTTTATTTATATAGCGCCAAATCACAACAAAATTGTCTCAGGGCACTATACAGAAACATTCACATACATAAAAGTTAATTAGTAAAGTTCTCTATATAAGGAATCCAGCAGACAAGTTGAATCTTGGCTTCGTTGCAGTCTCCCATCCTGAGCAAGCAAAGTGGCAACAGTGGAAAGAAAAATTCCCTTTTAACAGGAAGAAACCTCCAGCAGAACCAGGCTCAGGACAAGCGGCCATCTGCTTTGACCGGCTGGTTGAGAGGACAGGAAGGAGACAAACGAACACAGAATGGTAGGTCCAGGTGTACCCGGAAGACCAAAAATAAAAATAAAAAAAAACTACACATGTTAAGGATAGAAAAAATAATTACAAATACAAAACAGGTTGAGCAGATTAAGTAAAGACAGTAGCAGAGTGAAAAGTGTGGTCAGTTTGTCCTCCAGCAGTCTAAGCCTATAGCAGCATAACTAAGGGACAGCTCAGGAAACCCAAGCCGACCCTAACTATAGGATTTATCACAAAGAAAAGTCTTCAGCCCAGTCTTAAAACTGGACAATGTGTCAGCCTCACAGACAGAGAATGGAAGTTGGTTCCACAAGAGAGGAGCCTGACAACTAAAAGATCTGCCTCCCGTTCTGTTTTTGTAAATTCTAGGAACCACAAGTAAACCTGCAGTCTGAGAGCGAAGTGCTCTGTTAGGAAAATATGGAACAATACGATCTGTAATATAAGATGGAGCTAGGTTGTTGAGAGCTTTGTAGGTTAGAAGTAAGATTTTGAATTCTATTCTGGATTTGACAGGGAGCCAATGGAGAGAAGCTAAAACTGGAGAAATATGATCTCTCCCACTAACTCCAGTTAAGACTCTGGCAGCAGCGTTTTGGATCAACTGAAGACGTTTTAAAGAAGTATTTGGACACCCAGATAATAAACCATTACAATAGTCCAGTCTAGACATTTTGTAAACCAGTGACCTTCTAATCGCAGGCCCACCTTCTCTAACCGCTGTGCCACACTTTTTCTAGAGATCTTGGGGAACTTTTACTAAAAAGTCTAAGATTACAAGAAATATCTGGCCCTTTGGAAACCAACTATAAAGAAAATATTACAGACAAGATTAACAAAAGTAATTAAATGATTGGTTCTGTAAAACTCTAAGTTAAAGCTTTTAAAAAGGAAATAAAACGGTATGTGTCGCCCTCACATGGTGGAAATCTGAACTGCAGTGTCCTGGTTGTTTTTACACAACTCTAAAACTGAAACAGGCATTTTTTATTTAAAGCACAGACTAGATTTTTCACTTTCTCCTGTCTTTCTGTAGAAAACTGACATCATTCAAGTATCTTGGAGTAAAACTGAACTTTCACTGGCAAAAAATTTAAAAAAATTGCAGACAGCCTTAACATTTGTAGTCTTTAATTTCCGAATCAATGTACAAGGACATTCCCATGGATTAGCACTTCTTTTTACAATAAGTACCACGTTACAGCACCTACATATTATTTACACACTTACACAAGATTGTATCACAAAACGGTGTGATATTAGCAAAAACAAAGAGTTTTGCTGAACTAACACACTCCATAACCCATGAGCTGGATAAACAAAATATAATCTCACAGCCACCGGCCCCTTCTAAATTTAAAGCTGAAAATACACTGAACGATGGCAATGCATGAGTCTAGGATCATTTTAATAGGTCAAGTGTAAACATTAAGCAGATCAAATGCAGGTTTTCAAACACTCGGTTTGCATCGCTATCAAGAACAGTGCTGTATTTGAAGGCTGAAAAGAAAATGTGCTCGTCTGTAGATTTGTAAACTTGATATAACAGCACTAGTATTTTATTGTAAAGGTAAGTAAATAAAAGTGAGGTTAATAAAGTTTGGAACAAATCCATCCCATAATCTCACACACACACACGCACGCGCACACACGGTTGCATCACAACCAGAGATACTGTTGCAGCTTTCTCAAAGGCGAAGACATTTAGTGGCAGTTTTGCTGTGAGATATGCAAACGCACAACAGCAGCAGAATAAGATCCACGTGTTCAGATGCGTGAAGTTAAGCCAAACATCAGGAGTTCAAATTTTAGTCCAATCTGGTTTGGCCTGCACACCAGAAATTGTTATGCACGCTTAAAGAAAGGGGGAGGAAAACTGCAAACAGTGGGCATGAGAGCACAAAAAATTGAAACAAATAAAGCTAAATTCTTTACTTCGAAATTTAAGGTTTAAAATGTGTGGTGTAATTAAGGGGAAACAAAATTAAAATTAAACAAAGCTTTAACATGCAAAGAAAGAGCAACATGGTTCCTATTGAGAAAAAATGGCAGTGATAAAGAAGGGGCTAAATATGCAGGCTGATAACATTCAAAAGCTTTCCTTTATTTGTAACATTGCAACTAAAACAGGAAGATGTTTAAATGGTTGGCCAAGGCATCAGTCCTCGTCACCTGTCCAGTCGGCCACCGAGGAGAAGACAGCTGAGGAGTCGCGGTTGTTCGAAAAGTTCAGAGCATCCTGTTACGTTTATGAGTGGGTGAGTCTGTGATGACGTCGCTGCAGGGCGCAGAGCCTCGCTTGCGACTGGCAGCGGGATCTAAATGAAGTGCCATCTCCTCGGCAATGAAGGTGTTAAGGTCTACGTCGTGAAGACCGTTCCTACGTCGACCAAGAGACTGGGCAGGGTGTGTTGGAGAACCAGGAGGACCAGAGCGCACAGAAATGCTGGCCATGGCACCACTAAGGCCTGAAAAGAAAAATATATAGACGAGTCACATCAAACTAAAATCATCATGGAACTTCACGTAACAGATAAGCGTCTGAGCTAACCGTGCAAGGCGATTGCCTCTCTGAAGGGCTGCAGGTCCGTCTCCACAGAGCTGTCTGACTCGGGTGGCGGTGGTCGACTTGCAGACACCATAGCAACTATGGGTGGCGCACGAGTTGTCCGCTGAGGTGGAACTTTGCCACACAGGAAACTAATAAGTTCTTCTCGTCTGATTGTTCTCCGACGTTTCTTCAACCATGCAATCACCTCTTTATTCCTGCGCTGGTGGCCTAAATGAACTCCCAGGTCATAACTCCGTTGGTGGGCTTCATTACTCTCTGCAACACAAAAGAATTGTGGTTTTTCCTCCTGAATTGTATTAAGTTGACTCAACGCATTTCTAAATCTAAACATGTTTCTATTACATACAGCAGGCATGTCACAGAAATTACAGTAAAAAGACTGAAAAATATCAACAAAGCATATTACTTGCCTTTATATAGGTTAGTGACAGCTGTAGCTGCGTTCTGAAAGGGCACCCAAAGGGAGAGGCCTTGCTGCTGACATACACGGTCTGTAAATTGCATTGAAAAGAGACAGTGAGATGAGGTCTGGAGAAAAAAAAAAAAAAAGATATTTGCTTCAAAAATAAACTATTTTTTGATCATATGTGCTTCCTTTATGAGAAATCCAAACACTCAACATGTTGGATAAATTCGAGGCAGAACTAGATTAGGGAAAAGTTATTTTCAGTCTGCATGTACTTGCTTTACAACACAAATAGTGTGAACTTGACAAAAGTAAGAACTTTGTTATACAATCTGTACTAAAATCATCCATAAAGTATAAAAGGCAAAATGTGTAGAAAAATGCCAAATTACTAACCATCAACAACAGTTCGGTTTGCTATTGAAACACAGATGATGTGGATGCACAGGCCTTGTTTTAAGTTGTTTATGTTCTTTTTTTTTTTTTAACTTGAAAATTCAGTTTTCCCTTCATACATTACAGTTTACATGCACATGGTTGTGCTAAAATCAGTAAACACAGACGGCTCATGCAAGCAAAGTTATGTTGACAAGCTGAAGTGGGAGCTTGTAAGCAGAAATCTTGACAAATGCTGTAAGGAAAAATGACATCAGCTGTCCAGGAGTATGTGAATAATACTACAAAACAATCAAGCTGCACAATCAGCCAAATAAAGCTAATACAGAACAGTTTACTCTAATCTAATGATGATTTTTGATGGCTCTCTTTTGTCCACAAGTCTTTGAAGGCTCGTTATTTTTGCACAAATTCAGCGTTTTCCACCACAACACAGATCTAAACAGAGAAATTTAATGACTGAAACATTTACGGTGTACTTTCGCCATTTTGTAGTAGTAACAATGCAATGATCAGAAATAAACAATTAAAGTAATTGAAATAAAAACGGTATTTTGTTGCAACTTTTTAATATCGACTGCAGAATGGCAACATTTGTAGTTCATTTGAACGACAACACATCTGTTGTTTTCACTCCACAGTCTCCTCCCCGAGTATCGCCATTTTGGCAGCCTAGCTAACTGTTAACTGGAAGACAACATTTGTACTGTACGTCCGACCTGATAGATCAAATGTGCTGAAAACTAACAGCACTCGCTGAGTTAGCTTGGTGTTGAAATTAAAGAACGCAAAGCTGGATTTGTGTCGAAACGTTGAGAAGTGAGGGGGCTCTGACAGCTGAGGCCACCGTGAGGGACATTCAGCGGTGTTGTCAAAAGCTCTGACACGGTGACCGGTTGGTGTTGTGTTGAGTTGTGTCCACCCTCGGCGAGATGAGTCTCCGCAGAAGCTCCGCCCCGTTCAAACGGCAAAAGAAACGCGTTTACTGCGAAGTCACCCGCGACGTCACTGCTCGGACGGGGCGGAGCTGGCGTGCAAACGAATCTCAACGGGGAAACACAAACGGGCACAACACCGGCTATTAGCGGCTGTAAGCTAGCAGGGGTCACGATATCGAGAACAGAACAATCTGTATCTGATCTCGTTTAAAAATATCCACAGTGTCATAGCGCTTATTAAACCCTGGTAACATAATACGCTTTCGAATAAATAAGTGTTTGTTAAAACATCGGCTTCAACAGTGTCCTTTGTGTCTCCGGCATACGATACCGTTAGGATTAGCTTTTATTAGCATTAGCTCAACGATTGCCTTAACTTGAACTTCGGTGTATTAGCATACCTTTGTAGAGCTGTGCTACAGCCGTGGCCGAGTTCTGAAAAAGGTGCCACAGCTTTTGCTGACTTTGTTCCGTCTCTTCTTCGCTCGGAGTGTCCTGTTCAGCTTCTGCTAAGCACTGTCGTTCCCATTTGGTGAACCAGTGCTCCGGGCCGTGCTCTTGAATTTTAGCTTCTCCTTCTTCCTTCTTTTCCTCCATAGTTAAAGTCTTTGTCTTAAATATTTTTTCCGGGCTAGTTAATTGCCTCCCTTATATTAAGAAACTACCGTTACACATCTTCCGCCACCTACTAAACAAAGAAATACAACAGCTGTTAGAGCCTCATTGTCAACACTATCCGAACTGCTAACACACGCCCTATGTTAAACATACCAAACTAAAGAACGCGGATGACAACACCTCAGAATTTCTGAAACTAGCTCCTCCCATTTTCTCACTAAACTGAAACACCATTGGCTGTAGCTTTGAGTGTGGGCGGGCCTTTATGCAACTTTCAAACATTGATTGGTCAATGTTCTTTTTTTTTTAAAGCCGTTAAAACCAAAGTTGATCCAAATGAAAGGAGTTCCTTTGTGCTATTTCTCGTTCTGTACGCTAGAGGGCATCCTGATCACTGAAATCCAGGCCCCCAAAAGGTACTGTAATAAATAAACAAACAAATAAATAAATAATTTTTTTCTGTTGAAGGTGACAACCTTCTACAGAAAAAGTTTTCATCGTATTCTTTCTCACCAAAATTGAGATATTTCAAACTACTATGCACGTTTTTTCTTTTGTCTTGTTTAAATAAGAAACAATACTTTTTTTCTTTTTTTTATATTTAACAAAATTCAAGGTACTAAGGTTAGATTATTGGGACAAATATAAAACTTTTAAATCAATGAGTAAAATTAATTATGTCCTAAATGTTGCATAATTTTAGTGTTACTGTTAATATTTCTGTAAAAATCTCTACTTTTGCCACCTGGTTATTGGAAACGTGCATGTTGTACTAAAACGTGTGCATGGGCTGGATTTTTTTTAAACTTCTTTCTTTATATAAAAGGAATAAAATCCACTTTTTTTTTTTTAAACTGTTCTTGCTTCAATAAAAATCTTATTTCAACAGCACACACACGCGTGTTAAATATATGTTAAATCGTGTTTTTATAAGACAGAAATAGTTTCTCAATTTAAGCAGCATTCTACAGGATTAACATTTTAATAATTGGAGTTGTTGTATATTTGGGTGTCCACCTGGTTTACTATTTGCACTGGAAGACTGGCAGTGAACTGGTGTACAAGAAAAGACGCTGTCTAAATATATCAGTGACAAGTGATGCCAGATGAACAAATACGTTATTTCACAGTCCAAACTAACACTGGTTAAAAGACCTTTAACACTCAAGCAATCGCCTTTTATGAAAAATCCTTTTATTTTTCATGTTTTAGTTGTTTTACAGGAGTGATGCATTTGTTTAGGTTTGGGCTGGTGTCTGCAATCTGCGGCTCTGGAGCCACATGCGGCTCTTTGGTCTCTCTGCAGCGACTCTTAAGTTTTGACCAAAACTAACATAAAACTGAAGTTTATTGGTTCTTGTACCAACAACAAGACATGGCTCGTTTTAGCAGTTTGTCGGCCATTTCTTTTGCCAACATGTGAATGATCGTACCGAGCCCTCGAGGCTCAATGAGACTAACCTGTATAAATAAAGGTTGATTGAATGAAAAGCACAAGGAGTAAAACTTGTTAACTACATCACGCTAGTAGTTTGTTAGCCACTTCGTTTAGCTCACTTCCAGTCTTACGGTGTGATTTTTTTTTTTTAGGGATGCACAATATTATCGGCGAGGTAACTGTATCGGCCAATATTAGCATTAAAGTTAAATATCGTACATTGGATATTCCATCAAAATAACTCACCAATATAAAAGATGTTGTTTTTCTATGACAACCCAGTGACAAGGATGCCTGCAGCAGCAGCAGCACAACGTGATGATGTCGCATGCACCTACCTGATCAGATCACGGCGGACGGTGTGGAAGTTTCATTTATTTATTTATTTATTTTTGAGGATGTCGGATTCCGAAGATTTTTGGATTATGTTGAGCCTCGCTACATCGTCCCCAGTCAGAGATATTTTTTCAACGTAGCCTTACCCGAGTTACAAGCAGTCGTTTCCAGCGTCATTGAGAAGTTAATAGCTGATAGCATGGGTGAGTTTTACCACAGACATTTGGACGTCGTGTTTGCCCCGTTAGCATGATTAGTCTTACGGCACAATGGATAGACAAAAGATTTGAACTTAAAAAGTCTGTCCTTCATGCACAGGAGTGCAGAGGATCTCACACTGCAGCTATAGGAACCTGGAACAAGCCTCCACAAGTGAGACAGCATCACAGGTGACTAATGCTAATAAATAATATTTAACACTTTTCATTTAATATAAGTTAAAGTGTTATGCATATCAAGGTCGTTACTGAATATATGTAACCAGCTCTTACAGCTGTTGCACAATTTTTGTAGCAAATAAGCCTAAATAAGAGGGCAATGTTCTGACAAAGGAAAGTATATTAAAAATATCGGTATTGTTATCGGTTATCGGCCAAATAAGTTTTAACATATCGGCATATCGGATATCAGTCAAAATCCAATATCGTGCATTCATTTTTTTCTTTTTTTTCTCAAGCCCACCAAATGTTTTGGCGGGAATACCGTTAAGGCAAGTTTCTGAGAAGAAATATGGTGAGTCAATAAAAATTAAAGTAAAAAATAAGTCAAAGTAAATGGAAGTATTTATTTTCATTTTAGAATTCAATTACATATCCAACAAACTGGCCTAATATTTATTATTGCTTCATAATAGGATACTTTATGAATTGTTTCCACAGTTACAAAGAAAACTCACATAAGCCTGAATATTGGCGTTTGAATGTTTATAAAATTGGTTTAAAAAATTATATATTTGTTTATTCTTTGCATAAATCCTTTTTTTTATTTGCCCTAAAATGTAAAAAAAAATCAATAAATATTAATAATTTGATACTTTAGTTTCATACCACACCTACTGGCCAAAAAAGCCCCCTCCAACAAACTTGAAGTGGGCCATGGGCCACCAGTTGATAATCAGAGTTTTAGCAGGTTTTGTAGCTCCATAGACATTTCATTTAGTGTGCAAAGGGTCAGAAATGGCTCTTTTGATCATAAAGGTTAAAGACCCCTGGTTTAGGTAATAACTTTACGTAAGCTGTGAAAAACCAGTTGCATACGCTGTACGCTGTTATCAGCAACCATTAACTTTACAGCCTTTATTGGTTCATGGGTGTAATTACTGTGTTTGATAAATTGTGGATGGGAAAGTTCAACCTCGGGCCAACTTTTGTGCCTGCTGGTGCAGGAGCTTCAGACAGAGGGAGTCCAAAGGTCAGGAGTGTAATAATCCGTTTCTATGCTCTCTCTGTCTCTCTCAGCTGTCTCTCAGTCAGTCTGTCCAGGTCTCTGCATGAGACGTTGATCTTTTTTTTTCTAACTTTAAGTTTGTATCTCGTTATTTTCCATCTTGGCTGATAACCCTGCTGTTTGAACATGGCCAAGGGGGAGCGAAGAATTTCTGACGCTGAAGAGTATTTCCAGGAGCCAGGACCAACAATCACATTTACCAAGCTGCATTACTGTGTTCGAGAAACAAAGTTCTGCCGCAAAATCGGTCCTGACAAATACATCCTCAAAGATGTAAGGTAAGGAATGGTGTCAGAGTGTGCACAGTGAGAGCATCACTGCTCTGGGATGATTTCCTTCTGTACAAATCCTCCTGTAAAACAGCTGACAGTGGGAATCTTGTGTCAGAAAGGATACATTTATTGAACACGGATTATCTTAAAGTCGTTTATTACAAACCGGATTCTAAAAAAGTTGGGACACTAAACAAATTGTGAATAAAAACTGAATGCAATGATGTGGAGATGCCAACATCTAATATTTTATTCAGAATAGAACACAAATCACAGATCTAGAGTTTAAACTGAGAGAATGTATCATTTTAAGGGAAAAGTCTGTTGTTTCCAAATTTCATGGCGTCAACAAATTTAAAAAAAGTTGGGACAAGTCCATTTTTACCACTGTGTGGCATCCCCCCCTTCTTCTTACAACACTCAGCAGACGTCTGGGGACAGAGGAGACCAGTTTCTCAAGTTTAGAAATAAATAGGAATGCTCTCCCATTCATGTCTAATACAGGCCTCTAACTGTTCAATCGTCTTGGGCCTTCTTTGTCGCACCTTCCTCTTTATGATGCACCAAATGTTCTCTATAGGTGAAAGATCTGGACTGCAGGCTGGCCATTTCAGTACCCGGATCCTTCTCCTACGTAGCCATGATGTTGTGATTGCTGCAGAATGTGGTCTGGCATTATC
>NC_056513.1:25278211-25320182 GCF_014905685.2 Nematolebias whitei
TAATTCATCATCCTGGTTTCATTAAAGAGTTGTTCTAGATGCTGATGGCTGTGGGCAGGAAGGATCTCTTGTAGCGTCTGTCTTACAAGGGATCTGAAGAAGTCTCTGGCTGAAGACATATATATATATATATATATAAATATTAAAATAGATTAATGTATATATGCATAAACAAATATAAAGTTCTTGTTGTAGGTTTTGGTTCTTTGTTAAAAACAAAAATTAAGGAGTATACAGTTTTTCTAAAACTACAGCCACTAAAAAACGCAGCATATGTGATAGAAGCACAGCAGCAGTGTTTGTTTTGCCATTTTTACACGAACCTGGTAATAAGGCATGTCTGTACATTAAAAAAACAAGAATAATTATTAATCCATGTTTATTTTCAAATCAACACTTTAACGTTCACTTGTATCTAAGGAAGGCTGGGGAGGTAAAAAAAGATTAAGGGGTGGAATTAGGATAAGTTACAGCTCATGAGGGACTCCATCAGAGCATCTCTGACACCTCGGCCCTGCTCTCCATCTTGTGGGACAGAGACCAGGACGGGCTGTGCAGCTGGTTCTGCTTCAAGTTCATCGAGGTCATCCATTTTGGTTGTGTGTTGTTTTCCAGCTCTTCTTCTAATGCATGTTAGTGGTGCTTAGAAAAGAGCTTAATGTAGCACTACCGCCACCAGCTGGTAAGGTGCGTTGATATTAATAATCCGCCCACTAGAGGTGAACAATCCGCCCACTAGAGGTGAACAATCCGCCCACTAAACGGGAACTATAGGCAAAGGTGAGACACAAAAATAGAGGTCCCACTAGAACCGGACACAACAGGCTACAACAAGAACCAGACCTGTGGATAAGGGGCTTTAGATAGATCGAAGGAGTACCATTATGTTGAACACATGGCCTCCGATCTGAGAGATAAGTAGCAAACAAACCAATGATGTGATCTGAGAAACCAATGTCTGAGAGCTTAAGACACAAGATGTCATGATCTACAATATCAAAGGCTTTGGACAGGTATAAATAAAGTGCAGCACAGTAATCCTTAGCATCCAGTGCCTCAACGACGTCATTAAAAAACCTTCAGTGAAGCAGTCGTTGTGCTGTGTTGTTTCTTGAAACCAGATTGATAGAGAGGTAAGATGTTAAAAGAATCCAAATACGTCTTGACTTGAGAGTTTATCTTTTTTTTTTTTTTACAAACCTTAGCTAGAATATAGTTTAGAGATTGGTCATTATAAAAGATTGGAGACTGGAATTTCAAAATTGAATTAACATGTTATCTGATTCCAGTTTCTAGTATCTGATCATGTCGGTTTGAACTTTCAGTCATGTGAAACTGAAGTTTGTCTCAACTTATCACCTCCTTCTTCAGGGTTGAAGCCTGCTTTCGTGAGCTTCCTCCTCTTTGCTCTGACCCTGTCTCTGGTCAGTCTGGCAGGCGTTGGTCTTGCCTTCCTTGTCTCAGCGAGTGTGTCCACATTTGCGATGGCTAACATCCTCATTGCTTTACCCTTTGTCTTCATGATGGTGAGATGCAAGGATCTCTTGAAAGAATACACGACACCCAACACCTTTCAGAGTTTTAAACTAACATTATCGTATGTTGAGAAATGATGGAATTGTAGCTGTTTGGGTGAATTTCTCGAATGTAACTTTATGCACAATTTCATGTGATATTGCGAGATCTCGTTCAATGCTAATGCTCACATTATAGGATGACTGTCAGCTACTACCACATCACATTTTAGTTCACTGTCTAAAACTGACAAGGTTACAGCTAAGTGTTTTCTAAGGTCAGGTGGCTGTGGCTGCCACAAGGTAATGAGTTATATGTTATAGTTTTTTTAGAATCCATCCTCTGATTCATGAGATATTTTGCTAACAAACACATAAACAAACACACACATACATAGACACAGGTAACGGAAAGTTTTAAAGCCATGAAGCAGAACCCAACCAAGTTAAGTCAGGTCTTCTGGATGGTTTCTTTTTATTTTCTTTGCTGAGACATTTAATTCTTCATCCAAAGGACTTCATCAGTCCGAGGAGCAACAACAATCTCAACCCCACAAGCAGCACACTCACATAGTGGGCCAACCAGTTTGCTGGTGATAAGGTGATGATTTGAACCACTTTGGCTATGGCTGCCTCAGAGGAGTTGACGGGGGAGAGAGCAGACTCCAGAAACCATCATATCGCCGTCAAACTGGTTGGCCCACTATGTGAGTGTGCTGCTTGTGGAACTGAGCTTGTTGTGGCTCTTTGGACTCAAGAAGTTCTTTGGATGAAAATGAAGGACGAAACGTTTCAACAACAACAACAACAAAAAAAGAAACCATCCAGAGGACCTGATTTAACGTTGTTGGATTTTTTTACCTGGATTATTGAGCATGAACTTTGACTTGTAGCAGATTATCATTCTCAGTCTAACTCACCTGTTGTAGGTGTTCGGAGGCTATCTGGTCAACCTCAACGCCATGCTGAGCTGGCTGTCCTGGCTGAAATGGGTCAGCATATTCAGATACGGACTGAATGTAAGAAAAGCATCGTGCGGGGCTCGGTTTATTCTGGCTCTGTCCGTGAGTTGCCTCAACCCGGCATCTTTTTGTCTCGCAGGCTGTTTACATCAACGAGATGAAAGGACGGTTGTTCTACAGCAACGCCACAATGTGAGTTTATTCACAGGCAGTTTTAAAGTCAGTGAAAAGTCTTTTGATGGTGAAGGTCTCTCCTCTGCGCCGCAGAGTCCCAGGGGAAGTGTTCCTGGTGAGCATGGACATCGACTACTCTGTGTGGGGCTTCTGGCAGAACCAGGTGGCTCTGCTGGGAATTATTGTTGTCTGCATGATCCTGGCCTACGTGCAGCTGCTACGAATCAACCGCTGGAAGTGATTCCTGCCCATCTGTTCACGTGCACAACCATGCGTGACTGTGCGCATTTAACAAAATGAAAGTAACGTTACGTGATGTTTTATATGTTTTATATGTTTTGATTGGATGTGGGTATCTTGTTGTGTAAATGATTATAAAAATTCAATTTTTTTTTTTTTTTACAGTACACGTGGAGTGTCACGCTCGCCGACACACTCACACGTGTCGTAACGTTTGACTCTCTGGCTGATAAGCTGCTGTTTAACACACTCGCTGTGCACAAGGGAGTGTAAGGAGAGGCAAGCCCTCATTCCAAAGCTACTTATGGAGAGTGAGCTAACATTAGCTGCAGGAAAGACAGTAAGGACATGGAGTTCATCTTTATACGTCCTTTTTCAGCAGGCAAAGCCCAACACAATTTTCCTTTTATTGAACAAAAAAACATTGTTTTCAGGGTTA
Source organism: Nematolebias whitei (assembly GCF_014905685.2). NCBI lineage: Eukaryota > Metazoa > Chordata > Actinopteri > Cyprinodontiformes > Rivulidae > Nematolebias > Nematolebias whitei. The sequence continues at coordinate 25,281,541 of NC_056513.1, forward strand.
AATAAAACATATATTAATATGCAAACACAGGTTATGAATGTGAGTCATTATGAGTGGGGACATGCAGCGAGCTACAGATAATTGATCATACGAAAAGCATCAAAAAACAACAATTTCCCTTTAATTTCTCCTAAAGAGAGAGCTCAGATTTTTTTTAAGTGGAGTTCAATATGAACAGTTAATATCTTACCTGTTGTAGACAGATTTTTGAATGATTCATCATCATATTTCTGCAAGAATAATAATTTGATGTGAATCAGACCGCACTGCAAACGTTTATAAAATCATGCAGGTATGAACCACTTTGAGAATTTTTTTTTTAATTGGAGGTGGTTCAGGGTGGCAGTAATCCATTTTGGTTCTGACTCAGATCAGACTAGCTGCTAGCGCATCGAATCCATCAGAATTAAGCTGTATTTCTCCAAACTGATGTCAGCGATAGAGCCATCTACAGCAGGTATGATATTATTTAATTATGCCCATTCCACGGCTCCTCACTTCAAAAGATCTGATCTCTCTCTTCACAGGAGTTTGAATGGATAAATAGAATGTGCAGTTCTCTGTGATCTTTGCAGAACTTATGTGGTCAAGGTATCGAACCGTCATGTTTAGGGTTTCATAAAAAGCACATTTATTTTTTTGGTTTGTTTTCTCGTTCATATTTTTCCACATTTCTTCAAGACAAGCATGTGATTTTGTTTTCTGAAGCTTATTTTTGATCTTTTCAACTGCAACTCATTATATAGAATGGTCTTTCCAAGTGATGGACCCGCCTCTCGCACAGTAATGGCTGGACTTGGGCACCAGTAACACCACCCCCCCCCCACCCCCCCACCCCCCGGCCCCAGACCCGAAAATTAAAAAGCTGGTAAAGATAATGGATGGATGTCTTTCCAAGCACTTTCAAGCTGGTTCTGTACAACACTGTTAGAAAAAAATTGGTTTAAATAACAAGAAAAAAATATTTCAGTAGTTTTTTTTTTTTACCCCTGCAATGTTTCACTCAACTGCTATCTGAATATGTAAAGATGTAATGTTCACATTTTTCTTTTAATTTCATTTTTGAAATAAAATGAATCACGCCTCAGATCTCTTTAAATTCCTTTAAGTCATCGCAGACACGTGAACACTGTTACAGTCATCGACGTTCAGAAGCTTCAATTTAAAAGTCTCATTTTTTCTGTTGTTTTTTTTTAAAACTCAGATTCAATAAAATGACTTTAAAAAAATAAAATAGTTTGACGCAAATCTAGGTTTTGATAAGCCAAATGAAAGAGCTACGAGTTTAACATGACAGGATGTTTCTTTGAATCCAGTAGAATAAGACAGTTCTTTTATTTTGGAGACATACGTAACACGAGAACATCCAACAAAAACGAGCTCATTCTGTTTTTATTAATTTTTAACAACTTTTCAGACCGTTTCCACTCTTGTTTGTGATTTTCCCAGTCGTTACTGGTTTGTTCTCCAACCCACGGAGCCACTCTGTGCACTTCAGCACCACGTGCTCGTCCACAGCGAGGTCCTCCTCTTCCTCATACTCCACATCGTCATACTTGTGTTTGTCGTTCAGAAGGGAGATCTTCACAATGGAGCTTATGTCTTCCAGCTCAGCACTGTGCATGTTCTTGGCACCAGCGCTGCCATTGAAAGCTCCATTTCTTTGGGTTATGGATGGCTGTCTCCTCCTTCTGGAATCCGTGGCGCTCCCAGAAGCACCAGCTCCACTTGTAGTGTTTCTGGATCGCTGGTGCCTCTCGCTGTTTCTCCGCTGCAGCAGCAGAACCGCTTCAGGTGTGAGCGTCAGCGTAAAACGAGCTTCTTCTCGAGTCCTCGTTCTGGCCTTCACCAGAGGTTCAGTCTTCGTTGCAGAGCTGTGGCCTGCAGGTTTGTGCTGCAGAGACGCTCCTGAGCTTGAGCTGGGGGTGCTGTCGGTCTGTGACGATGGCAGCCCGCGGTCTCTTTTGTTCGGAGCTGCAGAAACCCCTTTAGCTGATGTTAGATGACTGTTGAGTTGACTCTTCCTCCCCAGCTGCTTCAGGTTTAAAGTTAGCCTCTCCTTGACTGAGCTTCCTTTGTCGTATCGTTGGACTTGAGTTTTGGCCACGGCGCTTGTGAACGAAGCACCGCCTGGCCTCTCCTTCCCCGTCAGCCCTGACACGGAGCGTGCGACTGATACTTGTGGTATGAACGGCATTTTGGCAACACACAGAAGCAAGTATGAGAAGAGTTCAGCTTTGTGGAGAAAAAAGAAGGAGGGCACCATAGAGGAAACCAGTTTACAGAGGGGAGAAAAATGCTCTGTCGATTCCTTGGCCATGCAGGTCAGCAGGAAACTAATGCATCGTCTGCCCTGGAGCGGTAAAACCCCGACTTTTTATATCCAAGGAGCAAAGTGGGTGTGACAGAGCCTGCTTTAAAAGACAAGCCCGCCTTCAGAAGATGAGAATAAAAGGCTTCTGCCGCATCTTAAATGCTCATTACTGGCAGGCTCAAAAGTCTAAAATAAACCAACGCTTGTAATCCTTCAGTCTGATCAGTGAGAGCATGTTTACTACACATCAAGTGCACATGCAGACTCTAATCCAGGCTGGCCAGGTTTACTGAGCACAAGAGGCAGAAAATTAGACGAGAGCTGTCAAGAACTGGAATCCATGCTAGATTTTCTGTGTATGCACACAGGTTTGTAGTGGTCATGTAATTAGAATATCATGAAAAAGATGATTTCAACAACTCCATTCAAAAAGTGAAACATGTATATTATATTCATTCATTACACACAGACTGATATATTTCAAATGTTTATTTATTTTAATGTTGATGATTGTAACTGTCAACTAATAAAACCCCAAATTCAGTATCTCAGAAAATTAGAATATTACTTAAGACCATCCATCCATTATCTTTTACCCGCTTTTTCCATTTTGGGTCACAGGGGTCTAAAGACCAATTAAAACAAAAAATATATATATTTTTAGAAATGTTGGCCAACTGAAAAGTATGAACATGAAAAGTATGAGCATGTACAGCATCAATACTTAGTTGGAGCTCCTTTTGCCTGAATTACTGCAGCAATGTGACATGGCATGGAGTCGATCAGTCTGTGGTACTGCTCAGGTGTTATGCGAGCCCAGGTTGCTCTGGTAGTGACCTTCAGCTCTTCTGTATTGTTGAGTCTGGTTTATCACATCTTCATCTTCACAATACCTCATAGATTTTCTATGGGGTTAAGGTCAGGCGAGTTTGCTGGCCAATTAAGAACAGGGATACCATGGTCCTTAAACCAGGTACTGGTAACTTTGGCACTGTGTGCAGGTGCCAAGTCCTGTTGGAAAATTAAATCTGCATTTCTATAAAGTTGGTCAGCAGCAGGAAGCATGAAGTGCTCTAAAACTTCCTGGTTGATGGCTGCGCTGACCCAGGACCTCAGAAAACACAGTGGACCAACACCAGCAGATGACATGGCACCCCAAACCATCACTGGCTGTGGAAAATACACTGGACCTCAAGCAATGTGGATTCTGTGCCTCTTCTTTCCTCCTCCAGACTCTGGGACCTTGATTTCCAAAGGAAATGCACAATTTACTTTCATCAGAAAACATAACTTTGGACCACTCAGCAGCAGTCCCAGGCGAGAGGCTTCTGACGCAGTCTCTTGCTCAAGAGTGGCTTGATACAAGGAATGTGACAGCTGAAACCACTTGTCTTGCATACTTCTGAGTGTGGTGGTTCTTGAAGCACTGACTCCAGCTGCAGTCCACTCTTTGTGAATCTCCCCAACATTTTGGAATGGGTTTTGTTTCACAAGCCTCTCCAGGGTGTGGTTATCCCTACTGTTTGTACACTTTTTGTCTACCACATCATTTCCTTCCCTTCGCCTGTCTATTAATGTGCTTGGACACAGAGCTCTCTGAACAGCCAGCCTCTTTAACAATGACCTGTGTGTCTTGCCCTCCTTGTGCAAGGTGTCAATGGTCGTATTTTGGACAACTGTCGAGTCAGCAGTCTTCCCCCATGATTGTGTAACCTACAGAACTAGACAAACCATTTAAAAAGACTTTCACAAGCGTTTTGAGTTAATTACCTGATTAGAGTGTGGCACCAGGTGTCTTCAATATTGAACCTTTTCTCAATATTCTAATTTTCTGAGATACTGAACTTGGAGGTTTCATTAGTTGTCAGTTATAAACAACATTAAAAGATAAATAAGGGTGCACCGATAAATTGGCCGGCCGATAAATCAGCCCCAATTTCCTTAATTTTGGGAAATCGGCCGATACATGAGAAACTGATTTTACCAATTTTTTTTTAGTTTTAACAATAATTGTCTGAACTTCATTTATATTTCAGAGCACTACCTCATGGCCAGTTAAAACAAGTTTGTTTTGTTCCTAGGATATTGTTCAAGGGCATGTTTTTCAATAAAACAACATTGGTGCATTGTGACCTTATAAAAACACCTGACAGTGTCGCTTATAAAACAAAATCGGTATCGGCAGGTCAGACTTTTTAGAAATCGGTGATCGGCCAGAAAACTGCAATCGGTGCACCCCTAGAAATAAAACATTTGAAATATATCAGTCTGGATGTAATTAATGAATATACAAGTTTCACTTTTTGAATGGAATTACTGAAATAAATTCACTTTCACAATATTCTAATTTCATGACCAGCACCTGTAAATGTTTAAAACAACATGTTAGGCTGCCTTCAGGCCTAGGCCTCCCTTACAAAAAGATTGGGATTTTAGGTTGTTGTTTTTTTGTATTTGTTTTATTTATTCATTCATTTTTTTTTTTTTTTTTTTTTTTTTTTATTAACCATGGAAAAAGTGTCAGGAAATACACATTTCTTTAAGGAATGCCAGGCCTTTAAGTTCCACACCATTTAAACCAATAAAAGAACGTAAAAAGTAAAAATTAGTAGATCTTTATTTGCAGCACATATTCACAATTAAGTCATTCAAGTATTAGCTTTGTTTTAATAAACAGAATAAAAATTCTGGTCTAGAAAACATTTATTAATTTTTCACATCATAAAACACGACTAAAAGCTGCTTAAACGTCTTATACGTACAGGCCAAGAACACATTTCTTTGCTTAGTTGACCTTCACAAGAGCTGAAGGTTTTCATTTGCAGCATCTCCTCCTGTGAATATGAAGAACACGTTTACAGCGAGGACAAGTGTGGTAGACATCCTTGAAGTGGTTCACAAAAAATGGAATCAGGCAGCAGCCAAGAAACAACCTGAAAAAAACAAACAAATGAAATTGAACAACTTTTGTGATTACTGTATTTTTGGATTATAAGGTGCATTAAATAAAACAAGTTCATTTTGACAGATTTTTGAGCGCCAGGTACCACAAATTAAGGTTTGAGGTCATTGAGCTCAAACAAAATTAATACATAAAAAGGTGCACCGGATTATAAGTCTAACTGTTGATTTGAGAAAATTAAAAAGGATAAGTGCATCCTAGTCCTAAAAATCTGGTAAGTAATTAGTGCAGGTTGGTTTTAAAAAAAAATTTAACGAGTCTTTCTCACCCACACAACACAAACACAAGGCACATGAGCCAGGCGTAAATCCCCACTTTAAAGGTGACCTCTGTGGTGACCTGCGTCTGACAGGACGGGCATGTCCTTAGTACTGGAGTGCAAAAAGGTTTGGTCTCGTAGATCACGAACACCGGCCCAGAAGCTACAGAGATTATAAGAGCAGAGCGAATGGTGATTGTATGGATTAACCTTTACAAATCGTAGTCAACAAAGTAAATGCGATGGTTCGGTCCGCTTTATCTCATTGTATCAGTTTCAACTTTCACCTTGTGGTGGTGATGAGGATGGTGGAGGATTAGGAGAGTGAATGTGCAAGACTGCCGCATTTTTAGCAGAATCACCTTCTGGAAAGAAATAGACATTAAAAAAAATTAATATAAAACAGATTGGAAAAGTGTAGTACAATATAAAATAGTGGGGGAAGTGACTCGTCTTGTTAAGAGGACTCAGTCAATGAGAAAGTAAGTATTGATGAAGTACACACAAACACACCAGAGGAAGCTTAAATGTGCAGCAACATTAAAATCAGACTATATTTCAACTCATAACTGAGAAAACAAAAAGTCCACAACAAAAAAAAAAGTGATGATCAGACCCACTTTAAATCATTAGAGATGAATTTTAAACACTCACCAGGTAGTGGTGAGAAGACAGGAGGTTGAAGAGGACTGAGAGACGTGTTGACATGGTAAATGCTCGCACGTTTCCCAAACTTCCCCTCTTCTGGAAAGAGTCAGTAATGCAATATTAGCTATGATGATTATTATTTCAGGCCAAAAAATAAATAGATTTTACTCTTAACCTCATAAAAAGCATGCTGGGGGATGTGACTCACTTTGGATGATGCCATTAAACAAAGTGATAAAGTACCACAGAGAGAGGGAAAAAAGAAAAACTCAAGTCTGTTTTAATGTTTTTATACAGCAGCAGCTATATTTAATATGTGCAATTACAAGAAACTGGTTAAAAGCCTTTTACCCATAATTCAACGGCAGCACGACCTTTAAAAATCAGAGCGTCTCAACAAATTGCCTCTACTTAGTGGGAAAAGTAATCTAGTGCAACCCAAATGCACTAGAAGCCTTTCAAAAGTTGTTTTTAATGGATTAGATACATTTCTGAAAATTGGAATCAAATAAGTTTACACCTAGAAAAGTATACTTTCCCCAAAGATTATTGCATTAACTCCAAGCTCAAAAAACAGTCTTAAAATAATAAAGCTACTGAATCTACTATCTGTGATTGATTCCAGACTGTTCATTTCTATCAAACACAAAAATGTCTATAAACCCAATCAATTATTTAGATAGAGATAAATGTATCTGGTAGCTGAAAGTCATCCTCAACTCATCAAGCACCAAGACGTCTCAAGATTTCCCAGTATTGCGCAAGATGGTGACGTTATTTACGAGGTTTGAGCAATGTTTAAATAAAAACGTTAACTGGTTTTTAAAGAAAATTAAATTAAAAAAAAGGACTTGATTCATGCACTATGTTGGATTTAGACTACAAAAAAAAAAAAAAAAAATCCAAAAACAGACATGATAATGTTTTTTTATTTTTATCAGTTACTTATTTGCTTTTCAGGTGTTTGTAACCCAATGAAAAACACATTTCTAGCATACGTTTGTATATTTAGAAATTATTATATTTCCTAAAATAGTTTATGAATTAAAAACATAACCAGTCATAAAAAAAATACCATTAAAATGTGACAATTTATCAATTCATAATCAGACGGAACAAAAAAATCCCTTCCTGAAAATAAAGAAAGAACAAAGACACACAGTGAAGATCAGCTCATCTCTAACCAGAACCTTCTTTACGGATTTATCGTAGAACTCACCTGGTAGCAGCGAGAACGCAGGTGGTGCTGGAGACCTCACTGGTACGTTGACAGGGAGAGTTTTCCCATCTTGCTCTGATACACTCCCTCCTGGAGAGGACTTGTACATTTTTAGCTTCACTTTTTTTTTCCTAGCTAAGAAAACCAAACAGTGAGTGACATGTTTTAGTCTGTTTTACCTGACAAAGGGAACGGAGGAGGGGTAGGAAAGGTTTCTTCAGCTTTTGAATCCATTGAACCACGTAGGTGAAGCACCACAGAACAAACTCAAAGGTGTTTTAACCTCAGCAGCTACATCTGAAGTCCCACCAGGTGCAGTTAATGAGCTCTCCTCAGATTGGTTACAAAGCCATGATTCAATGGTGGCACAGACTTGGAAATAGGAAGGAAGTCTAAAATGTGTGTTTTTTTAATTAATTTAAGAATTTTTACATCAACCTAAAATCATTCCATGCCTTTAAGCAACACTTTGTTTAACAAAGTGCAAATAAGATTACATGTTCAATTTCCTGTTATACTTAACCAAAATGATCAGTAGCTAATTTTGATGGATGCAGAGGTCTATCTGCACTGATTACAGATCAGCAGTCCTGCAGAGATAAATGAAGCAAATGTTGAGGCAAGAGAGGAGTAACTAAAGTCTTTTTTTTTTACTGAAGTGTAGGGGTTAACGCTATTTTCAATTCAATTCAGTTCAGTTTATTTCTATTGCAGCAAGTCACAACAGAAGTCATCTCAGGACACTGAACAGAAACATTCACATATATATAAAGTAAGTTAATAACCCAAAAAGTTCAATCTGGTCCTCTGGACATTCAAAAAAAAAAACAAATATAGAAATGTTTCATCTCTCATCCAAGAGACTTCCTCAGTCTGAGGTGCTGTTTTCAGCTCAGTCTCTTAACTAGCACCTTCCCAGAGTGGATCAACCAGTTTTGCTGCTGACAACCAAAACCAGCTGATCACATGCTCAAGAAGGACCATCAGCCTAACAATGGGTCATTAGCACACTGATGGCTGTTTACTACTCACAGAGGGCTGAGTGATACTAGCAATCACAGCATTGTAAGAGGGGGACAGTTGAACCCGGAGGCCTCCACCCCTGTTTAATGATGGATGATTTCTTTTCACAAAGATGGCCTCCTTTACTCCTCTCTCAAACCATCGTTCCTCTCTGTCCAGGATGTGAACATCTTCATCCCTGAAAGAGTGACCGCTGGCCTGGAGATGAGTGTAGACCGCAGAGTCCTGGCCTGATGATGTTGATCTTCTGTGCTGGTCCATCCTTTTGGCCAGTGGCTGTTTAGTTTCCCCGATGTAAGACTGATCACAGCCCTCCTGACACTGAACAGCATACACAATATTACTCTGTTTGTGCCGGGGGACTGGATCTTTGGGATGAACCAGTCTTTGCCGTAATGTATTTTGGGGTTTAAAAGCCACTGGGACGTTATGTTTAGAAAATAAACGTCTCAGTTTCTCTGATACTCCCTCAACATATGGAATGACCACTGGTCTGGGTCTGGGTTCCTCCTTTTCACCTGTTGGCTGACTGGAGTCCTGTTTGGGTTTCTTCTCTGCTTTCAGGAAGGCCCAGTTAGGATATCCACATTGCTCTAGAGCCTGTCTTGTATAGGATTTCTCCTTCTGCCTGGCTCCTGAGCTAGTGGGGACGCTGTCTGCTCTGTGATACAGAGTCCTGATGACTCCTAACTTGTGCTCCAAAGGGTGATGGGAGTCAAACTGCAAATACTGGTCTGTGTGGGTGGGTTTGCGGTACACCTCAGTTTGCAAATGTCCTCTATCAGAGACTGAGACCTCACAGTCCAAGAAATCCAACCTGCCATTTTTTTCATCTTCTCGTGTGAACTTGATGTATTTATCCACAGAGTTGATGTGGTCAGTAAAATGTTGGACTTCCTGAGATTTAATTTTAACCCAGGTGTCGTCAACATACCTGAACCAATGACTTGGTGGTGTCCCTGAAAAGGACGTCAAGGCTCTCTTTTCTACCTCCTCCATGTACAGGTTGGCAACAATAGGAGAAACTGGAGACCCCATAGCACACCCATGTTTCTGCCTATAATATTGATCCCCATATGTGAAGTAGGTTGACTGCAGGCACAGTTTCAAGAGTTGACACAGTTGTTCTGTGGAAAGCGTGGTCCTGCTGCTCAGAGTGGTGTCTGATTTTAATCTTAAAATCTTGGACTGGACTGGAGACTTGTCCAGGGTGTACCTCGCCCCTCGCACATTGATTGCCGGACATGGGCACCGGCGACCCCCTTGACTCAAAATGGAAGAAGCGGGTAAAAGATAATGGATGGATAATTGTTCACAGTTAAACTTCAAATATTCAGATTCATTGTATAGGCCAATTTAAACTAAAAATAAAAATTAAAGAAAAAGCAAGTTAAAGTGTTTGAAATAACTGTAATAAAGTAATACATTTGTGATCAGGTTGACTTTTGACTGAACAGTAACAACATACTTCAGGATGAACTAATCCTGGAATTAAACCAGCAAACAGGAGTGTTAGCCAGAAGGTTGTAGCATGTGCTCTAAAAACAAATGCCCATGGCCTCTGTAATTCAATAGTTTAAGCCAGGGTTATCAGAAAGCTTAATTTAATTTGTGTGAAATGATAAATAGTCTCCCAGGAACATTTGCATTTGCATGCAAAGCTATAGCTTATTTCTTCGTTAGCCTTAACTTGTTTTGAGAGAAATTTGTGTATAATTCATTTTGTTCGTAGGACACAACTGTGGAAGCCCATTTCCACCAATGAAAAGAAGTTCAAGTTTATTGTCATTGGCATCACATGTGGTACATGAGGTGGAAATGAAATTGTGTACTCAGGGTCCCAGTTACATTAAAAAAGCAAAAATATAAAGTATAACAAGAAACAGTATATAAGGATATAAGATATTCACTAAGGTATAAGCTAAACGAATGCCAAATGGTAGGCTAAGAGATCTAAGGTATACGCTAAATACTAATAATGTAAAATAATATGACGTATCAACAGCAGCCTGAACATGAGTCTGTGTGAGCAGATGGGTATGAATGAATACATTCCATGAGATCAGCAGCAGCATGAGACAGAGATTCAGAGAGATTTATTTGTAATACACACCACACGTGATACATGAGGTGGGACGAAACTATGTACACAGGTTCCCAGCTAAATCCAACAAAAACACAAATTGTAAAGAAAAACATTAGTAAGATCAGGGTCATTAATTAAAAATATACTACATTCACTAAACTAAGAATACACTAAGCACTAATGGTACAAAAACAATGTGCCAAAACAACAGCAGCACGAACATGAGTCTGTGTGAGCAGGTGAAGACTGATGAACACAGCAGCACGAAATAATCAGCAGCATGGATAATCAGCAGCACACATCAACAACCAAGTGGCATTACAGTGATTGTTTCACAGTGATTATTCTGGTTACAGATTCATGAGTCTAACAGCTTCAGGGTAGAAGCTGTTCCTCAGTCTAGTGGTTCTACACTTAATGCTCCTCAACCTCTTGCCTGAGGGGAGCGGGGCAAAAAGTGTGTGCTGGGTGAGTGGGGTCCTTCATGATGCAGGTGGCCATCTCCCTGCATCTGGAGGTGTAGATGTCTGTGATGGTGGGGAGACTGACTCCAACATCTTCTGTGCAGCCTTCACCACTCTCTGCAAAGCTTTTCTTTCTGCAGCTGTGCAGCCTCCGTGCCACACGTTGATGCTGGAGCACAGGATGCTCTCCACTGCACACCTGTAGAAGGAGGTGAGGACTGAGCTTCCCAGTCCAGCTCGTTTCAACCGTCTGAGGAAGTAGAGTCTCTGATGAGCTTTCTTGATCAGGCTGGTGGTGTTGTTGCACCAGTTGAGATTGACATTCAGGTGTACATCCAAGTACTTGTAGCTGGCGACCACTTCCACCGCAGATCCTCTTATATTCGGGGTGGGTGGTGGTGGTGGGGGTTAAGTGTGTTTGTTCCATCTGAAATCCATAATCATCTCCTTCGTCTTCTTCACATTGATGTGAAGGTCCTTCTTTCTGCACCAGCTCTCCAGGTGTTCCACCTCCACCAAAAGAAATAAAACGTACAAAGGTAAGTCATAATTATGAGATACAGTCATAATTTCAACTTTCAAAGTCATATATATATGAGATACAAAGTCATAATTTTGACTTTGTATCTCATATATATATGACTTTGTATATCATAATTATGACTGAAAGTTATTCAACCTTTATTTAAACAGGTTAGTCCCACTGAGCCACGAGAACTGATCTACAAGAGAGACCTGAAAAAGTATGACTTTGAAAGTTGAAATTATGACTTTGTATTTCATAATTATGACAGAGCCTACCATTGGACGTTTTATTTCTCTTCATTGGCGGAAACAGGCTTCCATACCGCTTAGCGCGTATTAAACTTGGAAAGATAATTATTTGCAAGTCACCTGGCATGTTGCTCTTCAAGCCGCTGGGGGCGCTGTTTCACTCCGGTTCCAGTTGATGTGAAACCATCGTGAACCGACGGGGTGATTCAGTCGAATCTAACAGCTTAGCGTGATGATGCTAAGCTAGCTGTCAGCCAGGTAGCCACGGGTTTCGCTGCCGAGTTAGCCACCGGATGATCCCGGTCATATATTACCGGCCGTCTTGACATTCCTTCAACATTCCTGGACGAATTCGTGTCGACTGACCAGAGTCCGCGAATTCAAGTCCACTCCTGATCCGTAGCCTCTCCCCAGACTGTGAGGCTTAGCTCGCCGGCTGACCCGGAGAACCGGACTGACGAGGTAAGTTAGCATGACGGCTAGCGGAATGAAATGAAGCGTCACCTCCGAGGAAACGCCGAGGTCTGAAAACCGGGCACGTAGGCCTCCCGGCAAACTTGTACTTAAAGAGTAGATCATTATATTCTTTCCAAATCGCATTTGACTGCCAAGCCTTTTATCATTTGTACACCTCAAGCTAAAATAATACAGGTTTTAACGTTAATGTTTTATTAGTTGGTAATGATCGGAGTCAGGCAACCAACCCTGTCGTGGCTGTGATTACCCCCAGCTAATCTGGTGCTCATAAAAGTGAAGAAATTACATAATACCGATTTATAAAGATCAAATTTGGGTATATTGTAGTAAGCAAACGTTTCATTGACCACATCGTTTAAACAGAGGCGGCCAGAGCTCAATGTTTCAATAGATTGAAGTTTAGCGGATGAATTCAAGCTAACTGCTACCAAGTAAAACCTGAATATTATGACGTTAAAGTTGTTGTAGAACAGTTTGATGCACTTATGTCGTCATTGTGTGTATGTGCAGTAATATGTGTGGTATCTGGCGCTTTCATCATGTAGGGGTCAGCTGTTTGCTCAGGGACTGCTGTGGCTAGCTGCTAACTAACTAAGTTTTGCTTTGGTGACTGCAGAGGAGTTATTCTCAAGGACCACACCCAGACAAGATGTCCCTTCATCAGTTTCTATTGGAACCCATCACCTGCCACGCTTGGAACCGCGACAGGACACGTAAGGCACAAATATCACTGTATAAAGCACGAGTACCAATTTGAACCCGATTACGACTAAAGCAGTTGTCTGACAGGGTATCGAGTAACAAATCGTTTTCAAAATCGTGAATGAGTTACTGCAAGTGAATAAAATACACCACAGAGCGATTTGTTTTCAGCTTTCATCAGGTTTAGGAATCTAGTCTAACTGGTTTGTTGTCGATGTGTGCATCATCTTAACCTGCTGGTCTCCTCTTCCTTTTGGCTTCAGAGATTGCCATTAGTCCTAACAACCATGAAGTTCATATCTATAAAAAGAGTGGCAACCAATGGGTGAAGACCCATGAGCTGAAGGAGCACAATGGTCACATAACAGGTATGTAATTTGTCTGCTTCAGGAACAAACTTATTGAAATAATCTGGCCCAAGCTGAATCTTTTGGAAGCATTCTGGCCTAAATATTTTGCCGACGATATGGCTGGGGTCATCACATGCATAGAAGTCTCTGCTGACGCGTGCAGTGTTATTAATTTAATTAGTAGATAAGAAGTGTAACAAGTGTCTGAGATGTAATTAAATGTTTGAACAAGCTATTTAAAATGTGAGTTCTTGAATAAATGGATCCTTTTTGCTGCACGAAGGGGGCTTGTCTAGATGTAGAGACAGGTCCTTGAGTCATTCTTTTCTTAATGTTGTTGCACTTATTTGTCCCTTTGCTGACCCATGTTTTCTCATGCCCATAATGAAATGCATCGCAAGAGGATGCAAGTTGTGTTCTACTAATAAGTTTAAGGAAAAAAAAACCATTGGGATGAAATATCTTCATTATTGTGATAAATATTTACTCAAGTTTCTTCTAAATGCTGATAGTTACAAGTCTTGCTCACTGTTTGTCTATGTTTTGTGCTTCAGGTATTGACTGGGCTCCCAAAAGTGACCGTATAGTGACTTGTGGAGCAGACCGTAATGCCTATGTGTGGTCTCAGAAAGAAGGCGTGTGGAAGCCCACACTGGTCATCCTCAGGATCAACCGAGCAGCCACCTTTGTCAAGTGGTCTCCGCTGGAGAACAAGTTCGCAGTTGGCAGTGGAGCTCGACTCATCTCTGTCTGCTATTTTGAGTCTGAGAATGATTGGTGAGAACATTACAACAGTAACTTTTAAAGATTTTTTAATGTGTTCACTTCTTGATGTTCTTTATAACTGAACCATTCAGAGTATTTGGTATTTTTACACTAACATGTAATAGGAATGTGCGATATAAATGGTACACGGTAGAAACGATAGACATTTAGCCCATGATAGAGATCTGTCTTCTACCGGCTAACCACAGTAATGCTGTGTCTGATGTGAAATCAGAGTTGTCAGATTTAATTACTTTTTTTTGTTTGTTGTTGAAAACTGTGCGTAAGTGGTGTTAAAAGTCATTTCTGTGAGAGCTAAGTAGCAAAACAGAAGCTTACTACAGCCGGCTTGCCATAGTGTTACCGTATTCGGACGCATGCGCAAAACGCTGTGTTCCATCGAAAGTTAAAGTAAGCGTTGGTCAGCTTTAGAGAAACCTGCTTTCTGATCTGTGATAAGAATGCTGTGTTGTGTGATTTTACTGCGAGACCCTCTGGTTAAAGCCACAGAAGAAACTAGTCGCCATTTTGTGTCAGCTCTCCTTAAAGTGGAAGGAGACGCCCACTAGAGGGTTGGAGGGTGAAGTGTTTCAGTGTAAAATGCTGCTCTGTTGCTGTTCATTTCTAAAGTGAGAATACTGGAAACTGTTAAGAGTTAACAACATATTATTTTGTTTAAAATATATGGCTAAAACTACATGTGATATATTTTGCACTGTTTTGCACTACAAGAAAGAAGCCTATTTTTTTTTATGTTTTAACTCTCTGGACCTAGTAGTGGAATTTTCTTAATTGAGATTATTTTGTAGTATAGCAGTTTTCAAAATAAATGATGACAATAGACACCCTATGCTTTTTTTTTCCATTCCTATTGCAAGTTTTAAACAAAAACATATTGTGATATATATCGTTATCGCCACCCTTCACGATACATATCGTGATATGAATTTTATACCGTATTGCACATCCCTAATGTGTGATATTGTGTTTTTTTTAAGCAGTGTTAGTTGTTTCATTTACTTTGATTCTATTCTGATTGATGCTATAAAAAGTTCAGATCCAGTTTCCCAATCCTTAAAGACACTGTGTGTTTCTCATGTGGGTCAGGTGGGTGAGCAAGCATATAAAGAAGCCAGTCCGCTCCACCATCCTCAGCTTAGACTGGCATCCCAACAATGTCCTCCTTGCAGCTGGTTCATGTGACTTCAAATGCAGGTATAATTCATGTACAAAAATAAGTTTAAAAAAACAGAGTGCTTAAAAGAT
The DNA here is from genome assembly GCF_014905685.2 of Nematolebias whitei. Taxonomy (NCBI): domain Eukaryota; kingdom Metazoa; phylum Chordata; class Actinopteri; order Cyprinodontiformes; family Rivulidae; genus Nematolebias; species Nematolebias whitei. Next base: position 25,296,850 of record NC_056513.1, read on the forward strand.
GAAGATTGAAAACTGACCAACCTCATTACTTCTCGTGTTTGTTTCCTTCTCCTCGCTCCCCCCTCTCTCTCTCTGGCCTCCAGGGTGTTCTCAGCCTACATAAAGGAGGTGGAGGAGAAACCAGGCCCCACACCCTGGGGTAGCAAGATGCCATTCGGGGCTGTGCTAGCAGAATTTGGAGGCGCAGGTCTGTGTTTATGCCCACTTTCATGAGACGTGATTCTTCAAACTAATCCACATCTGCTTTGTTGTGCTTGTGTGTGTTAGGTGGAGGTGGATGGGTCCACTCAGTTTCTTTCTCAGCCTCTGGGAACCGCCTGGCATGGGTCAACCATGACAGCACTGTCACTGTGGTAGACAGCTCTAAGACTGCCAGGTACTGTCATTTCTGCACCTACAGGGATCTTCTTTAATCCCCCCAATTTTTAAATATTGTGGGGAAAAAAATTATTCACGTTTTGCAAAAAACTAAAAGTAAAGCCGCTTCTTTTTTACAACCATTTTATGAATGTTAGGTCTAAACAGAGGCTTGAAATAAACTTCTATTAAAGATTGCCGTGTTCATCTGTTGGAAAAAAGATCCTAAAATGATCGACATTAAAACTGAAGTGATATCTGTAAAGTTAAATACAGTATTATGGCTAAATAATAATAATACTTTATTTATAAAGCCCTTTAAAACAACCACAGCTGCCACAAATTGCCGTACTCAAGAACATATAAAATAAACTAAACTGGATGCATTGTTTCACTGTGACTGAGCGCAAATGATTCTTTTAAACCAAGCTGGTTTTAAAGGAGCGATTATGTCAAACAACTAATGTCATGAATTAATAAATAATCTAAATAAGTCCCTATTATCAAATTAAAAGTGCTAGTGCACTCATTAAAAAAAAATCAGTCCATTGCATAAAAAGTAAAGAACATGTTTTTATATTTTTTACAAGTGAAAATAGATGTCAATGTATTTTTTTTTAATGTTTTTTACCACATTTTTGATGAATTATAAATGGATCATCTCTGAGTGCTACAGTAAGTTAACAAAAATAAACTCAAGCAATGATTGACAGAGTTCAATATTTTTTAATTAGCTGCGGAAATACAAACCTGTAGTTCAAAGCTAATGAAATTTAAGTTTTTGGTTGCAAATTTGTTATTTTTGTGACAATTGAATGTGTTTATCCTCTGATTTATGTCTCGAATACTGGAGATAAATCTGATGGAAGTTTGTGTGTTTAGTCCCTCGCAGCTGAAGACGGAGTTCCTTCCTCTCCTCAGCATCATTTTTGTCTCAGAGAACAGTCTAGTAGCGGCCGTAAGATTAAGACACACATTAAGTATTTCTATGTACTGACTGGAAGTAATAAAAACACAAAAATGATTTGTCATTTGCATCATCAGGGCCATGACTGTTGCCCCATGCTCTTCCGTTGTGACGATGGTGGGACGTTGACATTTGTGTCGAAGCTTGACCTCCCCAAGCAGAGCATCCAGAGGAACATGTCGGCTATGGAGCGCTTCAGGAACATGGACAAGAGAGCTACCACCGAGGACCGCAACACAACCCTGGAAACACTGCACCAGAACAGCATCACGTAGGTTATATACCATTTATCAACTTTTTAAAAATAAGCTGTTATGAATTAAAACGGTGTTATTTAAATTCTGTAATTTGTATTGATTAAATTAGCTTATTTGTCATAGTTTAGGAGATTGAGAGATCATAGTAAAAAAAATAAAAAATTACTTTGTTCTTGTGCTTCGAGCCTTGAGTGCATATAGAAGCTGTAAACAGATGAAAGTTGAAATGTTTATTTTCTGTACACACAGACGCACAAAACAAAAACGAGAAAGCTCATAATTATTTTGTGACGAGTTGAATTGTATCACCTGTCATTTAAAACTTAAAAAAACGATTACATGTATGCTATCATTGAGTGCAAGCATAAATGGTGGGTTGTGGAATTTTTAAAAATAAACCTGAGCTAACAATAATCCAAAGACATTAAACTGCGATCAAAGACTCCAGATCTGATGTCTGTGCAACAGTAACTCAAAGCTACCCATTTAAAAAAATAACCCCAAACGATGCTGCTATTTAGTGTTTATTCCAGGGCTAGTATCGGTTGAATTTATTTTTAGTTAAATGTTGTTGGTGTGCGTTTATAAAAACCTTCATCAAAGATGTTATAACAATAATTAAAGTGAGCAAAATCTTTGTTTCTAATCTAATAACCAATAAATGTATTAGACACTCAAGGCTCTAGACTGAAAGTAGTCATGTTTTTAGTTTTTTTTATTTGATGTAAAACTGATGTATTTTCAGAGCTGTAACAGAAGCCAGCAGCTTTATTATGACAATGGTAAAGTAATATTGGGAACTTCTGGAAATATTTAAGTACTGTATTTTTCGGCCTATTAGTCTCAGTTTTTTGCATAATTCATGTGCCCTGCGACTTATAGGCCGAAGCGACACATTTATGGATGTTTCCCATATTTATAAACCATTTTTTGGCTCAGATATGACGGTTTCCATTCGTTCAGACTGAACAAAAAAAGTTTGAGCAGTGCCACTTGATGGCAGCAGAGCAGTAAGAGTTTGGCATGCTGTTGTACCATGTAATAGGTAAATGTGACTATGAGAAATTCAAATAAGTTCAAGACAAAAACAACTGGATTTTATTTATTATACTATACTTTATTCTTTATAGTTTTTTTCTTGAACTTTTTTGAATTTACCATGTCCTGGATGACTGAGAATCTTCACCAGTTTTTATTGATGCAATCGGCCTGCCTTCTCCCCACCTTGGTTCTGCTCGCTGCTTGGACCAACCGTCAATCCAGCTGCACCGCCCCGGCGAAATGCAGCTAATTTGACCATTAAAGTGCATTTATTAAGCAAACGTTAGACTGAGACACCTTTGCTATAATTTCGAGCAAACAAATAATTGTTTAGGTGCATTTCTTGTTTATTTTCAGAGAAACGAGCCGCGTTCCTCCTTTTTTTCCTCCCTGTCTGCGCGCTCCCGGGAGCACCTCAGCAGCAAAACTATTTTTGAAATGCAGCTGATTTGACCATCAAAGTGGATTTATTAAGCAAGCGTTAGATTAATGCACACGTTTAATAAAATTTCCAGCAACAAATAATTGTTTTTAAGTGTTAAGCTTGTTAAATTCTTGTTAAAGTCCTCCCCTGCACGCTCCTGCGGCCGCCATTCGTCAGCCCACATTTCTGGGTTATCAGCGGTGACGCGTAGCAAACGAGACGTGTCAGCGGTGATGCATAATAAATGCGACGTAGACGGCAAAGCAACATATTTATGGATTTTTCCACTCTATTAGACAAATATGGACTGATGTGACTTATAGGGCAGAGCAACATTTATGGTGGAAAATACGGTAGCTATGAAATGATAAAGTCTTATTTTATTCCAGTTACATCTTTCAGTGTTGTTGCTCATCATCTATGACTAGTTACCAGCCAAGGTGTAGCAAATCAGAAAAATCCCATCGGTGCCAAAATTCAGCTAAAAATATTACATTACTGAAGAGGAGACATTTTGTTACGAACAGATTGCCAAAAAAATAGATCGACAGCCATGTACTGTTTTTAGTTTTAGGAGGATCTTTTTTATTCACGAGTTCTTGCTCTTTATTTGGTTCTGTCGTTTTTTTAATTATTATTTTTGGGGGGCCTTATATTTGACACTGAACCTGAGAAATGATTCGGTTGGGTTGAAGAGTCACTGCTGTTATGCCTTTGAGCAACTGAGGTAGTCACAGAACTGTGTGTGAAGTAGACATGTATAGTGCTCCAATCTGAACAACTTCTGTCACTGTTGGTTTCACATTGCTCATGTTGTGTGTAGCTGCACACACCGTCTCAGGACTTTATAGGCTTGATTGTCTCGTGTGAAATACTGAAGGCAGCGTACAAAGATGCCCAGCTCATATTGCAGAACCTTATCATGAAAGGAGCTTTAGCCTGGAGCTCAAGGCACAGGCTCTGCCCATTGAAACGACAACTATCAACTGAAAAGCTGACAAAGATGGCTAGCTTGGGTTGTCGAGATCTAGAGTTTGTGCTGGTAGTTTTAGTGATGAATGTTTTGTTAGCTCAGTTCAAACGCAGACAGTGTGGTCTTTTACAGTATATCGTGTGCTGATGTGTTTCGTGATCAATGACTTAGTGGTGGTTTTATACGTGTGCAGATTCTTCCTTCTAAAAGTACAGCGTAATGTTTGTCCTAAGTCTGTGAAAATGTTGTGACCAGTTAATATCTTACTTGTAGATGGCTCTTTTGGAAATGTGGTGTTACATTTTGAGGCGAATGACAAGTTGATGGCTAGTCTGAGAGTCGGGGTTTAATTTGTAAACCGATCGATGCCAGAACGCAGACATTTTGAATAAAGTAGATGCAACTTCCTGCATTTTGGTGTATTTAAACGGGTTGTTAAACATCTACAGTACGTTTACCTACATTTGTAAACACTCCGCTTCTGTCAAGTGTCCCTCCCCGCCACTTGACGGAACCGTCGAGTAAATACGCTGTCCCTGCTCATTGTTGTTTGACTCCACATGTGAACCTGCAGGCGCAGCCGTACAACTGCCTGGTTAGCTCGCCATTCACCCCACCACTGTTTTCGGGGCGGATATTTTTTAAGGGTAGACGCGGAAATGCTACTTGAAGAGGCTGATGATAGTGGCTGTTGTGTTTAAAATTAGTGTTTATGTAATTATTTTCAGTTTACATATCCAGTATAAGTTTAATTCATTCAAGGCAGTCATAGTTGTTCGTAACTTTATTATTAGTAAGCCTGAGAGTTACCGGATCCAAGCTGGATCCTAGCAAACTGGAATGCACCCTGTCAAAATAAGAGTTCTTGGATCCTGTTCCTGCAGGATTCGTCTCGAGCCCTGGTCTGAGTGAAGTCGAGACCAAAATGCATTGCTTTCATCAACTATTCCTGAAAACCTCCATGGCAGTTCATGTTGACACTGTCTTTATAAATTCAGTTATAGCTGTCAGTTTAACATTAGTTATTGACATTTGATTCTGTTTTACAATGCAAGCACAAAGGGTGGCAGCAGCAGCAGCTAGCTGTAGCACTTTTTATACAGCTTGGTGCACTTCTGGCAGGAATATGATATTTCTGGCAGACGATCGATCCCTTTAGGTGTATGGACTTAAAAACACTGTTTACGTCACGTTGTAATATCTGTAAATACACTTCCGTCTTTGTTTTTCGTTTTTAGCCAAGTGTCTATCTATGAGGGAGACAAAAGGGATTGTCGCAAGTTCTGCACCACAGGCATTGATGGAGCAATGACCATTTGGGACTTCAAGGTGCTCATTTTTTTTACATTAACAACTTGTTTGTTTTTCCTCTCGCCTGTTTTCGCACCAACACCCTCTTGTGTTTACTTCCTCAGAGCCTAGAAGCATCTATCCAGGGTCTGCGCATCATGTGAAGACTTTATATGAATGAACAAAGAGAGGCTGTGGGCTCACTTCTCCCTCTTGCTCACCCCACTATCTCAGCCCCTCCACTCGTGAGACGCAGCTAGTAACGTACATAACTGACCACCTTATTGAGTGTCTGAAGCACTGATCAGATCATTGTGGGTGTGCACTTTCACGCTCACAATTACACACACACTCAAAACACTAAACACACTAAGCTCATGTGTGAGATCACTGATATATATTTTGTTTTTTTTGTTTGCTTTAAATAAAGATTAACCAGATGTAAAAGTGGGATGGTTTTCTGACGCTTATTAAACGTGATGTGAAATGTGTGATTTTATGTTCTCTAACCTCCAGCACCAAAATCTGAACAATAAATGGCACGTTCAATCCAAAAATCAAATTGTATTTCTCCACAGAGCAACTTTGACATATTTCAATATAGGTGTTGAGTACTGTACGTTCGATGACGGGATCTGCTTCCTCGCTGGAGGATGGCGATTATCTTTCAGTTCTTGTTTAGTTTAAGACCTGGGGTCGTTGATGCTCTGAATACACGTTGATGGTTGTTTGTTAAAACCTGTACAGAATCTGATGGTGGAGAGGGACAGAAACTGTCTAAACTCTGTGTGGAGTCATGAATGACCAGCTTTGAGCTCTGTAGCTGAAACACACATGATGGAGGATTTCTATGTAACTGATCACGACTTGGACAGGAAATAAAGATGAAGTACATTTACACTACACGACTAACTGGACTGCTTTCTGTAATTGTGTGCGAGTTCTTACAATGAATACATCTGGTAATTATAGCTTCAATATTTCAAAAGCGTTTAATTTCTGAACATTTAAATCATAAATTGGACAGTAGAGGAAATTTGTGTTGTGGTAAGTAAAATGCACATTCTTGAGGCTTGATTCAAGAATACTTGAGATTTATTTATTTTTACTGAAGTTTAATTTTCCTTCACTGTTTTCTATAAACAGATACCAGTATCACAGTACATACAGCATGGTGCAAATGTTTTTAAACCATCTCTAACTTCTTTGCCTCCAATGAGTCTTATTATTTTATTTAAAATTTAATTTTTTTAAAGTATTGATTTTCTAGAAATGTGCTGCTCAATATGGCTGCATGTTAAAGTAGCTCTGTTACATTCATTCTGAGATTTTGCTTTCGAAAACTTTAATTCATCTTTTTCTGGATGTAAATCACTTTTTCAGATTATTTTTTTCTCCATCTGATGCTTCTTGACATTTGTTGTGATGTGTAACCATGACAACAAGGTGTTTTGTTTTTTTGCTATAACTGGGAGCAGCTGATTTTACATCTCGAAATCTCGAATAATATCTCAGCCACAGCCCCAAATCCCAAATGAATTTAAGTTGAAAAGGAGGTGCCGTGGATGCTTTCCCATCTACCTGGAGGTGGCGCTCGAGTGCCTGACTGCCGAGATCCTGGAGCAGGCGGAAAAAGTAACTCATGACAGCGGGAGGACAGAGATCGTCCTCCGGCACCTGCAGTTCGTCCACGGTGACGAGGGGTTCGGTAGGCTGCTGGGAGGAGTGGCCATCGCTCGGGGAGGAGTTCTGTCGGTCATTCAGGCAGTCCTGCTGCCCAAGAGGACCGAGAGGTCTGGGTCCAGGTGGATGGATCAACATGCAGCCAGTTTCTTCAGATCCGCTGTGGGACGAACCGCTACAAGAGATCCTCCATCTACAACAACTTTTTTAATGAAACTAGGGTTATTAGCTACAACAACAATTTACCTTTGGGATTAATCAAGTATTTTTGAATTGATCACTATTTACTGTCAGTTTTTCAATGCCTTTCAACTTTGCATGCTTTTTCCACCCTTGTCTGCCCAGTCTGCACAAGCTCATGGCAACATATTGTGCTTGGAAAATATGGAAGACCAGTGGAGGACAAAAGAGGGGGTCAGGCTTAAGAAGTGTTCTCCCATAGATAAAAAGTATCTGAAGTCATGTCTTTAAAAACAAAAATCCATCAAATACAGGACCTGAGAGATGGATCGTCTTTTGGTGGATCCATTTTTAGCTGATTGCTCATTGGTGCTAAAATACTTTTTTTTTTTTTTTTCCATCCCCCAAAAAATGGGAACAATATCTCTGAGATGGGCTCAGTCCATTGTGCTACGTTGTTACGAGTCAACCGAACACAAAATTATCTCTCTGAGTTTAGGAGCCTTTTTATGCCTAAATTATTCTTGGGTGAAAAATAAGTGGCTCAAAAAATAATAATTTGAATATGGGTTCTGGACAAAAACAGTGGAAAAAGCCAAGTCCAAAGAAAATCCTCGAAAGATTGAAGTAGTACTGAGCAAGACAATTTTAAAATGTTAACTGCTGTAACAATACAGAGAAATGAGGAACGACTTGAGACGAGTACTGGATTGTGATTGTGCACGATAATCTGACACCTTTAAATGAGAATAACAAAAATCTGTCATCTGTTTACTAGTTGTCCTCTGATGTTCTGTCAACATCAGAGATAAGTGCTAAAGGTTTACAAAATGTGAATTCCTGAAATTATAAAAAATATTTTATTCAAATACCACAACAAATCACATAATGTGCGAGTGCAGAATGAAGTGTGTCATCTGAAAGTGAAATTTGAAACATTTTAGGTGGAGTTGACCTGTGCTGCAACACGATAACTAAAAGTTACAGGAAGGACCTGCCGGTAGTTCTTCAGCTACAAACAGCAAATAATTAGTTTTAGACTCTTTAACTTCATATGATGTTTAATGAACTCTAAACAAAGCAAATGAACTTAATGTCTGAGCACGTGTTTCTAAAAAGGAACAAATTGGTAAATGGAAAAGAAACTTGAGAATCTGAACAGACTGAAAATAAGTCTGTGTCAAAAACAACTCCATCACATTGAGCACTGGTTCCACTCCAGGCTGAGTGTTGAGCCCCCTCTATACACACATGAACTATACTATCCACTCCCCCCACAGTACAACCCTCAGGTCTGCTGACGACACACTGTTCTGATTGATCCCTGGAGGAGATGCTTACAGAGAGGTTTGTGCACACTCCAGATGGTGTGTAGACGGAAACAACCAAGCACTCACCATCATTAAATCCAAAGATCCTGGCCTTCAGGAGCCACAAGGACAATCCTTTTGCACTACTCATAAATATGAAGGAAGTCGAGAGGTCCATCATGTCAGAATTCCTTAGTACCATCTCATGGATCCTCTTCTGATCTGCAAATACAACTGCAGTAATTAAAGGATATAGAGGTTTGAACTAAGATGTGGCATGATGGGATTAGGATTATTGACTACTTCACTTTTGTGTTGGCAAATGTTAACTAGCTGTGATGGCCATCAGATGTCGATGTACATCCAGTAATTACTTTATGTAAGTTTTAATCATCTAGTGCAGGGGTGCCCACACTTTTTCAGCATGCGAGCTATTTATAAAACGACCAAGTCAAAGTTTATTTATTTATTTATTAACCTTTATTTAACCAGACAAACCCCATTGCGACCACAGATCTCTTTTGCAAGGGAGGCCTGGGCCTGAAGGCAGCCTAACATGCATGTTTATGGTCTGTGGGAGGAAACCGGAGTACCCAGAGAAAACCCATGCATGCACGAGAAGAACATGCAAATGCCACACAGGTCCAACCAGGGATTGACCCCAGGACCTTCTTGCTGTGAGGCAACAGTGCTAACCCCTGAGTGGTAGTGCTCAAAGTGATTTACCTACTATAAGGCCCTGTTTACACAAGAACAACCTCTGGAAGCGTTAGTGTTTTTTTCTTTTACTTGTCTGCTGGATTCCGTAGATGCGAACTTGACTAATTGGCTTTTATGTATGTGAATGTTCCTGTAAAGTGCCCTGAGACAACTTTGTTGTGATTTGGCGCTATATAAATAAACTGAATTGAATTGAATTATGTTTATTGGGGGGTAAAAACCAAAAAAATGATCAGGTTTACATGAAAACGCTGTAGTTTCCATGTTAGTCGGGTTGCCAGATAAGAAAATATGAACTGTAGCACTGTGACTTTAAAATGATAGTATTTTGGCCTAAACTGTCATATGTGCTGAGTAAATTTATTCTAAGATGAGTTGTATGCTGTGTTTGTTGAACATGTGCACAGAAAAGAAAGGGGTAAATAAGACTTTTTAAGTTTATCTGGCAACCCTGATGACCGGGCTCAGCTGTATTCATTGCGCATGCAGCGTCTGCATGATAGTTACATCCAAACTGGGGAATACACTGGATTTTATTAGTTTTCTCCTGCATGCTGAAGAATGGTGAGAAGCACAAAAAAAACCCACTCTGCTCTCTGCCATTTATTATAACTGGTGTTAGTGCAGAAAAACTTTTAACAACAGCCACCTGGAGTGCGCATGTGCGACTTCATATTTGTGGAGCATTTCACACCTCTGTGGGGGTTCCCCCGGAAAATCTCTACTCTGACCTGCATTCAGAAACCTTCGAGAATGAGGGTTGTCATGTAAATGAACAGCTGAACCTCAGCAGAGACTGGCTGCCCTGTATGTCAATCAAGAGGCAACTTTCATATAGTGAGGATGGATGATTATGGAAGACAGAATGTGACTTAATAAAATAAATAAATACATAATAATGAAATGCATAATTTCAATATTAAATACATAATTAAATACACAATTAAATATACAATTAAATTATTTATTTCATGATTTATTTACTTGATTTTGTCACATTCCACCCTCGTGTGTCACCATGAAATGATGTTAACTGTCAGTCTCACTCTCAAACTCAGTGGGCGGGACTAACTTTTCCTCAGAGAGCTTCTTCCTTTGCTGCTTCTCACATAAGCGTGTCTTTTTTACATTCATCCATCCATCCATCCATCCATTATCTTTACCCGCTTATTCCATTTTGGGTCACGGGGGTCGCCGGTGCCCATGTCCAGCAATCACTGTGCGAGGGGTGGGGTACACCCTGGACGGGTCGCAAGTCCATCACAGGGCCACATAGAGACAAACGAGACAAACAACCATTCACTCTCTCACTCACACCTAGGGACAATTTAGAGTTACCAATCAGCCTAACATGCATGTTTTTGGTCTGTGGGAGGAAACCGGAGCACCCGGAGGAAACTCACGCATGCACGGAGAGAACATGCAAACTACACCCAGAAAGGCCCCTGGACCGGGGTTTGAACCAGGAACCTGCTCGCTGAGAGGCAGCAGCTCTACCAGTTGCGCCACCGTGCCGCCCTCTTTACATTCATGGTATGAAAAAAGGTTTCATCCAAATACACGTAAACACAATTACCGATTACTAAAGTTTTGGAATGTATTTTCTGGCCTGTGGCTCAGTCTGCGGTTAGTCTTCGCTTGCTGTGACGAGCAGCCAGTCAGGGTTAGAGTTAGTCCCGCCCACTGAGTTTGACGAGTGAGACTGACAGTTAACATACAGTAATTTCATGGTGTTACTGGAAGACCGAATGTGACAAAATTAAATAAATAAATCATGAAGTAAATAATTTAAAAGGTACATTTCATTATTTAATGGTGTATTTAATAATTAAATAATACATTTAGTTGTTATGTTTGTATTATGTATTTATTTATTTCATTTTGTCACATTCTGTCCTCCATAGATGATATGTATACAGGACGGAACAAAATGAAATAAATAAATGCATAATACATATATAACAATCATGAAATAAATAATTTAACTGTGTATTTAATAATTTAATTGTGTATTTAATTATTTAATGATGTATTTAATAATTAAATGATACATTTCGATATTATGTATTTACTTACACTGTATTTATTACATTCAGTCACATTCCATCCTCCACATAAAGGCTGACATCTATTATTTTAATGCCATGAAATCTACCCATAATACCTTTGCGATCAACCGGTAGATCGCGATCAACGTATTGGGCACCCCTGATTTAGTGGTTTGTGAGATATTTTGTTGACAGACTACAGACATGAGTACAAACATTATTGTCCACCAAAGTTCATGCTCAGTAATCCAGGTAAAGAAATCCAACAATGTTCATTCACATCATCTGGACAGTTGCTTTTTTTGTTGACAGACGTTTTGCCCTCCATCCGAAGGGCTTCATCAATCTGAGAAGTCACATACAAACTGTTTTCCCCACCAAGCAGTACACTCCTACAGTGGACCAACTGGCTGGTCCACATTGTTAGATTATTGTCCACCGTTGCTTTTGTGTTGATATACCTGTAAATACAGGCAAAAGCTTTGTCATGTTGGACTTCTACCTAAAATCAAATGTCTACCTCAAAACAGTGTGGTACGCTGGCTGCCCAGACACAGGCCAGAAGGTTCAGAAGGTCAGCCGGCCCCTCCAATCTGGCACGCCCCCTCCTCCGGTGCCGGCCCTCTTCCTCGTCGACAGTCATTTCAAACTGGTTCCAAACCAACAAAGTCCATGCTCAATAATCCAGGTATACAATCCAACAACTTTCAGTCAGGTCATCTGGACAGTTTCTTTTTTTTTTGTGCTGAAACGTTTCACCTTCCATCCAGAAGGCTTCATCAAGATGAATCCAGATGAACCATTGACTCTTCTGCCCTCTGGGAGGTAGAGTTGCACTCGGGTCCAAAAATCCGACCCGGCTTCAGCCCACAGCCATCGTCTCCGAACCCCACCAGATCCCACGAATTAACGGTAATTACAGGTCCGAACCCGAAAAACATATCACTGACTATTATTAACGGTTGGTGGACACGCGCGGCTGAGTAAAGAGGGCAGAAGATCAGAGCTGAGGAGCCATCAAAGTACATTAAATGCTTCCCCTGCTTCTGCCCGCATTGAACCCTGACATGTCAGGTATTTTGTGATCTCACCCGTTTGGGTCGTCAGCCGTGCCCGTCCGCTGAGTGCAGCAGCTGAATGAACGTCCGTTTGGGCAATGGATCGCTGGCAGTAGTCCATCTGAAGCTTAACTGAACTTTTTACCTCTTTCTACTGACCGGTCAGCGTGCGGTCAAATGGCCACGTGCGACATGCGGGTGCAGTATTGGATCATAGGCCGCACACGTCCCTGACGCAATAAAAAGCCCGACACAGACCCGGCCCACACATTAAGCACCTTATTATGAATCGACCCGGTTCGAATCCGAGTTAGGCGAGGCCGGGCTCCGGTTAGAAATTACAATTTTACTGGGAGGTGATACAAGAACTTAAACGTATAACAGACTTTAAAATAACTTCTTTCCTTGACCTATTACAAATTTTAAAACTGAACTGACCACCTGACTTTTACTGCTATTTAAAATCTTAATGTTTTTTTTTTTTTGTTTGTTTTTTTCCAATTGGCCCTGCTCTCACATTATGGGTTGCATGTTTTTGTTCACACCGTTTCAGTTGGACTGCTGGCATAACGTCAAAGATGCTTTAAAATAAAGATACTTCAAAACAAGGTCTATGAACTTTTTTGCCTCCATGATGCCATCCTTTCTTCTCTACTTTTTAATGTTGTCCTCCTCCTTTTCCAGTTCTTCCTCTTTATGCACAAGTAACTATGACCCTCCCCCATTTTCCAGTTTCTTTCATGCTGTTTTGCCTCCTTTCTTCTTAGTCTCCTCCTCCTCCTTTTTGTTACATTGAATTTTTATGCTCCTCCCTTTCCTGCTTTTTTGCCAGTTAACATTTCTTTTCACCTCAGCTTGTGTTAAACAAAATAAACCTGTTTATTCCCCATTAAACTCACACAGTCAGTCTAAAGCTCAGAGAGGCCCACTTCCTGTATGTCTGAGTTCCTGTGCCCTCCTCCACTTCCCCTTCAAACTTCTCCTCCCTCTCTCTCAGCTCAGCTCCTCTCTTCCTGAGCTCACTCTTGTCGTTGGCGTTCGCGTTGACTGGCCAGAGTCCGCGAGCTGAACACCCTCTTGATCCACCACCTTCCTCTGCCATTCTTTTTCCTTTCTGTCTCCCATCTCAGCAGCTTTGTACCCGTTTATCTCTGGCCTGCCCTCTGGGTAAGTAGCCTGTTTGTGTTTTCCTGGTTCCCTGAACATGTCACACGCCCACATGCACAAATTGTAAGAAAACTAAAGTATACAGCCTTAAATCAGAGCAAGTAAATGTGATTATTATGTAATGTTTGCTTTGTGATCTTTGTTTTTCTCCTTTTTTTTTCCCTGTTTGAGCTGAAACTGTTGTGTAGTTTGTTACCCTTGACCTGCATATTTCTTTACATGCGTCTGAAAGTCTGGATTTCATTAAAACAACATGATAAAGATAAGTTTAGTGTGTTTCCCAGAGTTTAGAGCAGCAGATGGTGTTCAACTTCTCAAACACTTTCAATCATCTAAAGCTGTAATGTTACCAATTTACAAATTATGTACTACTATTAATCATGCCCCGCCCTCCCTCATCGCTTCATCCTTAATGTATTCTTTCATTTTTTAACTGTACTATTGTTCTCCCAGCCCACCAGCTCCTGGTTCCTCTTTCCACTTCCTGGTCTGATTCTGACATCTGATTGGCCATGGCGTACCATAGCTTCCTGCTGGAACCAATTAGTTGTCATGCTTGGAACAAAGATCGGTCCCGTAAGTCCTTCCACCAACTCTGACCTTCACGTTTGCCTTAAACTTTGTCTCATCTTTGATCTGTTTAAAATCACACGTGCGTAGCTGGAGTTTCTGAAGAAGAAGTGTCATAGAGGTCTGTGATTGGCTCCCAGGTGGAAGAAGGTATTTCCTGTTTCCTGTAATGGTCAGGGTGTCGTCTGGGCCTTTCTGAGAGGCCTTTGTGCTCCGTTAGTTGGAGGAAACTATTGCCTTATTTGGCTGTTTTGCTCAGCACTTTGGTTTCTGTGAAAAGCGGACGTAGCAGACTACGGCGCTCGAGAGTCACCGTTAGTTTCACGCACTTTGCGGCCTTGAGCTGAATCATCTTTTGGCCAAAAATATACATTACAGCACACAGTAGTTCTTAGACAAACAATTCTTCTGACTCATCTCCAGACTAAAACACATGGGTTTTGCAAGTTTATGGAAAAAAGATCCACGTGAAGTTCCTTTACAATGTCTGTTTTAAGACGGCTAATGTCTATACCCTCAGGCAGACACGTACTCTTATTTCTGTAGCTTTCTCTGGAGGCAGGCAGCTGATCCATGGTCCACTTCACCGATCATCTCACTCTGCTATGCTCTTTCACTGATGAGTTTCCTCTTTTTATTTTTCTAACCATTTGCAGCAGCACCTGTTTATTGTAGTGGAATTAAGTGTTTTCTTTTCCCCCCATCAGAAATTGCCCTGTGCCCCAACAACCATGAGGTTCACATCTACAAGAAAGATGGGACCAAGTGGACCAAAATCCATGAGCTCTTGGAGCACAATGGACAGGTGACAGGTGAGACTCATTCTAGTTCCATAATTTACTGCCTTAACTTCTTCTCTTTTTGGTCTAAAACAAACATTTATGACCGTATTTTCCGGACTATAAGTCACACCGGAGTATAGGTCTCATCAGTCAAAAAATGCCTCATGAAGAGGAAAAAAAATTAAAAAGTCGCTTCGGAGTTTAAGTTGCATTTATTTAGAATGTATTTCACAAAGTGCAAGAAGAGACATTTAATCTGAAATAACAATAACGCACAGAACATACTTGAGATCCTGAACAGGCTTAATTAGCATAACAAGCTAACGAGTTCGACAAGCATGTTACAGGTAAGTTCACTAATCTCATTCCACATCACTTTTAGGGGCATTTTATTGTGTTAAGTGGTAGAGGAACAATATATACTGTAGTTGTCAAAAGCCTAGAGGGCCCTCTCGCGGCAGCAAATGGTAAAGTTTACTCTTTGGTTCATGTCAGTATGAATGAACATTTTAACGCATATGTCAAAAATTGCTTCATGAATGGGGAAAAAACGTATACAAGTCGCTTTGGACTATACGTCGCAGGACTGGCCAAACTATGAAAAAAGTACGACTTATAGGCTGGAAAATACGGTAGTTATTAACATCTTTTTTTTCTTTTTGGCAACTAAGCACTCAGTCCACCAAACGAAAATAATTGGCAGAATATATTTTGAACCTGAAATGCTTTTCTTGGAATTTTGTGTTAAATGTGACCAATTCTACAACTTTTTGGTCTTCTTTTATTTAATAGGCATAATTAAAACTTTTAAAGAGTACAAAAAAGATAATATAGACTTTGATACTCGTACAAAATATGCATTTTAATGCTTACTGATAAGTTTTTATGGATTTTAGGCCTTGTCTATACAAACACAGTTTTCAAAACAATTTCTTTTTATTTACACAAGTTTGTCAAAAAATCTTTCTCCACACAGAAACATTGATAATGAGCCAAAACAACATTATATGCCAGGCAGAGTTTGGCACTGCTCCAGAAATACACCCAAAACAAAAATGAGTGGAGTATGAAAATAAGTTTACACACTGCATGCAAAATGTAAACGCTACAAGAAGAGGACGCTGTCAGGTTTTAGGTTATTAGGTTACACTGGAGGTGGGACATCATAGAGAAAAGGGTGTGTTTTGGTCGTCTACAATAATCAGGGGTTCCCAACCCTGGACCTTGAGGAACACCGTCCTGCATGTTTTAGTTGTTTCCTGCTAAGACACACCTGATTTTAATAAATAGGTGATTAATAGGCTTCAGCAGAATGAGAGGAAGTAATTAAATCACTGTATCAAGTGTGTTGGAACAGGGAAACAACAAAAACATGCAGGATGGTGTTCCTCAAGGAACAGTGTTGGGAACCACTGAAAACCCCATAGGTAGTGTTTCAAGATATTTTTTTTTTCTCTGGAACCTATTTTCAGAAAAGAAAAATTGAGGGGCTGATAAATTGCTGTTTCCTTGTGGATGCAAGACCTGACCTGCAAGACGATAAAGAAAGAAACAAAAAAACACGTTTGAGTATTTACAAAAATCTTTCCCATGACTCTACACAGAGTCTGGTTTCCTCATTTTCAGCAAAGTGAGATGGAAGATGATGATTCATTGTGGCGACCTCTAAAGCAAACGTTTAATGCAGTGGATAGTTTCCTGCTTTCAATCCGGGTGATTTAGGGTTCAACCCCCACAGTTGGACAGTCAGAAAAAAACAACACAATTTAAAAACAATATGTGCAACCTCTGAAGAGGGAACAGCTGAAAGGAGACGTGTTAAACGTGTAAGCTAAGTGCTGGCTGAGGCTTTCTATTCATTATGCACAAATCAAACAGGATCTTTGGTTTCCCACAGTTATTTCCACTTCCCATCTGTGACACACGCTTTAAAATAAATCTCTGTATGAACCAAAATTGGGCCAAAATAACACTGAACCTGAATTATGCTAAATAAGTGTAATATAAATATATTACTAAAATCCTATTGGTAACAGATGTTCTGAATATTGCGTCTATCAGACAGTTGAAGAGTTTGTCTCCCTGCAGGTATTGACTGGGCTCCAGACAGTAACCGTATTGTCACCTGCGGCGCTGACCGTAATGCCTACGTGTGGACCCTGAAAGAAGGAGCGTGGAAGCCCACCCTGGTCATCCTCAGGATCAACCGCGCTGCTCGCTGTGTCAAGTGGTCCCCGAAAGAGAACAAGTTTGCTGTTGGCAGCGGCTCGAGGCTCATCTCCATCTGCTACTTTGAGCAGGAAAACGACTGGTAAGGCATTCCTGTATCAATTTGAAATGAAATGTTAAATTTAGTTGATAAAAAATATATACAGTTTAGGAAGAAATAGTACAAAAGTGTTGTTGTGTGTAGGTGGGTGTGCAAACACATCAAGAAGCCAATTCGTTCCACCATCCTGAGTTTGGACTGGCATCCTAATAACGTCCTGCTGGCTGCTGGATCCTGCGACTTCAAATGCAGGTATTTGACTCCTGAGCTAATTCTTTTGGACTCTGGTGGTTCCTACAGTTTGGGGCAGGACCTTACTGTGAGACGTGAAACACCAAGAGGAAGGGTCTTGAGAAATCAGATTAAACCAATTATCAGCATGGTTTTGTCTTTTTTGTTACAACACAATAAAATCAGAGTTATTAGTATAATGTACTTGAGTTGTATTTTCACCCTTGTTAAATGATTTTTTTTTTTTAGTAATGTTTGGACATTTCAACTAGCAAGAGTTGAAGTTTCCGCCACTGTTATTTTCTGGGTTATAAATGAAAAGTTTGGGAACAATCAGAGCAATCTCAGTTTGGAGAATCATGGAGAGACTTTCATAACTGAATAAAGCTAACGGCTCAAAACAAAGTTTATTTTAATATCATTTTTATTTAAATATCATATTAAAACAACCAAGGTTGACCACAGTTCTTTCCAGTCAAGCCAGACAACAATAGAAAATATGAAAGCAAACAAAAATATGAATAAAAAGACAATAAAATGTACATATAACACGGATTTTAAAATAAAAACATTATATGAAGAATGTAAATGAACTTGTTTCAACACATCTGGCCTTTAATGCCATATGTACTGTAAATGATTATCTGATGCAAAGGTGGCACATTGTGAAAAAAATACAACAAAAATTATACTTTAACAGATATGATTATTTTAGGTTTTAGTTGTTTAAGTGAGCAGAAATGCACTCTTGAAAGAGCCCTGCTTTGAGAAGAGGCTAGCTTGACTCCCCCATGTGATTATCACCCTGATTCTCCAAATTTAGATTGCTCCGTTTACTATCCACTGCAGGTAAAACACTGACTGCTCATAATTCAATTCAGTTCAGTTTATTTGTATAGCGCCAGTTCACAACAGAAGTCATCTCAGGGCACTGAACAGAAACATTCACATCCATAAAAATCAGTAACAATGTTTATATAAGGAACCAGCAGATTGCTTCAAGTTTACTTTTCATCAGTCTCCCATCCTAAGCGAGCACAGAGGCAACAGTGGAAAGGAAAAACTCCCTCATGAGGAAGAAACCTTTAGCAGAACCAGGCTCAGGACAAGCGGCCATCTGTTTCGACCGGCTGAGTTTGAGAGGAACAGGAAGGAGGAATGAGCAAATGGCAGTCAAGGATGGAGGCCATCATGATGGAGGCCATCATGTTTTTCTCTAGGAGGAAAGACAAAAAGACAGAAATCACATGTTAAAAAAAGAATAATTACAAATGCAAACTATTCATTTGATGAAATGAATTAAATTTGTCCTTCAGTAGTCTAAGGTTATAGCAGCATAAACCGACTGACTGTAGGAATTATTAAAAAGGAAAGTCTTAATCCCAGTCTTAAAACTGGACAATGTGTCAGCCTCACAGACAGAAACTGGAAGTTGGTTCCACAAGAGAGGAGCCTGATAACTGAAAGATCTTCCTCCCATTCTGCTTTTGGAAACTCTAGGAACCACAAGTAAACCTGCAGTCTGAGGCGAAGTGCTCCGTTAGGAAAATATGGAACAATAAGCCCTGTAATATAAGATGGAGCTAGGTTGTTGAGGGCTTTGTAGGTTAGAAGTAAGATTTTGAATTCTATTCTGGATTTGACAGGGAGCCAATGGAGAGAAGCTAAATCTGGAGAGATATGATCTCTCCCACTAACTCCAGTTAAGACTCTGGCAGCAGCATTTTGGATCAACTGAAGACGTTTTAAAGAAATATTTGGACACCCAGATAATAAACCATTGCAATAGTCCAGTCTAGACGTGACAAATGCATGGACCAGTCTTTCTGCATCATTTTCAGATAAGATGTTTCTAATGTTATTGATCTTACGCAGGTGGAAGAAGGCAGATCTAGTAACGTTTTTAATGTGGGGGTTAAAACACATGTCCTGATATGTTCATAAGTCCTCAACACAACCTTGGTTTAATGCACCTCTTCTTCTGCACAGGGTGTTCTCAGCCTACATAAAGGAGGTGGAGGAGAAGCCCGGCCCGACTCCCTGGGGCAGCAAGATGCCGTTTGGGGAGATGCTGTTTGAGTCTGGAGGGTCCGGAGCTGCAGCTCAGACCTCAGGAGGAGGAGGAGGAGGAGGGTGGGTGCACAGTGTGTGCTTTTCACACTCTGGAAACCGCCTGGCCTGGACCTCCCATGACTCCACGGTGTCAGTTGCAGAAGGAGGCAAGACGAGCACGTAAGCAAGGGGGGGAGGGCAGTGGCAGGTCGGCATGTGTTTAAGTATCGGACTTTTGACCTTCTGTCATAACTTTCCCAGAGTGAGCAGTCTGAGCTCTGAAACTCTTCCTCTGCTGTGTGTTACCTTCATCACTGAGAGCAGCTTAGTGGCAGCTGTGAGTATTCATCTCCTATTTTAAACAGCCGTGTAAAAACACATTTTCTGCTTTTTGATTTCAACGTCACGTTTGTAGAACACAAACTCTTTCTGCGTCTCCAGTTGTGTAAAATGTTTAAACAAGCTTTTTGCTGTAGAAAACACTCATCAGATTTATTCTCATTATCTAAAGCTGAATGAAAACTGGTTTGTGTCGTCTGGTGGCTGCGTGTGGATTGTTGTAATAAAATGCATCAACTGGAACTAAACTAAGCTTTGCGAAAGATGGCACAAATAAAACTTGTGGCCTTTGCCATGAGCAAGAAACATGGAAACATAAAGAGAGGTATTTTTCACCTGGTTACATTATGATTATTGTATCAGCTCAAGATTAGTCTTTGTTTCATGAGGCATGACTGTCTCAGACGAGTTGACGAGGGAGAGGGCGGGGCCCAGAGTCCATCTTTGCACCAGCAAAGTGTTTTTTTTTTGTTTTTTTTCCACTATGGAGTATGCTGTTTGTGGAAATCAGTTTTGTTCGGTGGCTTCCCAGATCGAGGAAGTCCTTTGGATGAAGGACGAAATGTCTCAGCAAAAAGCTAAACCATCCAGATGACCTCACTAAACATTTTTGGAAAGATTAGTCTTGTTTTATTTCATTGGAAACAGATTGTTGTTCAAAAAATGCAACATAAGTGGGAAAAGTCAGGACGTTTTGGGGAAAAAAATCGTCTTAATTTAAAAAGAAAATTGATAAAAGCACATCTGTTAAATTCTTTAAAAGCACATACTAGATGTGTTTAAAAATTGTTTGCTGAAAAAAAATGTGCCAACAAAATCTTCATAACGGATTTCTTTTTTTTTTTTTTTTTTTATTATACGTTTGTAATTCTTCAGGGCCACGACTGCTTCCCAGTGCTGTTTGTATATGATGGAGCCAAAGGCATCTTGACATTTGGAGGCAAGCTGGACGTCCCCAAGCAAGCAGCCCAGAAGGGCATCAGCGCCAGGGAACGTTTCCAGAACTTGGACCGCCGAGCCTCAGAGACTCAGAGCAGCGACAAGGATCTGAACACGCTGCACAAGAACAGCATCAGGTCAGGAGAAAACGAGTTCTCAGGAAACTTCACATACGATCCATTTCTCACCACTATTAAAACGCCTAACGCACAAACAACGTTTCAGTCAAATCTCCGTGCTCGGTGGAGGAAGAAACCAGTGCTCCAAGTTCTGCACCACCGGCATGGACGGAGGAATGACCATCTGGGATGTCAAGGTAGCTCTCTCATACAAACGCATGCAGCCATGTTGGGTCCTAATTATATGAGATCTCATATTCTTCGTTGTCTTTTCAGACTCTGGAGTCTGCAATGAAGGGCTTGAAGATAGTGTGAGCTGAAGTTTACATTTCTCTCATCAAAGCTGGTTTGCTTTTGGAGACATGAAGACTGCCGTCATGTTACGCAAACTACTTTGCTTCTTTTTTAAAATTTTTTTAATCAAGGATATTTTCATACCAGTTAAACAAACGGTGATTGTAAACCCTCTGAAGCGCTTTGTTGGCTCATTTATCTCAAAGCTGGACACAGAAGGTCTGACCTCAGATCTGCAAATGGTACTTAATGTGTTTTTAAGAAGTGCTCTCCAGAAGATTTCAGTCTGAGCTGGATGTTTAACACTGCTTTTTATATACTAATGACAATTGAATGCTGTAATACTTATATTAAAAGCTTATGCTGGTCATATTATGCATTTAATAAATGATCTCTTGGTCACAACTCTCACCAGAACATTGCCAATGGGTCTGTGATGGTTTTACAGTTGTTTTCCTAAAAAACCTAATGAGGCATTTTAAGTAGATCTAACTAGTTTCACTGAAACTGAGAATGGGCGGTGGTGCAGTTGGTAGAGCTGCCGGCTCTCGGCAAGAAGGTCGCAGGATCAAAGAATCTAGAAGCTTCTAGTTTATGTATCCTCCAGGAGCAATTTGAGATAAGTTGGCCTGTCCAAGGCTAGCGGGGAGGCCAGATTCAGATAAACAGCAATTATTTGGGCCGCCAGACTCTGTCTGCCTTCAAGTTCTGCTGGTACACTCAATGGCGAATCCAGACAGCCAGGTCTGTGGACATTCCACATGTTCCGTGCTCCATTAGCTTTCTCCAAGTTTGAAACCTTCATGCCAGCGAGTTCTAGGAGCCGCAAGTGGCCTACGATTCTCAGAAATAGCATCAAGCATATTTTTTTGATGATTGTTTCCTCTGGTATCGGATGCTGTGCAGCTGGAAGGATTTTTACTGAAATTTTTTTAGTTTTGGACATTTGTGATGATGCGTAACCATGGCAACAAGACAGTTTTCTACAACAACAGCAGCTGATTAACATCTCAAAAGCTCAAATAATCTCTCAACTACAGCCCCGAATCTCAAATGAGTTGAAAAGGATGTTCTGTGGATGTATTCTCATCTACCTGCCAGCTGTGCTCGAGTGCCTGACCACTGAGATCCTGGAACTGGCAGGAGACACGACTCGTGACAGCGGAAGGACAGGATCGTCCCTCGGCACCTACAGCTGGCTGTCCGCAGCAACGAGGAGCTCGGCAGACTGCTGGGAGGAGTGGCCATCACTCTGGGAGGAGTTCAGCCCAGCATTTGGAGGGTACTACAGCCGGGAGAAACCGAGAGGCCAGCTGAGTCTGGGTGGACAGATCAGACGGCATCTGCAGCCAGTTTCTTAGGATCCACTGTGGGATGGACCTTTACAAGAGATCCTACAGCCATCAGTATCTATAACACCTTTTAATGAAATGAGGATAACGAGTTACAACAACAAATAATTTCCCTTTGGGATAATAAAGTATATTTGAATTTGAAGCATATGGTTGAGCTCGTTACGCATATGAGTCTAAGAGCTCAAGGCATGAATTAATCCTTCACATAAGGCTGGCAGCTTTACCATAGCCGAAACTGCTGCCCATGTCTTCTGCCTTTGTCTATTTCCTACGTATCCGTCGATTCCAAAAAGCAGGTGTTATCATAAATCCAATAATGTACACATCTTCTACATCCTCCATGGACAGCACAGATAGGCACATCATCTTCTAGTCCCCCTCGGAATCAATGACGTACCCAGCTTCATGGGTCCGTTCAGGGCATTAGTGCTCTCCAGCACCCTGTTGTCTGGTGGAATTTTTTTTAATCAATTGCGTTAAGGGACCAGCTGACCAAATTCATAATAATTTTTGATTCAGAAGATGTGGAAAAGAGAGGCTCTGAGGTTGACAGGACAAGAGAGCAAAAAGCAGGAGGGAAGGAGAGGGTAAAAGTGATCGACTTTGTTGAGAGCGAAAAAGAATGAGCAGATCTATCAAGCCAACAGAGTGTTCACTCCTCAAGGCTGCTATCAGGTGGAATAGATGAAACTCGTCCTTGAAAATCTTTTATTAATTTATTTAGTGTCCTGTGTGAAACAGTTTTTAATGTTGTAGGCAGGGTATCCTGGACCTACACTGTATACAGAAAACCAGGAGGTGAAATGATCTGACCTGAAGTTGGACACAGTTTTCCAGATTTCAGATCAGGCAATGCAAACTTTACCTGGAGCCCAAATGGTCATGGTCAAAACACACCACAAACAACC
>NC_056513.1:25320282-25321342 GCF_014905685.2 Nematolebias whitei
CAGCGCGCGGTCTTCCCCCAACCACACCATCTTCCGCCAGAGAAGACAGTCCATGTTCTGCAGCCTTCCCTTGAAACCTGTAAGGCCGTTCCATCTTAAAACAGCACCAGCTCCACGATGGCACGCGTCCAACAGTTTTTCATACAAAGACCGTCACTTCAGTGCCTAAACAAATGCCTGAAGATGCTATGCTTGAGGTAAGACTTGACCTTCAATACAGGTAACCTAGTAAAAGCTAGAAACATTTCATTCATTTTTTTATAAAAGTGCTCAAAAATCTAGCATCTCATTTTTGATGGCTGCCTGAAATGAAATGTAAACATAACTGCATGTCAAACCATCAGATTAGATTTGTGATCTTCCTCCGTCAATGGCATCAGGTGAACGTTGCTGAGGATGTATTTATTGAAGTTATAAAATCAGTCTTAGAGATACAACTCAGAGCACATTCGATCATTAGGTGAAACATTACAGAACAATCTAGTATAAAGGGTGAATGGATTTTTGTAGACAGGTGGTCATGTCTCTTAACTCCATCTCTTTTAGTATTAACTCTAATGATTTGTGTGAAGGTTTGACGCTTTGTTCAAATCCAAAAGTGTTTTATTTGTGCCACAGTAATACTTAAACACATGTACGTTCTCTCTGTTTTTAATTTGACAACGTACATATTGAGTAACAGGAGTGTTTTTTTTTGTCTTTGTCTTTATGATGCTGAACAGAACCATTTTTCATTTAAAAATACTTATACAAAGCTTTGAATTTTAAATAAAGTATTGCCTCATGAGTTTGTAATGTTTTAAAGACTCATATTTATTGTCCATTTTTGATGTTTTGTTTAAAAAACGGTGTGTTTCTTAAGAAATTCAAACAAAAAAGTAAAGTAAAATTATTGTAGGAATATGAAGAGGTAGAAAATATTTCATGTGCTTTGTAAGAAATGAGACCATTTTTTTGCACTGTAGCTGTAGTTTTAACATGATGTATTATGAAATTCTTTATCAAAAGGGCTTGTTGAACGGTCGGCACAGATTATTCAGACAAATAGGAAAAAATAAAC
>NC_056513.1:25321352-25324239 GCF_014905685.2 Nematolebias whitei
TTTTCGACCCAGGTAAAGAAGAATCACATCAAAATTGGTGCATGGCATCAGCGCGCGGCTGATCCACCACAGGACTTCCCAAAGATTAAGTTGCCTGTCACACTTCCTTTATACTTTTCTTCCTGACCGGATCGCGTGAGAGCATTCAAAACAAGTTTGATGGTTACCAGAACAACGGATCTAATTAAACCATCATCAAAGTGATGGCTCATCCTTCCAGTAAGGAGCGCCTGTGACCGTAAAAGCGGGCCAAAGCTTCCAGGTCAAGAGCACTCCTAATGCTTATTAAAGCATTCCTAAAGAGCACCCCTCCGTCCCTTCTGCAAACCATCAAAGAGTGTCTAAATATTATAAGCAACACACACACACAAAGTTTATGTTTGAATACAAAATACAATCCCTAATATGTGAATAACACGTTGTATAAGTGTGTTTAAATAAGTGTAATATAGGTCTAGATTGACATAAAAGCATTAAAATAATAATTTCTATATCACATGACATCCAGGTTATTGTACTACCTCAGTCACGTTTTTATATTTCTTTGTATATGCTCACCAGGGAGCATTTTTTAAACATGTAATTGTCATATTTTTCAAAGGCTATTTCGGGAAACATTAAAATGAAATACTGTATTTGCATCCAAGTGGTTTTATTTATGTCATGGATCACTATAAATAGAATAGAATAGAATTTATTGCCATTTGCACAGATACATTAGTATAAGCACATTGGAATTCTTATGCATTTCTCCAACTCAAGAATAGTGAACGTTTATAAAAAAAGATGAAAAAAAAAGATAAAATAGGCAATATGTAACTCTGAATTATCCCTAGGTGTGAGTGAGAGAGTGAATGGTTGTCTCTTTTGTCTCTATGTGGCCCTGTGATGGACTGGAGACCTGTCCAGGGTGTACCCCGCCCCTCGCACAGTGATTGCTGGACATGGGCACCAGCGACCCCCGTGACCCAAAATGGAAGAAGTGGGTAAAAAATAATGGATGGATGGGCAATATGTACAATTAAAACAGATAGTATATGATATAAAGTCAGTTTAATTGTCCTGTAGACATTAGGGGGCGCCACTCTATAGCTTTTGACCTGTCCTGTCACCAAGTTCTGTGCTGAGGATTACTTTACTGAAGTGGACCATTAGATCTGATGTTTTCTTTATACCAAACATAGTTTAAAAAGTAAATAACATATGTGTGTGTGTGTGTGTGTGTGTGTGTGTGTATATTTATATATAAATATATAGTATTCATTACTTCATTACACACAATTTTAAAACAGGTTTTTAAAAAAGGTGTATTCGTATTATGTCTGTCAATTTGAAACGTGTCAAGAGGTGTAAAGTGGAGGATCATAAGTAAAACCCAAAATGTGCTGTACTGTAGTCTGTAAAGCCTCGGATAGGTTATCTGTTGTAATATTACTAATATAGACAACAATAACACATTGATAATATACTAAATGCAAAAAAAAACCAAAAAAAACCCTACAACAACGAAGACCTAACACTCCTTGAAGGAATGTATAACACTGTCTGCTTTTCTTGTCATGCTTTTAGAGCAAGATCATCTCATATTGGAAAATAATAGAGATGGAGTTGTTTTGGTCAAAGTTTGAAAATAACTTAGCAAGATGGCGTGCTCAGAGTATATGTCAGCTATCAGTGATTGATATTTTTATAAATACCAAAATGCATGCTTGAATGTCAGCACCCTGGCCCCAGATACATTCAGAGCTTATTGTTTAGCGCATATCTTATTAGATCCTTACTACTGTTTCTTTTAATACTTTATATTTTTAGTTTTGGGTGTAACTGGGACCTTGTGTACACATTTTTGTTCCACCTCATGTACCGCATGTAATATGACTTACAATAAAGACCTTAAACCTTGGGCTTCTTCAGGAAGTTATGATGGGAAATATTGGTAGATTATGTTTAGAATACTTAATAATATGTTCTTTTTTTTTTTTTTTGCATTTTATATGTTTATATGTTTTATATGGCATCTTGATTTAACTGTGTTTATAACTTTTTTATTTGATTCAATAGCTTTTTGTTGAATTATTGTTATCTGCACTTTATATGTTGTCTGTCTAAAACAGGTTTCTCTTGAAAATGAGTCCTTGTGACTCAATGAGACTATCCTGTATAAATAAAGGTTGAATGAAAACAATACCAACTGTTTTTAAATGTAAATGCATGTAAATGTTAAATGTAAAAACATTTTTAGATTCAACAGGCCTACTCTCACAACACCAACTCAACAGTGTCCAAGCGGTTGAGTCTTGTTCCTCCCTCCTTCCTATTTTAAAGGGAGTGCCTCAAGGCTCCTTACTAGGTCCTTTGTTGTCCACAATTTATGTAAACAATTTGTGTGATAACTTGCCTGATGCTAAAGCTCATCTATATGCTGATGGTACAGTTATTTATTGTTCATCGTCTTCAGTTTCACAATCATTTAAACTGCTGCAACCTGCATTTGATGCTGTTCAGTCCCGTTTGGCTGGGCTTAAGCTGGTTTTGAATGCAAAAAAATCAAAGGCTATCTATTTTCAAATGGTAAGCAGCTTCCACCTACCCTCCCCAGCTTGTTAACTGTTCAAGGGGCTGAAATTGAAGTTGTCAGGTGCTACAAATATTTAGGTATTCTGATTAATGAGAATCTATCCTTTAAATCTCATATTGATAAACTGGTTTCTAAACTAAAACTTAAATTGGGTTTCTAAAAAAGTTAAATCTGGTCCTCTGGACATTAAAAAAACAAACAAAAAAAAAACAAAGCAAATCAACAAAAAATGTAGAAACGTTTCGTCTCTCATCCGAGAGACTTCCTCAGTCTGAGGAGCTGTATTCAGCTCAGTCTCTTAAATAGCAC
>NC_056513.1:25334239-25343958 GCF_014905685.2 Nematolebias whitei
TAAGAAAAACAGTAATAACATCTAAGATATGAACTAAGAAAAACATCAACTAAATATACACTAAGCACTCATAACATAAAACATTGAACATCAGCACAAACATGAACATGAGTCTGTGAGCAGATGTGCACGCATGAACACATCAACATTGAAACAGATCAGCAGCAACATGAAACAGATCAGCAGCAACAGTTGTTTTATTGCAGCCTGTCCCATTTAAGCTCCAGTTTAAATCACGAACACAAGGAGCAGTGAGCACTAGGACATAATTCAATAATTTAAGACCAATAAAACAATCTGTACTTTATGCACACAATTTACAAGTTGAGACACAAATAATGAACCTAAAACTGTAGAAATTATAGAGAGAAATGAAAACTATTCATTTATCAACCTGTAGGTTGATGTCCACAGCATAAACCAGGGCTATTCAACTGATGGTCTGGGGGCCACTTCAGGCCCACAAGTGAGCTCAGTTCGGCCCACCAGTGGGTTCTTTGCTAAGTAAAACTAGATTTTTAACCATTAAACAAGCTTAATTAATGACAATAACTGTTGTATGTCCACCCCCTGAGCTCATGGCTGTCAGTAACTGTGCCTCCCTGAGCAATTTAACTGATTAGCCCTGGCATAGACCTTCAGCCTGAGTGGAAACCAACAAAGCAACACCTTTACACACATTATTTAAAGTGGAAAGATTAAAACAGATCATATCTGGTTATAAACAGTTAATGTCTGGTCTTTGAACAACCTCAGGCTACAGAAACAGGCTTTAAGTCCGACAGGGTTGATGAGTAAATGGCTAGTCGGGGCAGGGACCAAGAATAAAGTAGATTACAACAATAATCTCAAAGGCCAGAACACAAAACACCTCCAGCTTTTTGAGCTGTTTAAAAAAAATATCCTCTTATTGATGGAGTTTCAATCATTCAGGTCAAACGTTTGACGACACAAGATCTCACTCAGATGTGTGTAGGGAAGACTCTCAGCTACTACCACCTCATTTTGAGCTCAATCTCTGCGACGCCAACAACATTAACCACGGTCATTTCAGGCTGGACGGACTCCAAAAGTTAATCAGCTGCAGCCGTACATTTGATTACGTTCAGAAAGGTTCATTAACATCAGTCCAGTGGTGTTCAGGAAATGTTTTTCTAACAGAAAAAACAAAAAACATGAATGCCTTCCCCTTTCGGCAGTGGGCGATATTAATTTTATAGCCTTTCATTTGATGCCTTTTCCCAAACCTTAACACATTGCCAGTTTTGAATGGCATTGTTATTCTGGCAGAAATATTATGTTCCTACAGGAAGTACACCAAGATGAACTGGAAATGCTACAGCTAGACGCTGCTGGCACTCAGGATGCACGATTTTGGATTTTTGGCCGATATCCGATATGTTGAAACTTATTTGTCCGATAACCGATACCGATGTGATATACACATGCCAAAAAGGGGGCTGAAAATGATGTAACACTTCAACTTGGATTATGTTTAATGTCCAATTTATTCATGACATTTACTCTCTCTAACACAATGACAACACTCGAACAGTGCAAGTTTGTAAATTTTCACAAATCTAAACTCAACCTGTTCACAAGCGACAAGTGAAAAGCACAGAAGTAGTAGTGCATTAATAGATATACTTGAGAGTTTCTTCAAATAAAAATGGTACTACTTTACAATTAGGCTCCGTTTATAGATGGCTAATAGTTAATAGATATGTTCCTCTATAAACACTTTATAAACCATTAATAACTGTTTATTATGCATTAATTAAAGGTGAGAAAGAGAAAACTGACCAGTTTCTTGCCAAATAGTGAACCAAATCTGTTCACCTATATATTTAATCTAGAGGTGTTACTACCTTGTAAGCACAATAAGCATTTGTAAACCTAATATTTTTTAGGATATAATATTGTACTGTATCACTGCATTAGTTGTGGTTATTTGAAGTGCCAGCCTGGCACTTCAAATAACCACTGATTTCTTTGTGAATACCTGTGTATTGTAAAGAATATTCGATATATAAACAGAAAAAGCAGTCTCTATAAAGCTGAATATTGTGTCAGTTACACTGAGGTCTTCTTGGTTTAGAAAGCATGACGCTGCGCAAGGAATCATCTTGTTCCTGCAGGCCGGCGCCTCCCCGTTCACATCAGTGTCTTTGTGGCTGGTCTGCTAATTATCATCCAGCTCCATCAAGTCATTAGTGTCCCCGGCAGGCCTGCTGCGCCGAGCACTGACAGCCACACACACAGTGAGGCAGCTGGATGAAGGAACATGTTTATTTAGGACAGGATGCAGGGTTTCTGGGCTGGGTCTATTAGTATTAATAGCTCTGAATAAGTGTCACTTAAAAAAAGAAGACCGTGGAGGAGAAACAGAGAGGATGAGATGAGACATCTCTGGTGAGGTGAGCATCTCGCCTGGGTTTTTCTCCTGCATCTGTCTGGCATCCTGACTGATATCAGAAGTTTGAAACAGCTCGAGTAGGAGGAAAACACATCCATCTGTGTGTCCCACTGCTACGTAACGACACGAAGGAGATTTTAAAATGATGCTTAAATAACAGACCAGACATCAGAGATCATATATTTACTGTAACTTTTTCCCTGAAGCTCAGAGTGGTGTTCCTCTTGGATGATGCTTGAGTCTCACCAGCCTTCAAACTGTGTCTGCGTGAGGAACAGACAGGCATGGTGCTAAATCTAGGTCTCTTATGAAATCTTGTTCTGCGAGATGCAGCACAAAAGTAGGGAGGGTGCGTGTGTTGTCGTGTTCTCATGGTCCGTTTGGCTTTCTGCATGTTCATTTAATCATGGAGGGGAGCAGAAGAGAGATATGGCAGAGGAACTGGTAAGGGAGATGAAATTAACGAGGTGTTTTCTCCTATTACGAGGGGGGGAAAGTACAATCCCTGCTCCTTGGTTACCATGACAACAGTGACATCACTGATGGAGGGTTACCTCCTGAGATGTTCTATTTATGAGCGTAGGTTGCGAGAAGAAAAAAAAGTTAAAAATTCAGAGCGATAGGTTGGAGTTAAAAGCAAGCCCACGTGTTTGTACGTGTGAACAAGCAGGAACACAGACGCTGCTCGTGTTAACGACGAAACACATTATCGGGACAAACCTCTGCTTCAGTCACTCCGTGGTTACCCACTGTTGCCAGGCAACAGCAGTCATGGCAACAAGTTGAAGCAAGATCCAATGTTGCTAAGCAAAAGCGGAGTGCGTATGGTGAAATTATATTTGAAGCTCAAACACACAATGATGTATATTCACAATTTTTTAAAAAGTTGTAATTGTTTTGGTACAACCAAAAAACAAAAAAAGCATAATGTGAAATCTCATTGTCACGCTAGAAGTATGTGTTGTGGATGAGTCTCAGCTATTACTACATCAAATTGTAGCATAACATTTCTAAAATTGAGTGCGTTATAGCCATCTTTGTGGGGGGGTTTGTTAGCTTAGTTGGCTGTGGCAGCCATCTTGAATTGGATTAACTCCAAAAGTTAATCATTTCAAGGTTCAAGGGGATATTATTGTCATTCGCATCACATGTGGTACATGAGGTGGAACAAAATTGTGTACTCAAGGTCCCAATTACACCCCAAAAACTATAAACATAAAGTGTAAAAACAGAAACAGTATATAAGGATCTAAGATATACACTAAACAATAATAATGTAATATAATATGGTGTCTTAAACAGCAGCCTGAACATGAGTCTGTTGTGAGCAGATGGGTATGAATACAGCAGCTTATGGGTAATAAATCAGCAGCATGGATAAAGTGTCAAAATCTCCAATTAAAGTGGAATTACAGTGATAATCCTGATTAGTGATTCATGAGTGTAACGGCTTCAGGGTAGAAGCTGTTCCTCAGTCTTGTGGTTCTACACTTAATGCTCCTCAACCTCCTGCCTGAAGGGAGCAGGGCAAAAAGTGTGTGTGCTGGATGAGTGAGGTCCTTCATGATGCAGGTGGCCCTCTTCCTGCATCTGGAGGTGTAGATGTCTGTGATGGTGGGAAGACTGACTCCAACAGACTTCTGTGCAGCCTTCACCACTCTCTGCTAAGCTTTTCTTTCTGCAGAGGATGCTCTCCACTGCACACCTGTAGAAGGAGGTGAGGACTGAGCTTCCCTGTCAAGCTCACCTCAGCCGCCTGAACAAGTAGAGTCTCTGATGAGCTTTCTTGATCAGGCTGGTAGTTGTAGATGTGCATCCAATGATATTGAGGTAAATGTGACGTACAATTTTCAAGTTTTATAGCACAATTCATACTACAGTGTCAAGTAACACTGAAGGACTCACTCAGGTTTTGGAAACAGTATTAAAAGAAAAAAGATCAAACTGGAGACAAATAAGATTTAGATGATCCTGTGTTCAACAAGAGACTCAAACTACTGTAAATGTAAACTGAACATTAATAAATGTAAGTTCCCTGTATATTTCATGGATTGCTGTTTTTCTTGTTATACTTGCAAATAAAGTTTGCTTTCTATAGGTCATTATGCTGACATGATGTACTTTTATGTAAAAAAATAAATAAATACATAAAGCTGGGTAAATTAAACCAAATAAAAACTGTAGCTCTTGAATCTATCATCTCACTTATCTAAAATTAAAAAATGAACTGCAGTTTGCTTTGAGAGCCACTTTTGCAAAATGTAAGTATTTAACATAACTGTTTGTTTTTTATGTTAACAAATGATCAATACAAAACAGAGGGGTTAAAAACTGATAATAACAAACTGATTGTTAACTAGCTCAAGTAAAACATGAATGATCTCTTTTGCTTTGAGGCTAAAAATAATTTACATGGACTTAAATGTTTCATTTCCTGATGTGTTTGTTGATAATTACATTTTGTTAATATCTTGAATGAAAACAAATGTCAGGTTTTGGCTCAGATATTAAAAAGATAATTCAAGGTGATCAATGGTGACTTGTATCTGCTTGATGTCCATCACTTTTAGGTTTATGAACAACCGTGTTCCTCCTAACAAGAGATACCAGCCCACTGAATACGAGCATGCTGCCAACTGTGCCACGCATGCGGTCAGTACGCGCACACACGCACACACACACACACACAGACACAGAGGGGGAGAGAGAGAGACTATGTTTTTCTATTTTCATAGAAACTTTACATGGACTTCCATTCGTTTTTATTCATTCAACCTTTATTTAGACAGGTTAATCCCATTGAGCCTCGAGGACTCATTTACAAGAGAGATCTGATAATACCCTCACCCTCACCCTAAACCTAAACCTAAACCTAACCTATCCTCAATTCACATCTAAAGGCTCCCACATACTTGGGTGTACTTCACCCCACAGATGTTCACGTGTGCTGGATTAGACTCAACGCAGACTCAAAGCGGACATCTGCAAACCATGTCCGCGCATAGATCAATTTTTACGGCTGAGTACGTGTACTCGATGTCACACAATAAACTGCCCGGCAGCAGACTGTGTTGTATGCGACATCAATGTATTAAATTTCCCTTCTTCATCCCTGATCTGGTTTAATGGCCTTTTATTTTATTTTGTTGCCAAGAGGCAAGCGATCTCTTCCTCCTCCTCCATTGACGCCATGACTGAAAGTTTGAAAAATGAAGGAATTTGTCACAAGTGAATTAAAATCAGGCCCGGAGTGGCTTTGGGAGGGCCTGGAGATTTCCTAGTGGGCCAGTCTGATGTGTGTGCTGCAGGGCCAGCGCTCCTTGTTTTTTTTTTTTAGAACTTTTTATTAACAACATAGAAACATCAGAACACCACTGCTCCAGCTGTCTCTACCCAGGGCCGCCGGCAGCTCTTGTTTATTTTATTTTATTTTATTTGTGACCTACCAATCAATCCAGCAGGTGCGTCAGCAAATGACCAGTTGGAGACTTCAATTTGTCCCGAAGGTAAACGCCTCTTACCTGTGGTGCTGGGCTGCAGCCCACCACGGTGTACGTCTGCAGACTGTGCGCGCAGTGACTGCGTGGCTCATGGAGTACACACAGTATGCCCAAGTATGTAGGAGCCTTTAGTCCTAAGCAGGGTTTAATTTGTAAAGCGATCGATGCCGGAACACAAATAGCGGGTGGGCCATGGGGGGGGGGGGGGGGGGGTCTGAGGGTGCTCCCCCAGAATTTTTTAATAAAGGAGATGTGATTTCCTGCATTTTGATGTATTTTAACAGGTTGTTAAACATGTACTTTTACCTACATTTGTAAACACTCTGCTTCCGTCAAGCATCCTACCGCACCTCCTTCTTACTTGACGGTTGCTAGCCCGACTATTCTCCGATGAATTTATTGTCCCTGTTGTCCGACTCCACATATGAAACCTCCAGGCACCTCCTCCATCTGTTCATGACGGCTGCCTTTGGGCTCCTGCCCGCGTACGACTGCCTGATTAGCTTGACACTCACCTCCACCACTCTTTTAGGAGTACAGATTTTTTTAAGGGTAGCTGTGGAAATGGTTATTTGAAGGGGCAACTTGTAAGCGATATTAAGAAGTAGCTGTTGGGTTTAAAATAAGTGCGTAAGTAATTATTTTCAGTTTACATATCCAGTACAAGTTTTATTCATTCAGGGCAATCATATTTGTTCCTAACTTTATTATTAGTAAGCCTGAGAGTTACCAGATCCAAGCAAATAGTTTCCGGAATGCACCCCGTCAAAATAAGAAAGTTCCCGGATCCTGTTCCGGCAGGATCCAGCTCATATTTAGCCCTGGTCCTAAATCTAACCCCTAACCCAAAAACAACACTGCTCCTTATGGGGCCCAGACTTTGGACCCCATAAGGAACAGTGGGTCCTCACAACGTAGTATGTGTTGAAAATATGGGCCTTACAAGGTAACAAACACAACGACACACACACACACACACACACACATGCACACACACACACACACACACAGAAATTGATCAGAATGCTTACAGATCCAGCAGCACATTCAGTTACATCATTTGTCCATTGTTGTCATCATTCTTTGTTGAAATCAGGTCTCTCTTGTAAATGAGTCCTCCAGGCTCATTGGGATTAACCTGTCTAAATAACGGTTGAATGAATTTATCAGATCAAAATTTAAAATGGCACCTTGCACATGGTGACACATCATTCTCATGACTCTTTATTTTGTGGGGGACGTCTTCAGATGTGGATAATCCCCAGCCTGCTGGGCAGCCTGGTGTTACACTACCAATCAGAGGATCGATGGGAGCGCCTGTCAGCCTGGGTGTACGGGGCGGGGCTCAGCTCACTCTTCATCATCTCCACCCTCTTCCACACTGTGGCCTGGAAGAAGAGTCACCTGCGGTACAACAACACACATCCAAAACCCAATCTAATTCAGTGCTTGAGCAATGTAACGGCATGGATCTCATAAAAACTAAAGCCATTTCTGCAGGTCTGTGGAGCAGTGTTTCCACATGTGTGACAGGATGGTGATCTACTTCTTCATTGCCGCCTCCTACGCCCCTTGGTAAACATGTCTGTCTTCTGAATGTGTGTGTAAATGTAGATGGCAGCCGTGTTTTCCAGCTGTCCTCCTCTTGATGCTTCTACAGGCTAAACCTTCGGGAGCTGGGCCCGTGGGCGAGTCACATGCGCTGGTTGGTGTGGGTGATGGCGTCTTTTGGAACCACCTACGTCTTCTTCTTCCACGAGAGGTCTTGTCCCCACACTGATCCATTCATTGGGTAGCAAAAAAAAATAATCGATCACAGCAAGCAACATAGAGAGACATAACATTTCGGGCAAGATATTGAGATTGTCCATGAACACTTCCAGATAGTTTCCATAGTCCTGATAAAGATGTTACAGTGTCTCTCAGCCAGTCCACTCTGATAAGGGTCCACAGATGTTCTCAGGGTGGGGGGTAGTAGAGGAGAGGATCAGAGCATCTTGTTTCCATAGCATCCAAGGAGAAATTGGGATAGTCAGCCTTCCAAGGCCAGAGCCAGATTCAGATTTCAACATTGTTTTGGGTCAGGCTGAGCTCATTAATTTTTGCTTCTGCCTATTACAGTCTCGCTAGTACGTCTCATAGTGACCCCAAACAGACAGCCGAATTGTGATTACTTACTCAGAAGTCAGACTTACAACTTCTCCAAGATCTATTCCTTTCAACCGTCCATGAACACAGCAACAAAGTTCCACAGTCCTGCCTGCTCAGCTCTGATACAGGTCCACAGTTAGTTCACATGTACAGTCGGAGTGTTGCCAAGCCCGGCACACACATTCCAGACAGCTTAAACAGCTGTTGGCATTTCCAAATTTGGCCATAATCCAGATTTCCATCAACTCCAAAAAGAAGACTCTAGTTATCATAAATCCAATTATGCTTCCGAGGCAAGAGGGCTCTCCTTCACCCTGTCTTCTTGTTAAAATTTGATCAATTGCGTTGAGAGACCAGCTGAACAAGTCCATAATTTACAATTTGGAAGGTATGCATAAAGGGGCTCTGAAAAAGGTTTACAAAAACAAAGAGCAAGAGCAAAAGCAGATGGGAGACAGGAGAGGGAAAGAGAGCCTTCGTCTTTGTCAAGAGCGAGAGAGAGAGAAAAACTTGATAGTGTCTGTTTATCCTTTCTAAGAAAAAAAAAGTGAAACCTCTAAACATCTGTGTCACAATATTTAAGCTGTTTGCTGCTCTTTGTTCCTTCTCAAACAGAACTGTGATGTTTTGAGACCTACATTTCTTTATTTTGTGTTTCCAATGAGCCACATGTTATAATCATTCAAAATTATGGTGGCCCTAAGGTGTAAATGAACAGCATTTGAAAAAACAGAATTACATTTGAAAAAACGGAATTAAATTAAGCCAAAGCGGACGTGGCCGAAGAGAAACTGGCCTGAATTACATTAGAAAAAAACAGAATTACATTAAGTCAAAGCGGAAAATGTAATTTCGTTTTTTCAAATGTAATTTCGTTTTTTCAAATGTTGTTCATTTACACCTTAGGGCCACCGTACAAAATGGTTTTGAGCAGTATTTGCTTAGTGTTTCTGAAGACTTTTTTAAAAGGATTTCTTTGGACTTCAAAATGATCTTTCTTGCATTTTTTATCAGCCCAGTACACAATCACTTTTAGAGAGGAATATTTTTGTTTGTTCAGGCACTTTATTCTGACCTATAAACTATTCATATTTAAAAAACGATCCTAAACTCAAGAGATAAAAACTTAATAGAAAAACGCCGGTTGTGGTATCACACAACAACACACACAAAAATGACTATACCTTGGTCAGTATTACAGATAATGAGCTGAAACTTTGTGTAGCTGAGCTCCAACAAATACTCTGAGTGCTAACAGATCCTGCTAGAAGGTCTTCAAAGCTCTAGCATGAAAGATGGCAGGAGACATATATTTCTTCAAATAATGCTATATATATATATATATATATATTTTTTTTAAAATATATATTATTTGTGGGGGAGTGGTGGCGCAGAGGTTAGAGAAGGTGGAGAGAAGGTGGGCCTGTGATCGGAAGATCGCCGGTTCAAGCCCCGGTACCGACAACATCAAAAATGTGGGTGGGGTAGGTGAAGCACCCACACCTGCCCCCACCCTCATTTGCCCCACCCTGGGCCCATGAGCAAGGCACCTAACCCCCATCTGCTCCCTAAACAGGTCTCTCTTGAAAATGAGTTCTCGTGGCTCAATGAGACTACTTGTATAAATAAAGGCTAAATGTAAAAAAAAAAAT
>NC_056513.1:25344058-25349058 GCF_014905685.2 Nematolebias whitei
TATATAAATATATATATATATATATATATATATATATATATATATAACATATCTTCTGTAGATCTTATTTTAAATTCTGAAACTTTCCTTGTGTCTTCCAGTGTCCACTTTTTAAGCACCCTGAGCAATACATTGTCTTGGTCTTATAAGAACTGGACAGAAAATGTTTACAGAAGAGCCTGACACTTTGGATGTAAAATGTAAAGAGACGAGTGATGACTAAAGACTTTTGCGCAGTACTGTTTAACTTTCTACTCTTCATCCAAGTGTTTGGTAAAAAAGAAAAAAGCCTGAGCTAAAACAAACCCTTCTCTGCCTCAGGTATAAGCTCATGGAGTTGATCTGCTACACGGTGATGGGAGTTTTTCCAGCTCTGGTCATCTTCTCCATGGTGAGGTGTCTTTTTTGTTATGCCATTCTGAACCACATTGACTGTTTCATCCTAATGACCCTAATATCTCTTTTGCAGCCAGAGCAGTCGGGGTTGTGTGAGCTGCTGGTCGGTGGCACCTGCTACTGTCTCGGCATGGTCTTCTTTAAAAGCGATGGCATCGTCCCGTTCGCTCATGCCATTTGGCACCTGTTTGTCGCCATGGGAGCAGCCGTTCATTACTACGCCATCTGGAAGTACCTCTACGCCCAGATGCCCAATAAGGTCCAGACCTCCAGATGACATCAGTGATGACCTCACAGGAAGGAACTCCTGTGATTGGGCTTACTTTGAGGAGACAATGCAAGCTGTGTCCAAATTCAGGGGCTGCCTTATGCAGAGGCTCAGGGCGTGAACTTTGAGCTTCTCACCAACTCAGTGTGTGACCCGCTGAGGAGCAGCCTATCATTGTGCTCAGGTGGTCCTGATCTACTCTTAAAGCCGGACTTTATCACGTTTACTAAGTTTGAACAGCAGGCAAATCTATGAAAGC
Source organism: Nematolebias whitei (assembly GCF_014905685.2). Taxonomy (NCBI): domain Eukaryota; kingdom Metazoa; phylum Chordata; class Actinopteri; order Cyprinodontiformes; family Rivulidae; genus Nematolebias; species Nematolebias whitei. Next base: position 25,344,982 of record NC_056513.1, read on the forward strand.
AACAGGTCAAATCATATCCTCAAGTTTTTACATAGATTCTATTATAATTTTTATGTCCAGTCTGCTGATATTAGGAGCTGAGCCACTGTCTCATGAGCAGATGTTTAGTTTCAGATCATGCCTTTCATGTAAAAATGAGATAAATGCTGCTGTGTTCTTAAACACACTTGTCCCGTATCTAAACAACGATGTATTTACAGTCCTAGAAAGAAAAACCTGCCTTCCACTGACAGCTCATAAGTGAGAAAATTCTATTCCGACACTTATGATGCAGAACCAAAAAACAAACGCATCTAATTTAACGTGTTAAAAACTTTCAAAGCCCCGTGTTCATTGAAGGAATGCATATTGCCCATCGCCTTTTAAGACATTTTTTTTCAAGATTTAGGTCATTTCATGTTGAGATGATCATTTCGAAGTTGTTGTCATTTTGGTCAAAACTTGAAAATAATGTTACGTACAATCTCATGCTTTACTGTGATCTGTTAGGGCTCAGAGTGCACGTTGCTAATGACTCTCAGCTACTACCACATCAATCTTTACATCGATACAGTAGTCCCTCGGTTATCGCGGGGGATCCATATCCTGAAAACACACGATAAGTGAAAAACCGCAAAATAGGAAAAGTAGTACAAGTACTAACTAGTAGTTTATTTTATTAATTATATAGGTATATGGTAAGGTGTTTTAAACCCTTCCCACACTCTTGTAATACTCTAAACAATGTTTCTAAACTCTGAACGCTCTAAAACAGCACAGAATGTCATGATTTCAGCTCCTTGCTTCCTCTGCTCTTTGCCACCTGCAAGCGCTCTTGGCCACGCCCACTTCTCTGCTCTGTTTATCCTGCAGTATGGGCTGCACAAAGGTGCAGCAGGTGCTAAATAATTAAAAATAATTTGTTTTAAATAGAAATTTCATGCCGATCATGCGGCTCATTCATCAGTCAGCTATTTGTGTGTCATGTCCAATCTTATTTTGAAAAACCGCGATGGAGCGAATCCGCGATAGATGAACCACAAAGTAGCGAGGGACTACTGTATCTGCTTAACTGATTGGGTTATAGCTTTGTTTGTGTTATGTGATGTTGGTTAGCCATGAATTGGACTGACTTCAAAAGGTAATCATTTGTAGATTAAATATTTATTTCCTGAACGCTTCATTAAAATCCGTCTAGTAGTTAGTGTGATGTTTTACTAACAGGGTTGAATTGAAATAGTTAACAACCACATTTTTGACAGACTCTTGCACACGCAGTTAACGCTCAGAATATGTGTTGGGGATGACTCTCAGCTACTACCACACCAAACTTTAGCTTATTGTCTGTAGAATTTGACTAATAACAGCCAAAACTGTGCTTTTAGTATCATTTAGCTGATGTGGTGGCCGTCTTATAATGAGTTGACTCCAAAAGTTAATAATTTGTAGATGTGCATCCAATGGTTCATGAGATATTTTGCTAACAGGCAAAACCAGGAAAACATCTGCCTTTGCCTTTATGTGGCAGGTGATAAATATATAATTAAACAAAACTGAATTTAATAAACTGTATAAAAGAAATACAGTTTAAGCTGCTAAATAAAAGACCTGCTTAAAATAAAAACATCATGTTCATTATGGGATTTAGAACAGCTGAGAGCTGAGAAAACCTCAGGATTTCTCAGAGTGTGTTCCACATCCTGTAGAGGTTACATAAAAACTGAATGTTTGTTTTTTTACTCCGAGGAGAACAAGCAGTCCTGTGTTAGATATTGATCCAGGGAAGGTTTCCAGCAGACCAGTTGAAGATGAGACAGATCTGAGATCACTCTGTTCCCTTTCCTGCTCTCTTTTTTTTTAACAACAAAGACTGTGCTGCAGCTTTTACTATTTCTGCTCCAAGGACAAAACAAAAAACAGTTTTTATCCCCTGATCAGAGCATTTGAATCCAAAAAGCAGAGGTGTTATGTTGTGATGAATCTGAGGCAGCTTGTGAACTTGGACACAGCTTTTCTTCTCCGTCCCCTCCATCACTTCAGTTCATTTTAATGTACCGTCACTGTTTTTTCCAGGAATTAGGCTTCATTCCAGTGATCACGGGTCACGTGCTATACTTGGAGGCCTGTCTCTGTGATGCACAGTGTTCACAGGCTGAACCGAGGGCATTGTGTTCATGTCAAGAGGAAGACAATTAGCTGCCTTTACTATCATCGTTGGTTTAGACGTGATCACAATCCAGAGTTCCACGTACTGATACTATTAGTAGTGCTACAGTATTTAAATTGTAGATTACTGTATTTTTTTCGTTTTATTTCTGCATTCATTCAGCAGCTTAATGTAATTTAAAATCAAGCTGAATTGGTGTAACACGCAGATAATACTAGTTGTAAAAACTTTAGCTGTGATCATTTGAGTAGTTTACTGTTGATCAGGTGGGTGAGGACGTTTGTGTTATTTATACAGTATTTATTAGACATGCAGTATGGTTCCATTTATATAGATTATTTCCTCGTATGCTCTTGTAGAGTTAAATTTCAACAGATCTCAGTGTTTTCTTTGTCAAAGCTACTGATTGATCCTCAAGGAGAGGAGAAACTCAGCACTGCCAGAAGACTGACTTACTGCCGTCACTGAGAGCACACAACTACCATCAAACATGGCGTCTGTCAGCTGGAAGGAAACTGAAGCTATAGTGTTCCCAATACCACCCAACGTTGAAGGCATAGTTCAGATCTCTTGAAAGGCTATGAAGAGTTAATATCTTACCTGTTGTAGACAGCTCTTTGAGTGTCCTCAAGAAATACTGTTTTATTCTGACTGGACTGACGAGCGAACTTGTTGCCTTACCTTTATTTATTGTGGTGTTTAAGCTACACACATTTAGTTTATTTAAAAAAAAAATCACTTTCCAAGCATCATTACCAAGAAAACATTACTGTTAAAAAGTAGATATTTGTGTTTTCCCTAGTTCAGCTCCCTTGGCGGGGAACTCATTGTTTGTTTTTTTTGACGTTGCTGCCAGTTTTTATCGACGGCTGCGGGTGGGGACAGAGTCGTGTGTGTTGCTTGCGTGCTAGCTTAACGCTATGTTGCTGCCAGTTTTTATCAACGGGGGGGTGTTACATCTGTGTTTAGCGCTACGTACGTTGCTGCCAATAATTGTTGACGGGGAGGGGGGGTAGCAGAGCGGTACGTCAGTAGCATTTTTGCTAGTTTGTTTGTTTGTATTGCGCCCCGCACATTATCAGTACCGACAGTTGTTGACAGGTGGGGGCGGGGCGGTAGATAGGGCGCTCGGTTCTGTTGACGAGGCGGGACGCCCCGCTTGTTTAATGGTAGGGGCAACACTAATATTGATGATGAGATCAGAAATTTAAGTCAAGTCAAATTTCTTTAAAAAACACATTTAAAACAGCAACTGTTGCCAAACTGGGACTGGACTGGATTTACAAAGAAAAATAAATGGCCCCCAGTAACTTGGCGGTCAGTGCTGTGGTCTCGTAATGTTGAGGCTGCAGGTTCGAGCCCACGTTGCATCATCGAGAGTTTTCAGAGTAAAACAATTGCCAGATCTTTCATGTGAGTTTGCTCGCTGTCGTAACCTCTATAGAAGGCATCAGCCGAAAGGAAAACAACAACAACAGCCACAAGGATTCATAAATAAATAAATAACACATACCAGGTTAAACCAGAATGGAGAGGCTGGAAGGATGAAAAAAATTAGAAACAAAGAGATAAATACTCAGACGCAGCAATTTAGAGGGTTTTACAATCAGATATATGTAAACAATTTAAATGCAGAAATATTTGTGTTGTTATAACAAGACGTAAGTTTAAAGTTTGAATTGTAACGAACTACCAGGAACAAGTAAGATAATAACTGTTCATATTATTTTTACACAAAATGCTTTCACAAGAGCTGAACTATCCCTTTAAGGGATCTCAGGAGTGTATGTGTTTACTTGTGTGTTTGTGTGGATCCAACTCAGCCTCGCCTACATGAATCCAAAACTTCTGGTTGGCTTAAAGTCAATGTTTACGCGTGCATACATGTATGTTAAACTCATAAAGGCGTGTTTATCGTCAGTGTTTCTCTG
>NC_056513.1:25350602-25360587 GCF_014905685.2 Nematolebias whitei
ATATATATATATATATATATATATATGCTCTTCAATATAAAAATACTTATAAGTATTTGTACTCTCAGTGTTTACTTGAGCTTCCATGTTGCATCAGATAAATAAATGTTGGTTACTGTTGCACCGTAGTCATTATTAACTCCATCCTGTCTGTTGGTGTCTCTCTCATAATGTTTGTCTCGTTCAGAGATGCAGAGCTCACTGGACTTTATGAAATCTCTAAGGTTTTACAAACTCAACACAGTCTTTGTGATGAAATATGGTTGGAAATGAATTACAGACGCTGTGATTGTGGAGCTGCTGACTCTTTCGATCCTTGCACGGTGTTTTCTCAACAACACCGGAAACATCAGCCGACATGTCATTGTCCGTATGGTTTTAGTTGCATCTGTGGTGCTTTTTGTGCTGTGAACAGTTGATAAGATGCCAACAATGCTTATATCTTTTCTATCTCTATTGTAATAAAAATGCTTTTCCATGCACTTGGATTTTAAACTCATCATTTTATAAAGTGTTTCTTAGGCTTTTAGTTTGTTAGTTGGTTTGCTTTTCAATATTAATGTTTTTCTAAAACTACTACTTTTTAATGGTAATACCTAAAACTGCCTGGCACATAGTTAACTATATACCAGTAATTATTAGGTACGTGTTTGGTATGTGCCATATTTGTACCAGGTAAATACACAGTAGACTTCCTATATATACCAAGTATTTTACAGGTACATCTCTGACAAGTACTAGTTAATTACTATGTACTTATCCAAGTAATTACCAGGTACTTATTTCTTATGTGGCAACACAGCAGTGAAGTAATTAGAGCTGTCGCCTCATAGCAAGAAAGTCGCAAGAGTGTGAATTGTTGTTTGACTCGTTTGTCTCTATGTGTCCCCCTGATGGACTTGGGACCTGTATAGGCTGTACTCTGCTTGTTGCACAGTGACTGCTGGAGACAGGCACCAGTGACCCACAACCTGGAATGGAAAAGTGGTTACAGAAAATAATTGGATGGATGGTTAGATGGATGGATGGATGATTGGATGGATGGATGGATATCAAGTACATACCAAATAATTACCAGATAGGAATCATTTAAGTAGCATGTAAGTTACAATGAAGTACCAGGTATGTAAACAATAAATACCAGGTATCAGGTAAACAAGCATGTACCAGGTAAGTTACTAATACATACATACCATGTATGCAACAATAATAACAAAGAAACAAGTCACTTTATAATACAGTACCTACCTTGTATGTACCAGATAAATACCAGTTAAGTACCAGATATGTACTGGGCTGTAATGTCCGTTGTAACTTTTTTATTAACACTCTACTTTAAATAATTATTTATGTAAACAATAAAATAAAATAAACCTTGTCAGGTCAACTTTGATTGATTTAACAAAACTTTGGGTACAAAAATATTAAAAAATATATACATATTACATGACAGTATTCAAAAAGCGTTCAATACAAAAAAAAAAACATGTACATGACAGTATATAGAATACTGTATGCCATAGTCAATTTTTAAGAGGTAGTCGTAGTAAAAACACATTTTTCATCTTATGATTAAATAAGGGAAATCTGAAGTATGTAAAATCAAAACAAACAAAAAAAGTACTGTGAGTGATTATCTCTTTGTGACATTAAATAAAGTAGAACTCTTATTCACATGAGTATAACACTTTTAAAACATTATTACACATTTAAACAACGGGGAACTGTGTTTTTAAATTCAAATTAGGCAACATAAAATTTACTTGTATTCTCCAATAAATAAAATGTGGTCCAACAAAACTGAATGTGTATTAAATCTAATTTATATATATATATAATTTCAAAAATCCTGTGTTATTTTAAAGGTTCCTGTTATTCCGTCTTGAGTTTATTATGCCCGTGACTGAATGAGACTTCTTGTATGAATAAAGGTTAAATTAAAAACATTCATAAATAAACTAATCTCTCACAAGTTGTTGTCATTCCGCCAGTGTCCACCAGGGGGTGGTGTCTCCATGCACTTGTGAATCAGAACAGGTGTCACGGATGTAAAGACGCGCGGACAGCTCGTGCGCTCGGCTCTGGCTCTGGCTCGGGTGTTTCCGTCACGGCTCGGCAGTGAGCCGTTGTGGATGTGGGAATGCGGTTACCAGAGGCTGCTGTGGGCATTGCTGGACACTCCGCGGGGATGTGCGCACTGGAGAGGTGCTCCACAGCGGTTGGCTGTCGTTCAAGTTAGCGGGCTGTCTGGAGGATGTGGATGGGACCCGAACAAGCAAGGTGTCGCTGGGGCAGGGTCTGTATTCCCCATTTTTTCTTTCTTTTTTTTTTTTTTTGCTGGGGATTTTCTACCTCTGTGGGGAGGGGGACGAAGTGAGAGAGAAGCCAAGGAGGAGGAGGATTCCCCGGCAGCACCATGGAGCCACGCACTGCAGACAGCGTGAGTACAAACAGACACCCAGAGGGCCCCCAGGGGACTGGGCTAGTCTCCGCTGGAATCACCCGTCAACTTTTCCGCTAGCTTATTTAGTCATTTTCATCGTGCGGTTAGAGGTGGGAAAAAAATGTGTATTTAATATTATTTCGGTATAATTGTTGGTAACGTGTCGAGTAATTTATCACTAATTATGTGAGTTTGAGTTCGGTAATTGAACACACCTGCTGACAGCCAGGAGAGGGAGGCCGGGCTGCTAGCTTGTAGAGCCGCGCCTGACGACTCATCGGCGGATTAATTTCTGAGGATTTTCTCCTGCCTTTTGTTGCTATGGCGGTTGCTATGGACAACCAGCGAGCCTAAAGTCGTAAACAGACGGACTGACGGTGAAAAGCAGGCCGACCCACACAGAAGCCACAAGTTCTTTCAGATAGTTTTAAATATCTGGTGATGGGTGTGTGCTTTTTCCTCTACGCAGTGATAAATCCTGACCTTCCTGGGAATGAACACAAGGACAGACGGCTGTGACATGGTTACCAAATGTAACACGACCTCCTGGGTCCCAGAAAACGATATATCATGACAAAATAGTCCCCGTCACAGTTTTTTTTTCTCCTTGTGTGTGGACACAGGAGGGGTTTCCTAGGATTGATTTAACTGCGGCCAAGTGGCCAGATTATTGTGGATTAGTAGGCATTTAAATAGTCACGTTATCCCACCAGCCCTTGCAGAGTCTGCTACAACAACACCTCTAAGGTTCACTGACATTTTTTGTCTTAAAAGATGCCATAGTGTGCTGCTTTGTGCAAAAATGTTAAGCAGATATATCATAAAGCCAAAATTAAAGTTTTGCTGGTTCATGCACAGACAAGAATGGAACATTATCAGAAACATGAACTGGAAATTGGGCTTGTTTGTTAAGAGAAAATTGCAGTATTTGTTTCAGATTAAAGATCAAAGTTTCACAAAACTAGACTAGGAGATACACTGAAGTTCAGACTGGCTGCATGTTGGAGTAGCTGTTACTTTCATTCTGGGATATTGCTTTAGATAACTTTTTTTGTCCTATTTTTTTCTGGATGTAAATGGCTTTTTTTTTTTTTTTGATGATTACTTCCTCTGGTATTAGATGCTGTGCAGCTGGAAGGATTTTTACAGAAACATTTTTACTTTTGGACATTTGTTAGTCAGAGTCAGAGATTCTTTATTGTCATTCGCACCTCATGTGGTACATGTGGTGGAGCAAAATTATGTACACAGGGTCCCAGTTACATCCAACAATAAAATGTAAAAGAAAAACAATGATAATATCTAAGATATGAACTAAGAAAAACATCAACTAAATATACACTAAGCACTAATAGCATAAAAACATTACGTCAAACATCAGCACAAACATGAACATGAGTCTGTGTGAGCAGATGAGCGCGCATGAACACATCAACATTGAAACAGATCAGCAGCAACATTGAAACAGATCAGCAGCAACATGATGTGATTTTTCACAGTGATTATCCTGATTAGAGATTCATGAGTCTAACAGCCTCAGGGTAGAAGTCAAATCTTCAGACAGATTTCAACTTCTTACAGAAAGCTCTCTGTGATTCAAAATTGGTCTTGAATGCTAACAAAACCAAAATAATGCTGTTTTCCTATAATTCTGTGGTAACCATCCCTACTATCAAAACTCTGAATGGCCATGTCATAGAACTTGTAGACACATACAAATATCTTGGTATTTGGCTGGATAAAGATCTTAATTTTAAACATCACATTGCATATCTAACAAAAAAGCTAAAATTTACTCTAAGTGTTTTGTACAGACTGAAATCATGTTTTTCTACTTCTTCTCGTAAGCGGCTTGTAACAAGTTTGTTTTTATCACGGTTGGACTATGGAGACACAGTCTATAGATTTACCTCTCCCACTACCTTAGCTAAATTGGACCCTATTTACCATGCTGCTCTGAGGTATATAACAGGTTCATCCTTTAGGACTCATCATTGTACTCTATACACCCTTGCTGGACTTACTTCTCTCAATGTTCGAAGAATGAAGCATTGGTATATTTTCATATACAAAGCCATTTTAGGAAAATTACCATCATATATCTGCTCCAATTTCATTTCACTACAGAACACACACAGTCTCAGGGCCAGTAGCTGGCTGAGGTTTAAGGTACCCTTTGTACGCACAGAGTCAGCAAAGATGAGTTTGTCCTATTTCGGCCCGTGGTCTTGGAACGATCTGCAACTTAAGTTGAGGTTAGAGTCTTTTATTCCATTAGCTAGTTTTAAACAAAAATTGTCTGAGGTTTTAGTCAAATCTTGTACCTGTAATGTTTAACTGTTTTGTGATTTTCTTAACTTACATTGTATTTTATGTTTTATTGATGTATGTTTCTTTTACTTATATTTTATTTTTAATGCATTGATACTGTTTTTAAGACTGTTGCTATATGTGTATATAGCCCAGGACATCCTTGTAAAAGAGATTGATGATCTCAATGGATTTCTTCCTGGTAAAATAAAGGTTTAAATAGAAGCTGCTCCTCAGTCTAGTGGTTCTACACTTAATGCTCCTCAACCTCCTTCCTGAGGGGAGCGGGGCAAAAAGTGTGTGTACTGGGTGAGTGGGGTCCTTCATGATGCAGGTGGCCCTCTTCCTGCATCTGGAGGTGTAAATGTCTGTGATGGTGGGGAGACTGACTCCAACAGTCTTCTGTGCAGCCTTCACCACTCTCTGCAAAGCTTTTCTTTCTGCAGCTGTGCAGCCTCCATGCCACACATTGATGCTGGAGCACAGGATGCTCTCCACTGCACACCTGTAGAAGGAGGTGAGGACTGAGCTTCCCAGACCAGCTCGTCTCAGCCGCCTGAGGAAGTAGAGTCTCTGATGAGCTTTCTTGATCAGGCTGGCGGTGTTGAGACCACTTCCACCGCAGATCCTCTTATGTTCAGTGGGGTGTATGTGTGTTTGTTCCTTCTGAAGTCCACACTCATCTCCTTTGTCTTCTTCACATTGATGTGAAGGTTATTCTCTTTGCACCAGCTCTCCAGGTGTTCCACCTCTTGCCTGTAGCCGGACTCATCATTGTTTGTGATGCATCCCACCACCGATGTATCATCTGCAAACTTTACAATGTGACAGCCTGGATGGGTAGCTGCACATACGTAAGCAGAGTAAATAGGAGGGGGCTCAACACACATCCCTGAGGAGAGCCAGTGCTGAGGGTTATGGTGGAAGAGGAGAAGTTGTGGATCCTCACTAACTTTGGTCTGTTTGTTAAGAAGTCTAGGACCCAGTTGCAAATGGAGGGGCTTAGTCCTAGTGTGAATAATTTGCCCATCAGGGTTTGGGGGATCATGGTGTTGAAGGCGGATGTGAAGTCCACAAAGAGCATACGGACGTAAGAGTTTTTCTGCTCCAGGTGGTTGAGCGCAGTGTGGACCACAGAGGAGATGGCATCCTCTGTTGATCAGTTCTCACGGTATGCGTACTGATGAGGGTCCTCGTTGATGTTGATGGTTGTTTTGATGTGAATCATGACCAGTTTTTCGAAGCATTTAGCGACTATCGGCCAGTGGCCCTCACCCTGGTCATTCAGACCAGTCATTGTAGAGCTCTTTGGGACTGGGACTTTTTGGGACTGTTATGAAGTGTAACCATGACAACAACATGGTTTTTACAACCGGGAGCAGTTGATTAACATCTCAGAGCTCAAATATTACCTAAAATACCGCCCCCAAATCCCAAAAGAGCTGTAAAGGAGGTGCCGTAGATGCATCTCCGTCTTCCTGGTGGAGGTTCTTGAGTGACTGGCTTCCGAGAGCTGGCAGTAAACATGGCTCATGACAACTAGAAAAACAGGATCATCCCCCGACATCTGCAGCTGGCTGTCTGCAATGATGAGGAGCTCAACAAGCTGCTGAGAGGAGTGGCCATCGCTCAGAGAGGAGTTCTGCCCAATATTCAGGTGGTCCTGCTGGAGGACTGAGAGGCCTGCTGAGACCGGGTGGATGGATTGGCATCTGCAGCCAGTTTCAACAGATCTGCTGCAGGAGATCCTTCCTGCCCACAGCCATCAGCATCTATAACAACTCTTAATGAAACCAGGATGATGAGTTACAACATTTAATTTCCCTCTGGGATTAATAAAGTATTTTAAATTTAATTTAAGTTTAAGTGCAATATGTTAAAAATAGATGTGACCCCATGCTGGTAAAATGAGTCACAATTATTAGCAACTTGTTTTCAAATTCTCCATTTCAAAAGCTTCAAAGTGACGAGTTTGGTTATTGAAATTTGCCTATTTGTCACCAGGCCTGGCGGGTTCAAAAACTTGATTTTTAAGGGTCTAGAACAGTAGTTCTCAATCCTGCATGTTTGTTCCCCTGCTCCAACACACCTGATTCAATGGCTGAATCACCTCTTCATGCTCTGCAGAAGCCCATCAACCACCCATTGATTCAAACCAGGCGTGTTGGAGCAGAGAAACATCTAAAACATGCAGGACAGTGGCCCTCAGGGTCCAGTGTTGGACATAATGTTTTCAGGAATTACATCCCTATATTTATAAAGGGGAATGCCTAAATGTCTTTGCAGTGAGGTCAAACATTATACGAAGGGATTTCTCTGTGCTGCAGCAACTGGCAGAGAAAAATCGGTTCAAAAGAAATTGTAAGAGATTTAAAACAAAGGATTATTCTGAAGATATATTTGCTAGAAACGTTTATTCAAAGGAAGATTATATGCTATCAAAGTTACTGAGATTGCCAGATGGTGTTTTTATGGACTCACTTTTAGGCAAATCTCAATTATATATATATTTTATTTTTTTTTATCTTTTATTTTCACTTATTTTGTACTTCAGCCTGTGCTCCTTCAGATTCATTTTGCCAAAAGGAGACGCATATATTGGAAAAACAAAAAGCTAACCCCAAAATAACTGGTTTCATCTTTTGTTTCACATTATTTAAAAAAAAAACAGCTATTTAATGAAGTTACAGTGAAGTCGGGTAGAAATTTGATATTGATACAAACATAAACACATGCTACGAGCTATCTTGTTCAATATTTTTTACTATGCTCTGAAAAAAACCCTTTGGAGTTAACATGACAAGAAAGCAAATCTGCAAATGATCCGTGATGCAGTTATCACCTGCTGCCTAAAGGCGAAGGCGGACGTTAACGTTTTCACCGTCTGCGTGGTTGTATTTGTTACCAAAATATCTCATGAACTGCAAGTCAGATTTTAATAACATTTTCAGAAATTAATCTTTGGATGATTCTCTACCACTTTAGGTACTTTATTTCAAAATGGTTATCACAACCAAATAATCTTAAAGAACACAATTCAGTTCAGTTCAACCTTTATTTATACAGGTTAGTCTCATTGAGCCTCGAGGACTCATTTACAAGAGAGACCTGATTTAGACAAAGAATACATGAGGTACAGACAACCGTAGACAATCCTATAAAAAGCTTATACAGTAAAATTAAAGTACATTGAAGACATTAAATGGTAAATGGACTGTACTTATATAGCACCTTTCTATCCTATCAAGACACTCAAAGCGCTTTACAACAATCTGTGTCCTCATTTACCCATTCATACAGCTCTATACTAGATCTCTACAAAGATAACTGAACAAATCATTCTATAGAGACTAATCAGAGCTTTATCACATTCATACACTGATGGGACACACATCAGAGGCAGTGAGGGGTTCACTGTCTTGTCCAGGGACACTTTGGCATGTGACTGCTGGTGGATTCGCACCCGCAACTCTTATATATGTCTCATTTATATAAGAACGAGAGAAAAACTACATTATAAAGTGATGCAAAACACTAAAAACACTAAAAAAAAAAACCCATACTCTGTCTGAGTGACAGCTTGAGGTGTATGATAAGATTGTGTAAATTATATTTTCAAGGTTTGTCCAAAATCGCTGTCATTTCTTAACATAAGATGATCTTTGTGTGGTGGTGGGCGATACGCGAAGAAGTGTTGGGCTTTTTATCTTTTTGTGTTCTAATTCCGTTTTTTATTTGTATTCTATGAAAAGATAAACAGAAATCTCTTTCTCAACACAACACTGCAGAAAGCCAAATGCTACTCGGCTGTCTTCCACACAAGTAATTTCAAAACGGATAGCTTGAGTTTTCATAGTTCTTCATCGTTAAGTTCAACAACACCCACAACCAGGAACTGTCTCTTCTATGAACCCATGCAATCTTAAGATTTGTGGTCATTGGTGAAATGAGCTTGTTTAACCATTTGTTGTACAACCTGTAGGCAACATTATGTGACCTCTGGTGATCTGAAAAGGCACCTAATGTTTTAATACTCAACTGAGGCTCTTGTCTTCAAACTAACCCTTACATCTTCTGTTTTCCTTTTTCAGTGTGAAAGGTGACGGTGAACTGAAATGTAAAACATCGTACCCTGAACTGTGAAACTTTTCCTGGTGCTAAGATAAGACATAAAACAAGGTGTGTTCTTCCCCACACAGTTTTTGTTAATTATGGTACATTTAAGGTGGATTCAAGCATTTTGCATTGATTGAATGCCATTTTGCTCGTTATGGCTTGCTTTGCCTGTTGTTCTTTCATGCGTCTGTGCTATTTTTGTTTATATTTTTTATTTTCTTGGCAGTTGTGGAGTTTTTGAAGCCAAACAACAACGCCATGTTTTACGGTTCTTCCTCCGGGGCCAGTATGTCCCTTCCATCCAAGAGCCGGATAAAACGACAGAGTAGGACCTTCACACAGGTACACACACAAACATTAACACACACGCTCCAGGTTTAGGGTTAAAAATACATTCTAGGTTAATTGAAAGGTAAATCAAGGGGCAAAGATTAAATGTATAAATGAAGGGTAGCCAAACAAGCTCACTGAGAAGTGCTATGTGCCAGAAAGGATCAGGTTTTTACAAGTTTAAAAGAAAAGTGATCCGGCTCCACCCAAAGATTAGTTCTTCCTTTGCCTTTGCTTCACCTTATTTGCAGGTTACAGCATCATCAGCTTCACTGTGTGAGTGTTTATGAAGCATTCACACTATTGTCATCTATTTTTCTTCCATACATTTTTCAGCATCTTTCTCATTCCACAGTTTTTGTTCTATTTCAACAAATCATATATCAAAGTGCTCGGCTTGTTCAGGATAATCCTGCTATGACTTTTGGTACAGCATTTATGCAACTTTAGCTTTTTGAAATATTTAGCCTTTTCTGCCACTTTTTTTTTTTCCTCATAGAAAATGAATTTAATCATTTTCCATCCTTCAAATCTTTAAATCTGTTTACAACCTTTTACTGCTCCTTGCTCATTTTGTTCTTCTTCATCTTCTTTCAGCTTCCTTGTGAATTTTTTTTTAATTCAGCTACTTTCAGCTAATGTCAGCTGTTTTGTGCTCCTTTTTGCTTTTTTTGCTAACTACAACATCGTTGTGCTCCTCCCAACTTTCTGCTAATTTCAGCTTGTTGTGCTCCTTTCGGCTTATTTCTGCAAGTTTCAACTATTTCTGCTTTTTCAGATACTATT
>NC_056513.1:25360597-25371256 GCF_014905685.2 Nematolebias whitei
CTTTCTGCTAATTTCAGCTTGTTGTGCTCCTTTCAGCTTATTTCTGCAAGTTTCAACTATTTCTGCTTTCTCAGATGCTATTTAGCTGTTCTATGCTAATTTGAGCCTTTTCAGCTAATTCCACATTTTTTGCACTCATTTAAACATTTTTTATGTCTAATTCAGCAAAACTGTGCTAACTCTACTTCCTTTTGTTAATTGAAGCTTCTTTCTGCCGTTTTGTAGCTACTATTCAGCTGTTTTTCTTAGCAAATGTCTGCTTTTTTCAGATAATTCCCACATTTTGTGCTCATTTCTGCTTCTTTTGCTCTCACAATTTCCTTCTAGTAGTTTAAGCTTCTTTCTGCCTTTTCAGCTAGTTTTTCTAATTTCAGCTTTTTTAGCTAATTTCCTTATTTTTGTGGTAGTTTCTGCTCATTTAAATCAAATTCAGCAAAAATTGTTCTTTCCGCTTTCTTCTGTTAATTAAGGCTTGTTCTTACATTTCAGCTACATTTCAGCCTGTTTTTTTAGCTAATTTCAGCTGTTTTTCAGCAAGCTCTTCAGCAATAAGCATTCGCACTGAATTTTCACAGGAAATGTAATTTTTCTAGTTTGCTTTATAATCCTAGTCCCTGGTTTTATACACCTTGACTCGCTATGGCAGAAAATCATTAAGAGATTAGGTGAGGTTCTTATTTAACAAACTACATGCAGCTACGAGGACAGTTTACATTCCTGCAACTAACTTATGTGTAGCTTTACAGATATTTCATTTATTGTCCTCATGAAAAGTCCATCTACTGTACCTAAAATTAATTATTCAATGTTTTAGTCACACTAAAAGCTTGGATCTAGGGATGATAAGTGATCTGGTCCAAACAAAACAAGCACAGTGGAAAAAATGAAAAGACATAACTGGAAAAGATTACTTGTCTAATTTCACTCGGGATGAATTTAGTATCCATCCTTAATATTTTCACCTTCTTGGCGACCAGACTGAACCCATATTTGACCTTATTTAATCAGAGTATGAGGCTCGTGTCTTTTTCAAGTTGAGCTGAAAACAATCTGACATTTGTTTAAAGGTCATTATAAAGTGATATTTTTATATATTTATATAAAACATGATACCAGATAAATAAAACCTGCTACTCGTTCTGTTTGCATATTTTTTTACTGGTCATTGTTGTTTGTTTATGCGGCATCACAAAAAATAAATAAATCTGGAAATCTTTTGTGATGTTGGAAAAAACTGGTTCTTAAAGTTGTTGTTTTTTGTATGATGGTGTTGGACAAAAACATTTATTGGAATGGTATTTGTATTGTTTTTATTAAGTGTTTTTTGTGTGTTGCTTGTCAAGTCAAAATGCCCGTCATCAAACAAAGAAGTGTGGAGGTAACTTCCAGATCAAACAAAAGTAAAGGGTGATGAATAATTAACCTTTTTGTGACCGATGCAACTAAAGCACAGTACGTTGTACTAATGTCTGTTTACTTGTATCTGTAGGTGTTGTACCGTACTCTGAGTTACAGAGATCGTGTCCCAGCAGAGACTGGAACAAACACCCGCGGGGATCGACGCTTGATGACTGAACCCCCAGAGCGACCAGAGGACGACCCAGCCGAGCTCTCCACGCAGAGCTCGGCCCCCGGGGTGCTGAAGATCTTCGGCGATGAAATCTGTGCCGGTGCCAACTACAAGAGCGTCCTGGCCACGCCACGCTCCAGCGCTCAGGAACTCGTAAAAGAGGCTCTCGAGCGTTACTCTCTCAACAAGGATGCAGCTCGCTCTTACGTCCTGTGCGACGTGATTGGACGTTTGGAGGGAGAAGGAGGGTGGCGGACTGAGTGCTTGCGAGCACTGGGGGACAACGAGAAGCCGTTGTTGCTCCAGGAGCTGTGGAAACCCCGAGAAGGACACGCTCGCAGGTTTGAGCTGCGCAGGAGGGCTGAGGTCGAGGAGCTGAACGCCAAGGAGAAGGATACCATCACTGCTGGTGGGTAAACGCATGCACACACACACACACACACACACACACACACACACGCACGCACACAGAGCAGCTGGTCTAATTCACTTTTTTTCCTAACATGTCAAACTCAGCAAAAAAGCACAGCTTCTTAGCTCTTCTGCAGTGTGTGTGTGTGTGTGTGTGTGTGTGTTTGTGTGTGCGTGTGTGCGTGTGTGTGTGTGGGAGAGAAATGCAGAGTAAAAGCCTTCATCACAGCTATTATCTTGTAGCGAGGAGTCTGTTCCTGTGTAGTTAGCAGCATTGTCTCTGTTCAATAAGAAGGTGCTGTAAAGACACTTCACTGTATTTCTGTTTCTGTCAGACACACACACACACACACACACACACACACACGCACACACACACAGTTATACACCTTGGCAGAGAAATGAATGAGCAGTTTATTCTTGCAAAGATGGAGGTTTTGAAACCTGCGATGGATTGGCTGTGGTGTTTTTCATTTTTCACGTTAATATTTTTTACCTGACGTCTTGTTCAACTAAAGTTTGTGAGTGAAGCTGATCCCACAGAAAACAAGTCTGTATTTTCTACGTAGCTCAAGTAAAACAACTACTGCGTCTTTACATCTGCAATGCAGCAATTCACACTATTTCTGTCCAGATGTGTGCCTCTTTAGAAATATGACTTATATTGGCAAACGTTTTGCTGATTGAAAATTCAATTCAGTTTATTTATATAGCACCAACTAAGTCACAACGTAAGTCATCTCAGGGCACTGAACAGAAACATTCATATACATTATAAATGCCAATTAGTATATTATCTATCTAAGAAAACCAGCAGATTGTGTTGAGTCTTCATTTCGTCTCAGTCTCCCACACTGAGCAAGCACAAAGGAGACAGTGGAAAGGAAAAACTCCCTTTAAACAGGAATAAACCTCCAGCAGAACCAGGCTCAGGACAAGCAAAACATTTGCTACCTACACACACGTGCTCACCTTCACCCTTCTGAAGAAATTTAGGAACCACAGCTTGTTTTCTGAAAAACTGAATGAGCATTTTTAGCCTCAGTAACGCTACTTTCCAGTAACACCAACCTCCTTTGCAAAGCTTGGCTGGGTGCACTGGTTGCTTTGTGCTGGTCAGAGTTTCAACCAT
The DNA here is from genome assembly GCF_014905685.2 of Nematolebias whitei. Taxonomy (NCBI): domain Eukaryota; kingdom Metazoa; phylum Chordata; class Actinopteri; order Cyprinodontiformes; family Rivulidae; genus Nematolebias; species Nematolebias whitei. The sequence goes on from NC_056513.1 coordinate 25,363,711, forward strand.
CAATCGGAATAGATTTTTTTTTTTCTCCTATCGTCCGGTAAAGTTGGATGTTTGGTTTGTTTACACGATACAGAAGACAATATTAACTCCTAAAATAGGTTAAAATCTTCAATCAATAAGGTGAAAGTAGATTCAAGACAAAGTTGAAGCACTCTGTTGTCATGAAATTGTTTTTGTTGTTGTTTTCATCTTAATTTGTTTTAAGTAAACGTCAGAGAAACAACCCAGTTGTTTCATATGAAATATTTAGTGTTTAGGTATAAAAATGTGGCAACAAAATCTTATAGAAACTGACAAATCATGCAGTTTCAGAATGTCTAGTTTACACCTGTCCAACAACAGATCAGTAAATCTAAACATGTTTTCTACTTTGTTTCTAAAAAAAAAAGTAATGTAAAAATGTAAAATGGCTCCATAGTTTGACTAAAACTTTACTTGTGATTGTGCTTGATTTAAGAAAATGTTTTAAAACATGTATTTCGAAAATGCAGAATTACTCATAAAATGTTTCATCTTAAATTTAATTATAATTACACAAACGTAATCTGTCTAAAGTAATTATTTACTGTGCAGGCTGGAAAAGTAAATCAACTACTGACTTAAATATTATTTGAATTCTTGTTGATTCTGTTGGGAAAGTCTTAAATTCCTCCCAGATTATAATTCACAATCACAACTTTATGTTAAGATTTGATTGATTGATTGACTGACAGGTGCTTAGGCTTTTATTGTAGCAAAGCAGGTCCACATCATGATGCACTCTCTACCATGCTTTACAGCTAGGATGAGATTTCACGTTAGTTACAGAACTTGAAGTTTCTAATAAATAAAACTGTTTGTCTAAAGTACAACTTTTAGTTTTATAGCTTAATTTGTCACTATAAACTTAAGTACTTAGACTGAAAAATTGCACATAGTACTTGACTGTTTTTTCTGTGAGTATTTATTATCATAATATGGACAATTATAATATTTTGGATATCAGTAGTATAAGACAAATATTTGACTACTATCTACTACAATTTCCACTAGTGTAGTGAACGCATTTGTGTTTTTCTACGTTTTAATAGAACTGAATGCCTAATATAGTTGTTTTTTACATTTTTAAGATTTAGTAAATCAATCAAGAAACACAAGTCAAATTATACATTTATAAACTGTTATATATATATATATAAAAATCTATGTTAACATTATTATTATATGATAGGGATGCACGATATTATCGGCATGGTATCGGTATCGGCTGATATCAGCAATAAATTTAAATATCGGACGTTGGCCATTCCATCAGAATAACTCACTGATAGAAAAGGCTTCTGTTTTAAGTTAGTTTTTAATTTAAGCAACTGTCAAGTATATCTATTAATGCAGTACTACTTATGCACCTTTCACTTGTCGCTTGTGAACAGGTTGAGTTTGGATTTGTGAAAATTTACAAATTTGTACTGTTCAAGTGTTGTCATGGTGTTAGAGAGTAAATGTCATGAATAAATTTGACATTAAACATAATCCAAGTTGAAGTGTTACATTATTTTCAACCCCTTTTTGGCGTCTGCATGTGGTAGCAGTCCAAACTGACAAAGATCATGCAGAATAATGTAGTATTTTAATTCCCCAGCAGAGAAAGATATGTAGTCTCTGTAAGCAGGTCTAGGGGAACAATATTGGTATTGGTATCGGTTATCAGCCAAACGAGTTTTAACGTATTGACATATTGGATATCGGCCAAAAATCCAATATCATGCATCCTATTATATGTTGTTTGTAAATATGCCAACATAATTACAAAGTAGGTATTCAGTTGTACTTTGCTTTTCTCTTTTCGCACAACATGGGGGGAGTGGTGGCGCAAAGGTTAGAGAGGTGGGCTTGTGATCCGAAGATCGCCGGTTCACGCCCCGGCCCCGACAACATCAAAATTGTGGGTGGGGTAGGTGAAACACCCACACTTGCCCCCACCCTCATTCGCCCCACTCTGGGCCCATGAGCAAGGCCCTTAACCCCACCATGTGCTCCCTAAACAGGTCTCTCTTGAAAATGAGTTCTCGTGGCTCAATGAGACTAACCTGGATAAATAAAGGCTAAATTAAAAAAAATAAAAATAAAAAATAAAAAAAAAACATGGCCTCAGTGTTTCGAACATCAAGGTGAAGTTCAGCCCTGCTGTTTTGGAAAGCAGCTGCTTCCTTTACATGTTCTCACATAAAGTTTGTTCTTACTCGGCTGCAGTGTTTCTTGGTTGAAAATCACATCTATGAAAAACTTTTGGTCAGGTTTTGAACTTTACTGAATCACTGACTCAGCTCTTCTAAGAGGTTTTAATGACCTTCTTTTAAGTGCTGATTTGAAGAACTCTGCTGTTCTGGTGCTTGTAGACCTGACCACAGCCTCCAGCGGTGTGGATCACAGCATCCTCATTTCTCTGAACTTTGCGTAGGCATTAACCCTTGGAAAAATTAGTTACACTTTTATTTTTGTCTGTGCTGTTTTCTATTAATTTATTTTGGGTTTAGTTAGTAAACTTTTTTTTTCACTCATGTTCCTTAGGGGAAAATCTGCCACGTTAGAATACACTGTAAACAAAACTTTTAATCTTGTATTTATTATATCATAAAATAATGCATTCCTCTCAATAATCCAGGTGTACAATCCAGCATTTTTCAGTCAGGTCATCTGGACAGTTTCTTTTTGTTTGTGCTTAAAGCACAGTTTTGTGTTGTGTTTCCTTGACTGATGAAGCCTTCCGGATCGAAGGTGAAACGTTTCAGCACAAAAAAAAAAGAAACCGTCCAGATGACCTGACTGAAAAATGTTGGATCCTCTCAATAAGGTTTTTTCTTTTTACGTCTATCACTATAATTTAGATTTTTATATTACCTCACGAGGCGGTGCTCCGCTTTATTATCTGAGAGCCATTGTAAAAATCTTCCCAAACAGAGATTAATCTAAAACCCTATACCCTTGAAGCAGTACCTCCTATGTGTCAGATGTCGCTGTGGAGTCTCGTCTTTCATCTCATCTTGTCTGTCAGAATTGTTTTAGTTTGGCAGTAAAGAGCAAAAACTCGCAGTGCTCTCAAGTAAACGTTTAGTGCTAATAAGATGTTTCCCATGCATGCAGGCTGGACGTTCCACGGCTGACAATGGCTGACCCAATAAGTAAAATAAAATAAAATATAAAGATAAGGTAAAGAATACCTCAGTGTCAGACGGGAGTAAGTTTGACTGAAAACGAGACTTTGTTTTCAGATGGATAGTCTTCACAAATCTCCAGACTGAAAAAAAAAAAAAAGTTGTCAAAAATAAATAGATATGTTTTATCAAGAGCATTAGGGTTAGGTGTGGGTGCTTCGCCTTTCCCACCGACATTTTGATGTTGTTGGTCCGGGAGTCGAATCGGTGACCTTCCAATCACAGGCTCATCTTCTCTAACCTCTGCACCACCACTCTCCAAATGTAGTTTTACTTTTTTTTTTTAAATTAATAAATTGCAATCTAATACATATTTTGTTAATTAAAAAAAAAACTGAAATGTGAATCTTTTTTTAAATCCACAAAAAAGTGTAAATACAAAAAAATAATAATAATAGTAAGATTTTTACATTTTTATTTCAGGTAGCTCTAAAAGATCCACTAGTTTTTTGTAGAAAAAATATTTCAATGCAGTTTCTTTAAATGGCGCATACAGAAGTCTCAGGGCAGTGTACAAAAACACTCACATACATTATAAAAGCCAATTAGTAAACATTTCTATCTAAGGAAGCAGCATATTGCGATGAATCTGATTAAGCATGAAGGCGACAGTGGAAAGAAAGAGTCAAGCGTCCATCTGCTTGGACCGGCTGGATTTGAGAGGAACAAACAAACCGAATGACATGTCCAGATGTGCTTTCTATTGGAGGAAAGCCAAGAAGAAAAACATGTTAAAGATACAAATAATTACAAATACAAACGGGTAAAGTAGAGCAAGTAAAGACAGCAGCAGACTGAGGAAATGTGGTCAGTTTGTCCTATAGCAGTTTAAGGCTAAGGGATAGCTCAGGAAACCCAAGCCGACCCTAACTATAGGATTTATCAGCCTAGTTATTCTCATCTAAAGATTAATAATATAGTTCTAGCTGTTACTATTTTAAAATAGTATATTTAGGTAGTTCAATAAAGTTGTCGATTTTACCCCTAAGGATTTTTAGGATATATTAGTTGTACATACTTATAATGCAGTGATAAATTATAATATTATATGCTGAAAAAGTTTACAAATGCTTATTGTGCACAAGGTAGTAACTTAGTTTGAAATGTTTAATATAACAACTCTAGATTAAATATATAGATGAACAGATTTGACTCACTATTTGGCAAGAAACTACTCAGTTTTGTTTCTGTCACCCTTAATTAATGCATAATAAACATGTAGCATCTATAAGGGGAGCCTTTTTGTAAAGTGGTACCATAAAATGTTCTTATTGCCTTCAGGTGCCTGTATTTTGTATTATTCTATTATTATTCTATATTATTGAGCATGGACTTTGTTGGTTTCGATATTATACATTTTCTCAACAAAATGACAAAAATAAAACTGGGTTTGATGAGAATACCTTTAGTTGTGAATTACCACTAACACTTTTATGGTAGAAATGAGACCATGACCATGAAAATGAACAGTTGTGTTTGTAGTTATCCAGTGAAACAAGGTCTATCAATTTAGTTTTGTTTCTGTGGCACATAATAATCCACCATGTTTAAATTTTTGTTTTTGAGATGAATCTAGAGTTGACGTTAGTATTTTTTGGTTACGTTCGCTGTAATATCTCTGTCCTCAGTTTTATCCTGTTAAAGCATTTTCTGCTGTTCTCAGAGACATTTCTGTTAATTACTTGACTGAAATGTGAATTTCTTTTTTGTAAAGTTGGAAAACGGAGAAAATCGTAAAGCAGCAAAGAATGCTTTTTGTGATAAAACTGCTAACGCATATTACAAGTTTTAATTTCACACTAACCTATTCTCTTTATTTACAACACATGCATCCTGGACTTTCTTTTTGTGTTCTACTTGTCTCATTTATTTCCTTTGTTGTATGTGTGAGCGTGCATGCTTATGTGTGAAAAGTGTGTATTTTCACATACACTTTTACAAATGAGATGGCACTTTAAAGGTACTGAAGGATTTTCATTGACAATATGAACACTTGCTGTCAAATTCATTGTTTAATCTCCTAAAAATTACTCTGAATTGCAATTTGTGCCCAAATTAAGCTCTTATGATCACACAAGATAGAGATATGGCTCTTTATAACAAAACAAGGTTTAAATCTAAAAAAAAACCAGCTATCTATATACTTGGCACAGTAAACATTAGATGAATGAATTCAGCCAACAGGTAGGCTTGTCGCGATAAACAATAACTCAATTAATCACATGTAAATTAAAATGATCAACCTCATTTTCATTTATCGACTTTATCGTTTCTTCGTGTCTCTCTTTCTACTGAAGACACTGGATGACAAAAGGCTCAACTCGGGTGCTCTTCACTGACTCTTCCCTTTTTCTTTAAAATCCATTTTAACCATCCCAAATTGCATTTTTGGCTCGTTAAAACAGCTAAGCTACAAGCTAAGCTAACAGGCTGACCTCAGAGGAAAAAACCTCTCTTTTCAAAGCTCTAAAATTCATGGTTGAAACCTGTGCCTTTGTGTAAAAAGTTGTTTTACTCTGCCCAAACAAGATGAGAACTTGATTACTGATTTTTTATTAAAAGCTTTGTGCGAAAAATGCTATGCTAAAGAGCTCAAACTACACCGAGCGTCTGCCATTTTGAAAACTGGAAAAAAGGGAACAAGAGACAGCCCATGTCACGTCAAGGGGCCTCCCTCCCATTTTTCTTAAAGAGACACGCTGCTTGCTCCCTCACTATTCACCCTTCTGTTCAAACAATATTGTACTGCCACCCGGTGGTCAAAATAAAGTACTAAACACAAAAATTAACCAACATTTCTTAAATTTGACAGTAATTACTGATTATTGTCAAATTTCAAACAATATCGTTTATCGCAATAATTTCTGAGACAATCGCTCAGCAAAATGTGTTATCGTGACAGGCCTACCAACAGGATCCTTTTTTTATTATGGCAAATTTATCATCGTCACAACATCATTGTGCACAGTATCAATATTGCAAACAACTGCTTGGACTGTAATACATCATAAATCATTAAGTACCATGCATTCATGATACATTATATATTATTATGCATGCAAATACTATATTTGGTCAATCCAACAGACTCTTACTGGCCTTGAAGCCAACACCTGGTTTAGATTATAGTGATGACAGAAGAGAAAGTGAGAAAAATGTGGGTTTATCACAAAATATATATATTGCAACAATAAATGATATTGCACATTGCAAGTTTTTCTAATTTTGCACAGCTCTGTTTTTAAATACATTGCTAAGATGACTGCTTAGGTAAATATATTCAGTGCTCACATATTGCAACATTCTGCTCAGTATGCACCGAGTTTTAAGTCCGAAAACCTCCATGTAAACCAACAGGATATTTCCTTTGGTAAAAAGTAAAGAGACATCTCAGATAATTTTTTCCAGGTGTTGACTCTTGTTGATTCACATAGCTTTTACCCTGCTGCTGTATGTTAAAATAAAAATTATTCTAATACGTTTAGGTGCATTTAGTTATTGTATGTTGAAAAGAAATGCCGTGTAGTATTATTATTGTGTGCATGGAGGTAGGTGGAGCTTAGAACTCCACCTTGCTAGTGCACTGACGCTGGCATCCTCTGTAAATCGCTTTCTGCTGGCTTCAATTCCCAATGAGAAAAAGCATGGACAGTTGGTGTATTGGTATCATGAGTCCATGGTTGGCACTGCCATTGTTACTGTTAAAGCAGTTGATGGGTGAAATAAACTGTGCATATATGTAATATCCTAAATTTGATCATGTAATCCTGGACAAGACAAACAAAAATTTGAATTTTTGTCGCAAATTGAATGTGGTATTGAGAATCTTCTGTTGAAATGTTTAACATTTTATTAGAGAAATCAAATTAGCTTGCTAATTTGTAATATAACAGCAATATGTTAAATTAATCTTTTGAAGTGGAGTTCTGTGGAAAGGTAATGTGCAAGCAATATCTTACCTGCTGTAGAAAGCTCTTTGAATGGACTCAGTTTGGAGAAATAGTTTAATTCTGGCCAAACTTGTGATCTAATGGCTAGTCTGATTGTAGCCAAGACTCAAGTGGAATGTTTCCATGTGAAAACAGCTCAAATCTCAAAAATATTGTTTTATAACCCTTCACACTGTTGTTAGTTTTGCATAACAGGAAGTTTGCTGGAAATGTTACAACATTCCTGCCAGTGCACTAGACTGTACTAGAAGTGCTACAGTCATTGTTTCTGTTTGTAAAATAATCACATATTTCTGTGCAATGTACAATAGTCCCTCATTTATCGCGGGGGATCCGTACCCTGAAGACCCACGATAAGTGGAAAAACGGTGAAGTAGGAATAGTAGTACAAGTAGTAAGTAG
>NC_056513.1:25371356-25371646 GCF_014905685.2 Nematolebias whitei
TGAAGTAGGAATAGTAGTACAAGTAGTAAGTAGTAGTTTATTTTTGTTTTATATATTTATATATATTAAGGAGTCTCATCAACTCTCCACAACCACTCATTTCATCTGCTCAGCTCAGCTCGGCTCCAAAGCCAGCCTTCCTCATCGGCTGTCATTGCTCAACTCCTGGTGTTCCATTTACCTGACCCCCAGAAGACTTGCCCATTTAACTTTTAACCAATCAGAGGGCTTCTTACAGTGTTAGTATCCCGACTGTATAATTTAATGTAATTAAACCTCCCTTCTCAAAG
>NC_056513.1:25372046-25372228 GCF_014905685.2 Nematolebias whitei
TGTGTGTCTGTGTGTGAGTCTGTGATATGTTGGTATTTGTTTAAGATCACCTTGTGGAAAGAAACCAGTCAGCCATGTCAGCTCTGATGAATACTTGAATAGGGTGGCATATCACATGTTTGGTACTGAATTACGCGCACACACACACACACACACACACACACACACACACACACACACAC
>NC_056513.1:25372238-25388062 GCF_014905685.2 Nematolebias whitei
CACACACACACACACACACACACACACACACACACACACACACACACACACACACACGGACACACACACACACACACACACACACACACACACACCATACTGGGTTCTAACTGTCTTTCTTCTTAGAAAAATTTTCCACCTAAAGGAAAGTGTCATTACTGTAACTGGATGAGAAGTAACCATGACCTATGTGTTTATTTAGATATTTAGATTAATGGTTGCTCTCCGACATTTTTCCTTCTTTTAGAGTTTCATAACTTTCACTAATGGTAATTAGAGCACATTTGTTATCACCAATTTAGAGTATTTACACACTTAATGAACAACAGCTGTGATGAAACGGGCAAATTGTGAATGGTGTGACTGTTTTAGATTAATTAAAGATACAAGTAATAGCATGTAAATATCACTGGATGAGAAGCCTCAAATTTCTTTGGAGTCATATGGAAGGCTCTTTTGCATTAAGAACTTTTTGATTTTAGCGTTAATTACCAGGAAAAGTATCAAGATTGTAAAATATGTACAATACAAATATGAACTGTAAAGCTAAAGTAATCACTTTTAACATAGTTTAAAATATATATTTTTATATCAGCTTAAGAGAGCTACACTACAGAGATCATAAGTCATTTTCTCTACCAGGCAACAACAATAAAAACAATCCCACCTGGTAGATTATCATCTGGAAAATAATTTGTCATATTTAAACAGAAGTGGTGTAACAGCTACAGTTTAGATAATTGTGACTGATATATCAAAGTTCATGCTCAATAATCCAGGTAGAAAAATCCAACAAAGTTAAGTCAAGTCCTCTGGACGATTTCTTTCTGTTGAAACTTTTAGTCTTTCATCCAAAGGACTTCATCAGTCTGAGGAGCCACAACAAACTCAGTCTTATAAATAGCACCTTCTCATAGAGGGTCAACCAGTTTGATGGTGCTAAGATGGTTTCTGGAGTCCACCCTCTCCCCCTCCGTGGTTGATATAATTTCAATTCATTCATGACAGTCCTGAGTAAAGGTGTCAGTTCTTTCAGTTTTAGAAGAGTTTACTAATTTGAATTTAAAAATCAAGAATATACAGATCATGATTTATTGTGCAGTTTTTAGCTGTGTGAACTGTAGCCCTGCTGTTTTTGCTGAAAAGCTGAGACAAGAGTCTACGATGAAGTTAAACTCAAAACAGTCTGCTCCTCAGATAAATAGTCATTACATACTTTTTATGTATATCAGTGTTTCTGTTCAGTGCCCTGAGATTACTTCTGTTGTGAATTGGCATTATATAAATAAAATGAACTGAATTGAATTGAAGCCCAGTCATTTTATTTTATTTGTGTTTGTACTTTTACAATGACATTTACTCTTGATTTAGAGAACCAATTGGTTCGGATATATTTTTACTGTTCATTGTTTAAAAAAAAAAGTAGTCTACTCTTTTAATACCTTGTTTCTGTTTCAAATGTCTCAGATTTGTACAGTGGCCCTAAGGTGTAAATGAACAACATTTAAAAAAACGGAATGACATTAAGCTAAACAGGAAATTTAAAAAATAAACTTTATTAACTTTATTATTTATTTATTATTATTATTATTATTATTATTGTTGTTGTTGTTGTTGTTGTTGTTGTTGTTGTTGTTGTTTATTAACTTTATTTTTCAAATGTAATTCCGTTTTTTCAAATGTGATTCCATTGTTTCAAATGTTGTTCATTTACACCTTAGGGCCACCATAGATTTGCACTAGAAAATAAAATATGTACCTACTTATTTCGTCACGTTAATGTTTTGCACCATGGCTCAAATCCTCTTACATATTATTACTACTACTTACTGGAGTTAGTTAATACTGTTTTGTATGCAGCTTTATAAATCTTTCAACAGTAATGAGCTCGCACATTTCTGCTTTTATGGCCCCTTCACTGATGCAACAATCAGCCATTTTATGTTCTGATTTCTATTTAGAAATGAAGTTATATTTATTACTTGCTATTTTCAATGACTCTTGTACATAAAAACATATTATTTTAGGCTGATACTGTTACTTTACCTGTGAAACCACTGTGGTTTCCATGGCTCGATGTAACCTTCAGTCTGAACGAGTTAAGACACATCAGGGTTTCTTTTACCACTAGCACCAGCAGAACACAATATATTCTGAGATTGCCTGGGCTGTGTAAATGGTAGTGGTGTTCTCTTCATAAGTAGCAAAGGCATCATGAAGTGTAGTTCACCTACGCAGTTGCTAAAAGTTTAATGGGAACTTAATTGGTCTGTGTGTGTGCATTTTTCAGGAGAAGACAAAGGAGCTGGCTCAGAAGCAGGCTCAGCAGTGAGTATCACTTTCTAACTTGTAATGGAAATAATTGAAGCATGTGTACTCTGTACTGTAGTGTGTACTCTGCTGTGCTGATTGTGTCAGTTTGTCTACCCAACTCTTTAACCAGTCACCTTGTTGTGTGTGTGTGTGTGTCCATGTAGTCAGGACCCAGCCTCCCTGTCTCTGCTGAGCATCTCAGACTTGATTCCAGATTTGCAGACTATCTTTTTCTGGATGTCCAACTCCGTAGAGATCCTCTACTTCATCCAGCAAAGAGCTCCAGCCTACACACACAGCATTGAGACGCTGCAAGGTACACACAGACACACACACACGGACCCGCACATAAAGTCTGAACGATGAGTGTGGAAACAACCTGAGTTAAGAGTCGTTACTCACACTGACATGCAGGAGATGATGTCACAGTTTTAGGCTTTGCTTTTCACTGTAAACCTCTTAAGTATGTCTCTGTCATCTATTTCTAGGGTCAAAGGAGTCGTTGCTATCGGCGACCATTACAGCCAATGAGGAGGCTATGACTATCTTGGAAGAAGTGATCATGTACACTTTTCAGCAATGTGTCTACTATATCACTAAGGTGATCCATCACTGTGGCAACGTTGCCATAGTCTTTAAAAGGGAGGCCGTTGTTTTTGTGGTTTTAAAATTAAACAGGATGAATAATAACAATTATTCATACCGAAGGTTTGATTTAATTAGTGGATAGCTAGATGAGAGGAAAAAAATTCTTAAATTGTTCTGTAGTTTCATTTTGACACATTTCTGTTTTGTGTTTCTGTGCGTGTGCCCAGGCTCTTTATGTGGTGTTGCCAGGTTTGTTGGACTGCAATCCATTTCCAGTCGACAGCTCTGAGCCCTGCTGGAAAGGAGGTGTCGGGTTTCCTGAACCCGTGCGCAGGGTCCTGCAGGTAGGCATAGGTTATTGTGAAAGACACATAAAATCCATCTCTTTGCCTCACTATGCTTTTTTAAATTTTGCATACAGAAATGTTGAATAAAGGTTGTTTTCATTTATCTTCATTAATAATAGTGGCTAGTTACAAACCTTTGTTTTATTTTGACATGGAGCTGAACATTCGGACACAAATATTATGTAGCACCAACTAAGACCTGAAACTCTGAGTTTGGTCAGTCTGAGTCCCAACAGCTTTTTTGAAAATCAAAACATTTTATTATGTTTCTCATTCACTAAGAAATAGATTAAAGGCAGTACGTTTATCACAGCTGAGTTAGTGTGTCATTTATTCAGTGGGGGGATGTAACAAAGTACAAGTACTTCACTACTGTACTTAAGTACATTTTTCATGTATCTGTACTTTACTTAAGTAGAGTTAAAGGTGGATACTTTCGACTTTTACTCCACTACATTTGACATTAAGTATCTGTACTTTCTATTGCACTACATTTCTACAATGCATTGTATTACACGTTACATTCACGTTGTGTTTTTTTTTTTATTTGTTCGTTAGTTTGAAAGTAACCAATGGTGAGAGGGGAGTTGGTCCATTGAATCACTGTAAAATGTGCAGATAAAGTTAGACCCGTCTTCAAGAAGAGCTGGGCCAGTGACGTATATTCTAGTATATACGTCATTGAGCTGGGCGCGCCCACAGCACCGCTAACACACCCAAAATGGATTCCACCGCGGAGAGTCAGCCAGAAGATATGCACAACCCCTGGCCTTATTGAAAAATTGTTGAAAGATTATTGAAAGACTATTGAAAGATTATTGAAAGACTATTCAGTACAGCTGGACAGATTTTATCTCCCAAAAGAGCCAGACTGGACTCAAAAAACTTTGAAAACAAACTTCTTCTGAACTTGAACAAGGAATTCTTGCTGCAATATTAAAATGTGTCAGTTCATGGGATGTTAGGAGACAAGACATGTCTCCAAATGTCTCGATACTCAGGTCCAAGTTTTGAAAAAGGTGACAGGAAGTTAAAATATTGTTCAATATAGACCCATTACAAGGTTGAATAGACAGTATTTTAACTAGAGTTGATGACAAACTGGAGTTGAAATGATCAGAGCCTGTTCCTTTGTTAGGTCTAATGCTCCTTTTTTCAAACAGACAACTTTTGCTTAAATGTTTTTACTGCAGTTAAAATGACACGTTGGTTTGTGTTAAATAAAAACTTTCAAAGGTAAAATCATTCCTCTTATTTTGTTTCATGAACTTTAACTCTGCAGGTCATCCCTGAAATTCTGAAGAATCACAAGTCCAAGTGTGAACTGTGTCACAGAGTAAACACAATAAAAACATGTATTATCTGCAGCATCGTTCATTAAAATGGCTCAACTCTATTAATGTATTACAGAAAATATACATACAGTAGGCACACTTAATGATATTGTAGACCATGCATTAGGTAATACATTCAGCAAATACGTTTACTTGTAATACTTGAAGTATTTTTAAAAGCAAGTACTTACTTTTGCTTAAGTAAAAAAATTAATGTGGTACTTCTACTTTTACTAGAGTACATTTTTGTCTGATTATTTGTGCTTTTACTTAAGTACAGTGTTTGAGTACTTTCTCCACCACTGTTTATAATGGAAATGAATACATGCGACATTTGAATTCATTTTATTTGTGTAAATGGCTGTAAATGAGAATGCATCAGCCTATGAGTCAAACAGAAGTTATCTTTTGATATGCATGTACAGTCCATCACTACTTCGTGGTTCATTTTGCGCGGATTCGCTCAATCATGGATTTTCAAAGTAAGATTGGACATGACACACAATTGACTGATTGATGGATGAGCCACACGATCAGCATGGAATTTTTATTTAAAATAAATTATTTTAAATTATTTAGCACCTCCTGCGCAGGTGCACAGGTCTTTGTGCAGCCCACAGCTGCGGAGATGCTCCCTCCTCATATTTCCGCACTGCAGTGGAGAAGTGGGCGTGGCCAAGAGCAGGTGGCTGAAATCATGACATTCTGTGGCTCTTTTAGAGCGTTTAGAGTTTAGAAACATTGTTTAGAATATTGCAAGAGTGTGTGAAGGGTTTAAAACACATTTATATATACTAAAATAAACTACTATTTTTACTACTTGTACTACAATTCCTACTTCGGTTTTTCACTCATCACTGGGCTTCAGGGTACGAATCCCCCGTGATAAACGAGAGACTACTGTACACAAGATCGCCTGTAAAAGACAGTTATGCATATAAGGCCATGTTTTATGCAAATAAGAGTGTCAACTCGTTGCGATTGTGGCTGAGTGGTTAGAGCAGTCGTCCTCCAATGCAAGAGTTGGGGGTTCGATTCCACCAGCAGTCACATATTGAAGTGTCCCTGGGCAAGACACTGAACCCTTTACTAATTGGCTTTTATGTATGTGAATGTTTCTGTAAAGTGCCCTGAGACAACTTTGTTGTGATTTGGCGCTATATAAATAAACTGAATTGAATTGAATTGAACCCTTAATTGCCTCTGATGTGTGTCCCATCAGTGGATGAGTGTGATCTAAAGAACTGATTAGTCTTTGTGTAGATGTAGTAGAGTGCTGTATGAATGGGTAAATGAGGACACAGTTCTATTTCGTATAGACTTCGCCCTTTTAAGACTTTCGCTAGTGGGCTTATCCCTTCGCGTGCAGCGCAGCACTGAAAACTTTAGTCCACGCCCACCTGCTGTGTGGGCCTCACCCCCAGTCCGTATAAATTTCGGTGAGACCGGGTAATCGGCTCCCATTTTTTCTTCAGCCAGCTAGCTAGCACTGTCAGAAGAAGGAAAAGTTGTCCAGCTTTGGCCGGCACAACCTTTGCTAAGGATGCCTGGGTCTCTGCCACGCCAACCTCCTGCCATCCCAGTGAGCTCTTCCTCCCCGAGGAGAAGCAGCCGAACAGCCTTATTCAAAGTAAGTGCCGAGGAGTGCTTTTTCGTGGTGGGCCGCTACCCGCTGGACGACACCATCGCCTTTTCTAAAATGTGTTTTTTTCCTTGCGGTAATCGAATGATTTCCTTGAAAAAGGCGATGTTAGCAGCAGCCCCGCTGAATGTTTTTCCATGGCGGGTCGATACCTGCTGGACAACGCCATAGCCTTTTCAAACGTGTTTTTTCCTTGCGGTAATCGAATGATTTCCTCAAAAAGGTGATGTTAGCAGCAGCTTCGCTGAATGCTTTTCCGTGGAGGGCTGCTACTCGCACAGCAACAGGTCTGCTATCTCAGCCTTTTTCCTCACCAGCGATCTTCTCCGGTGCACTCCTGCGCATGGAGCACGCAATTACGCAGCGCATAATTACGCACACAGAAGGCTGAGTGATGAAATGTTTTTTGTGCAAGCAGGTGCTTCATGTTGTGTCTGAGTGGACCCAGTGAGGCATAGACTACATCCTGCTTCGCCTTTAACCCACTAGCGAAAATCTTAAAGGGCGAAGCCTTGACGAAATAGAACGTTGGTTACATACTGTAACCCCAAATTCTATTAGTATAAGCGTAGCCCTTAAGCTCTGGGCCTCACTGGTTCCTAAATGGCTGAAGAAAAAAGCTATTTGGGAGCCGATTACCCAGTCTCACCGTAATTTATACGGACCGAGGGTGAGGCCCACACAGTAGGTGGACGTGGACTAAAGTTTTCAGTGCTGCGCACAAAGGGATAAACCCACTAGCAAAAGTCTTAAAGGGCTACGCCTATACTCATTGAATCTGGGGTTACAGTACGTAACCAACGATTTGTGTTGTAAAAAGCTTTGAGTATATTGGTAAGATAGAAAGGTGCTATATAACTACAGTCCATTTACCATTTGTGGCAGCTGTGGCTGAGTGGTTACAGCAGTCGTTTTCCAATGCAAGAGTTGGGGGTTCAGATCCATCAGTAGTCACATGTCCAAGTGTCCCTGGGCAAGACACTGAATCCCTCACTACCTCTGATGTGTGTCCCATTGGTGTATGAATGTGATCTAAAGATCTGATTAGTATATTTAGAATGATTTGTTCAATTAGCTTTGTAGAGATCTAGTAAAGTGATGTGTGAATGGGTAAATGAGGACACAGATTGTAGTGTAAAGCACTTTGAGTGTCTGGATAAGATAGAAAGGTGCTATATAAGTACAATCCATTTACAAATAAAATAAATCCCACCTTGAAACTCATAAAACCCAAAGAATGTGCTGCAAATGTCCTAAAGCCAGGAACAACGGGACTCCATACGTCTGGCATACATGTCACGAAAGGACAGCAAAGTGTCTTTCTTTTGCCACGGGTCCACTTAGTATTGGGGAAGTGGTTGTAAGGGTGCTGATCTTCATGTTTATTATTTTAAGAAAAGGCTGCATGTGTTATTACATGAAGCTATTAGTACCTCTGTGTATTTTATAATGGTAGTATTTCTTTGTGTGCAGGTGTTTCAGAGTGCGCAGGAGCTTTTGCAGGGCTACTTGGTCCATCCAGAGATCCAGGCTCAGATGTTTGCTTACCTCTTTTTCTTCTCCAATGTGTCACTATTGAATCAGTTAATGGACAAAGGTAAAAAAAAAAAAAAAGCAGCGTCCCACTCTCCTTTCCATTCCATCTCCCACTGGATTTATTAGTGTACGAGAGAGAGAGACTGTGTGTGCGCCCTTGAGTACATGTCAGCATTTTGACAGGGACTAACCCAGATTTGTCCTCGTTGCCCTTCTCCTATCTGCATTCTATTTTACCCCCCTCCTTTTCCTTCTCCTCTTTTTTACCTTCCTTCTTTCCATCTGGCTATTGGGGGGCAAAGACAATGAAGAGCAGAGGGAATTAAGAGGTGTGAAGAGTGAAAAAGGATCGAGAGCAAGTTCACTTGTTTGATGATCTTACTAACTGTGTTGTCAATCAAAGTACATAAGAGTAATCTACCAACAACATTTCCACATGTTCAGCCGACTCACCTCCTAGTTTCTGGCACATTCACTAAAACACACAGTACAACACTTCAGGTGTCTTTATTCACCAGTGGAGACGAGAGGTGACATGTTTGGTAAAGGGAAAATCAATAATAACTTTATATTCATGCAGGAGCTACAGTGTCCTCCATGTCATCCTCACCTCCTCCCTCTCCCTCGCTCCGTCTGTCTGGCTTTCTCTCTTCCTCCTTCACTCCCCTTTTTGTCGCTCATTGATATTTCTCTGCTGACTGTGTCCATGGAAACAAGGAAGTGAGTTTGTGGCAGGTATCGCTGACGTTTGCACTGGATGCTTCACAAAGCACACACACACACACACATCACACACAGGTTTGTTTTGCTATCTTTATGGGGTCTTTGCATTGACCCATTCATTTTTCATTAATTTCTATAGCCTAACCCTGACCTTTACCCTAAACCTAACACATCCCCAATTCACACCTTAGTCCTAAACCTAACCCCTAACCCACCAGCGGGACTTCTTCTTATGGGGCCCGGGCTTTGGGCCCCATAAGGAGCAGTTGGTCCTCGCAAATTAGTATAAGTTGGAAAAATGGGCCTTACAAAGTAGCATAAACAAGGACACACACACACAGTTACTCACATTCAGCTACTCCTTAAACAACACACATCATGTTATATTTATAGCTCAGCAAATAAAAAACTAAAATTATGAGCGGTGTTTTGATACCATACCATTTTTACCATACCATTTTATTTATTTTTAGAGCACTTTAAACAGCGACAAGGCCAACCAAAGTGCTGTACAGACAGAACAACAGACAGCACACAAAGCAATATACAAAATTAAGTAAATCAAAAATAGACATAAAAACGATGCAGATAATAAATATGATGACAAACCAGTGTGGAGCATACAGGTTCACAACACAGATCATTTGGTGTTGAAAGCTACTGAATAGTAGTGAGTTTTTAAAAGGGATTTGAAAACTGAGAGGGAGGGGGCCTGTCTGACAAGCAGAGGTAACTCGTTCCAAAGTCTTGGTCCTGCTACAGAGAAGGCCCTGTCACCTCTGCACTTAAGACGAGTTCCTGGAACTGTGAGGAGCAATTGGTCCGCTGACCTCAGGGAACGTGGTGGACATATGGGGTGGGGGGGGGGGGGGGGGGGGGGGGGGGGGAACTGTTCAGCAATTTATAGACATACAGGAGTATTTTGAACTGGATTTGAAGGTGGGCCGTGATATGCTGTGACATCTTGTATGTCACATACTTGTGCTGAAAACAACTTTTTTAGTTTGGGCTGTTGACCCTAGTATATTTAAAGCAGTGTAGGTGTGTGCTTGTGTTTGTAAACAACTGTTATGAAGCATTATCACACTTTGACAGGAGGCTGTGTGATGTCTCGTCTGTTTGAAATTCTTCAAACTTAGATTACTGTATGCCTAGACATAAGCTTATTACTTGGAGGAGTGTGTGTGTGCATCCAGAACATATGGTTGAATATAGTCAGGGATGCGTGTGTGTGCGCAGTCAGCAGATAATGCTCCCAGTTTATTGTCTCCCTGACTCATAGTCACTTGTTTAGTGTCATAATGTCAGGATGTTTGCAGTTTAGTGCTGATTCTTTGTCCAGTCTTTTTCTAATAGACAATTTTGTAAGACGTTACATAAGTTTTAAATAAGCAAACCTTACTGAAAGGCCAAATATTTTAGTTTCTGAAACTCTTAGGCGATGTGCTCTTAGTCTATAATTAATCCTAGACTGGATGCATACCGGTAATTGGTTATGATTTTTTTTTAAAGTGCCAGGAACTAAAAGTGATGAAAACAGCTGCAGGCCTGCATGAAACAGATGACATTTATGTGGTGTTGTACTTACAGGAATATAGTAAATTAGGTCAACAGAATTCAGAGATTACAGAGCTGATAGGTGACACAAGCTAAACTCTGAGATGTTGCAAAAAAGGCAACAACTAGTGAACTAACAACTTATACATTATACACTTATACACCACTCATGCCAGTGGAAATCAGGTTCTAGCATTTTTTTAATGGTAACTGAAGATCTAAGGAAAAAACATTTGAGTCATCAAACATCTGCTGGCATCGAAACATTTTAGAGTAGGGATGCACAATATTATCGGCATGGTATCGATATCAGCCAGTATCAGCTTTAAAGTTCAATATCGGACATCGGCCATTCCATCAAAATAACTCACCGATATAAAAGGCGCTGTTTTTGTATGACAACCCAGTGACAAGGATGCCTGCAGCGGCAGCACAATGTGATGACGTCACGCACGCCTACCTGATCTCATCACACCAGAGAGGAAGAAGTCAAAATGTCGGTGCTGTGGAAGGTTTTTTTTCTTGTTGTTGAAGATATCAGATTCTGAAGATTTTTGGACTACACTTCATCACTACATCGTCCCCAGTCAGAGATATTTTTCTGACGTAGCCTTACCCGAGTAACTAGCCGTCATTTCCAACATCGTTGAGAAGCTAGTAGTCAATAGCACTTGGGTGAGTTTCACCACAGACATTTGGACGTCGTGTTAGCCTCGTTAGCATGATTAGTCTTACAGCACAATGGATAGACAAAAACTTTAAACATAAAGGCTGTGCTTCATGCACAGGAGTGCAGAGGATCTCACACTGCAGCTATAGGAACCTGGAACAAGCCTCCACATGTGAGACAGCATCGCAGGTGACTAATGCTAATAAATAATATTTAACACTTTTCATTTAAAATAAGTTAAAGTGCTATGCATATGGCTGTTACTGAATATATGTCACCAGCTCCTACAACTGTTGCATATTTTTTGTAGAAAATAAGCCTAAATAAGAGGGCAATGTTCTGACAAAGGAAAGTATATAAAATATCGGTATCTGCATCGGTTATCGGCCAAATAAGTTTTAACATATCAGCATATCGGATATCAGCCAAATATCTAATATCATGCATCGCTATTTTAGAGCCAATCTTTCTATTGAATGTTTCTCAGTAAGCATTAGGACAGCAACTCCAGTAAGGTGATGTTAACCTAACAAATTGGTCCTTCCTCAAATTACCACTGAACTATTAATTAAGTTCTTTGATACAGTTTAGGGCTGTTCATTAAATAAAATCAACATTGCAACATCAGCATGTGCAGTATCAAAATTGCAAAGGATTAAAAAAACTGCAGGCTCAAACTTCCACACTTGTAGGGTTTCTGTGGTATTTAGTCATTTTGTCTTTTTGAATTATTTTAGTGCTTTTTTATTATTATTACCTGTGATTCAGCTGCTCATTAGCTCACCTGTTCTTAATCACCAATCATGCATCCCAGAGTATAAAATTTCCTTTGGCTGAGGCAGCTGTAGTCAAAGCCTCACATGTTTCTGCCCTGGGCCTCTTTTTTGGGGGAGGGGAGAGGCTTTCTTCTCTTTTCTTGTCACCTGCCTGCTTATCTTTTTTTTTTTTTAGATTAAAGATGTGGTTCCCAACCCTGGTCCTTGAATAACTCCATCCTGCATGGTTTAGTTGCTTCTCTGCTCCAGCACACCTGATTTGAATGAACAGGTGATTAACAGGCTTCTGCAGAGCTTCAGGAAGTAATTACGTCACAGAATCAAGTGTGTTAAAGCAGAGAAACAACTAAAATATGCAGGATGGTGTTCCTCAAGGACCAGGGTTGGGAACCCCTGGATTAAAGTCTTTGTATCATACCTTCCTGCAGGCTTCTCGCCTGCACCCTTGAATCTCCTTCACCACCGAAACATCACTCAAACTGCATGCAAATATACTATTTTGACAATCAGATGGAACCCCCCCCCCCCCCCCCCAGTCTACTAAATGCCCACAGACAACACATGGAGAGTATTGTGAGCACTGTACTGACAAAACATATAGGTTTACCACAGTTAATGATGCTACCATCCTTTACAGTAATGTCATGTTTTTTTCTAATATTGTACAACCCTGCATAGAAAACCAGTAAAACACAGTCCGCTGAGCACCTTCTGCAGCAGAGCATTTGTATTCTGCAGGTGCTTAGTGGCTTCAATCACAACTTCATTAAAAAGTAATGTCTGAATTGTTATATAGAACACACACACACATTAACATAAGCACACAGTTTGTATATTAATGTATTTCCATCCAAGACACACACCCTCAAATAAAAATCTGCAGCAGGGTTTCAGATGAAATGATCAAGATTACCCTCCTTTTCTGTGTGTGCGCATGTGTTTAGGTCCCCCTCGGGGTTGGTTTCAGCGTTCCACAGCTCTACAGATTCAGGCGTGTTTGAGAATGGTCATGGAATGGGCAGCCAAGTCTGGTCTGGGACATCTGGCTGACAAATTCTTTACAAAACTCAACAGTACTGTGTCCATAGTGGCCACGCCCCCGCAGCAGCTCACACAGGTGACACACACACATCTGTTACAGTCTTATTCAGCATTTGTCCTGCTTTGCTTTAAATATTCACAACAAATAAAAAAAAGACCCAATTATAATCACTTCTAAACAGTCAACACTATTTTAAAGAAACGTACTAAAGTGCTAAAATATGAGGGATCATGCGTCACTTTCTCTGTTTTACACACGCATCAAACTGAATGGATTTTCTTAAAGCGATGTGACGTTGATAGATGTTGTCGGGCACAGCACAGCCAACAACG
The DNA here is from genome assembly GCF_014905685.2 of Nematolebias whitei. Classification (NCBI taxonomy): domain Eukaryota; kingdom Metazoa; phylum Chordata; class Actinopteri; order Cyprinodontiformes; family Rivulidae; genus Nematolebias; species Nematolebias whitei. Next base: position 25,385,099 of record NC_056513.1, read on the forward strand.
TTTACCGCCTGACAGTCATCATCCCTGGTCGTTTGACTCTAGACTCATTTTTCCTCTCTCTGCAGCTGAGTTGGCGTGTGTTGTCCAGTGAGCACCCAAGTCTGAAACCAGTCCAGCTCCACAGGATTCTCACTCAGTACCAGCTCACAGCAGAGATAGGCCCTGTCCCTATGTGGCAGCCCAGCAGCGAGGATGAGGCGTATGTTTACAGAACAGGTAAGTCTTTTGGTTTTAGTCAGAAACATTGATAAAAGGATTGCAACATAAACTCCTCGTGTTGTTAAACTGCAGCTTGTGAGTTTCATGATGTCTAAATAAATGCAGTTAGTGGCATTGACTTTGTAACAATAGCTTATGGTGCTACTATTATTAAAATATTTCTGAAAGCAAAACATGATACATGTCTGAAAAAAAAATGAAGCTATTATCTGGATGATAACCTGCATGCCAGAAGAACAGACCGATAGAGAAATGCTGACATTAGATGTTGTGCATATTTGTTAACATCAGTTTTTGTGTTTAGTCGACCTCCTGGAGAGCTTTGAGAACCATCCACCCATCGTGCTGCCCAGCTCTGGCTTCAGAGTGGACCTGGACAGCGAGTGCGTCGAGGACAGCATCTACAGACAGCTGCTCTACGTTCGCCACTATCTGTGGGGTCTACGCACCAAGACGCAAACACACACCAGCGCTCCCAGTGTGCGCACGCAGTCCAATGGAACCAACACGGCTGACTGGCCGGATGTTCAGGTCAGAACGATTCACACATACATGAGCCCAGCAGTAATCCCGGTCATGGATTACTGCTTTGGTTTTGGAGAAGTTCTTCATAATCCCATAACTAAAATACAAAACCTTCTACTCCCATTCAACGCCGGCTTACACACACAAACCGAGACATGGTTAAATCATGGTTAATCTGATTAGACTTGATGCTGTCTAATTAGAGGGGACAGCTGACTAGACCATAATCCCCAGCATGCAGCACCCTAAAATGTATACATTCACCCTAGGAATACATATATGTACTCAGAGTTTTTAGAATGAAACTTTTCAGCTTTGTTTTTTATCTACTGACAATTATACTATAATTATGAATAATCACTGTTTTAAACTGAAATTTATTGCATGCTTTATTCCAACAAGATTGTCTTCTAAAGTGTTTCCTCATCATAACACAGAGGGAGTTGTTACCTCCAGCCCACAGCAGCCCCCGCACTGGGAGCGTCGGGGACGAAGGCACATCAGAGGAGAGAGGACGGGACAGATCCTTAGGCCAATCACAAACACACAGCCTCAGAAGGAATGGGACTGTTTACCATCCACGAGCAGCAAATCCAGATCCATCCTGCCTTCTGACCCCACCTAACACCCCCCTGTATCCTGAGGGTGGAGGAGGGCCTGGGCAGGTCATTGGCAGCAGTGTTCAAATTAACGGTTGCTCCGGTAGATCTGTGGCAGAGAGCAAAAAGACCAACGGACTCATCATCAATGGACTTGAAGGTAGGCTGAGCCAACAACAACAACAAGGAAGTATAAGGGAATTCACGTGACTCCTAGAGTTCTGATGGTTGATGCTCTTTTAATTTATACAAAATCTTCTTTGCGTATTAATTTAAGTAAAGAACAGGGCTGCTTGCTTGATATCAGGAAAAACATCCAATTGTGATAACACTGAGATGACCAAGTTGTGTCACACACACATTTTCCTCACTTCAGTGGGTATTTTTCTTTTTTTCATTTGTCATCCCAACACTCTTTGTGTAGCCGTTTTGGCCACTATCCACAGTAAATCTGGTGTGGATGTCAGTGGCAGTGAGAGCTGTCTGGTTGTCTTGATACTGGGACCCGGACCATAAAGGCTTAGTATGAATATATAAGCAGCAGGTTTTTTTTGTAAGATTGGCAAACAGGCAGCACGGTGGCACAGTTGGTAGAGCTGCCGCCTCTCAGCAAGCAGGTTGCCCTGGTTCAAATCCCGGTCTGGGGGCTTTTCTGGGTGGAGTTTGCATGTTCTCTCAGTGCATGCATGGGTTTTCTCCGGGTACAGTAGTCCCTTGCTACTTTGCGGTTCATTTATCGTGGACTCGCTCCATCGTGATTTTTCAAAGTAAGATTGGACATGACACACAATTGGCTGATTGATGGATGAGCCAAACGATCGGCATGGAATTTTTATTTAAAATTAATTATTTTAAATTATTTAGCACCTGGGAGAAGCTTCCTCCTGTACGGAGAGCAGCTGATCTCCAAGCAGAACAGAGAAGTGGGCGTGGCCAAGAGTGCAGCTGGAGGCAGAGAGCTGAAATCATGACATTCTGTTCCTATTTTGCGGTTTTTCACTTATCGCAGGGCTACGGAGGTACAGATCCCTCACGACAAACCAGGATCTACTGTACTCCAGTTTCCTCCCACAGATCAAAAACATGCATGTTAGACTGATTGGTAACTCTAAATTGTCCCTAGGTGTGAGTGAGAGAGTGAATGGTTGTTTGTCTCATTTGTCTCTGTGTGTCCCCTGATGGATTGGAGACCTGTCCAGGGTGTACCCCGCTTCTCACACAGTGGTAGCTGGATATGGGCACCAGTGACCCCTGCAACCTGAAAAGAAGAAGCAGGTTAAGTTGATGGATGGATGGATGGATGGATGGATGGATGGATGGATGGATGGATGGATGGATGGATGGATGGATGGATGGATGGATGGATGGATGGATGGATGGATGGATGGATGGATGGTATTGCACATACCATCATAATGATACATTTGCTGCTCTGTGATGGATGGATGGATGGATGGTATTGCACATACCATCATAATGATGCATTTGCTGCTCTGTGTTGGATGGATGGATGGATGGATGGATGGATGGTATTACACATACCATCATAATGATACACTTGCTGCTCTGTGATGGATGGATGGATGGATGGATGGTATTGCACATACCATCATAATGATAC
>NC_056513.1:25388162-25421841 GCF_014905685.2 Nematolebias whitei
ATGGATGGTATTACACATACCATCATAATGATACATTTGCTGCTCTGTGATGGATGGATGGATGGATGGATGGATGGATGGATGGATGGATGGATGGTATTGCACGTACCATCATAATGATACATTTGCTGCTCTGTGATGGATGGATGGATGGATGGATGGATGGATGGATGGATGGATGGATGGTATTACACATACCATCATAATGATACATTTGCTGCTCTGTGAAGACTACAGTACACAGAGGCCAGCTGGTGCCATTTGAAAATAAAATGGCAAATCGTACTCACCCCTTCCAGTTGTTAAAGAAAAGACTTATGTAGTCCCCCCCCCCCCCACACACACACACACACACACTCCCCTCCGCTGAGTTGATACATGTTTAACTTTGCCCATCACTCGACAGTCTTGAAGCAGTTCTTCAAAGTAAACGTGGTGTGTTGATCAGTTTTATTTCTCAAACTGCAGCAGTGTTTAGTTTGTGCATCTTCTACATTAGCTCTTTCCACACTTCTTCTTCCAGGTGATGCTGTTGTCAGTTATTCATCGTTCTGTTTCCACACAGCAGCATGAGTGGTCAAAAGGCTCTTTTACACATGTGGACATTGTCATTAGGTCAGAGCCATGTTTGCTAGGGAATAAGAACCAAGCAGCACTAGATCCAAACCATGTTATCCGCAGACATCCAACTAAAACCCTTATGATCAAACGTTGCATAACAAAGTGTATTTTTATTGTGCGCTGTGGAACGGTCTGTGTGAAAAGAGCTGACGTCGTGAGTGCAATCTCTGCAGACTCTTGTAGGCATGTTTGTGTTGTATCAGCTGCACCTTTGCATGTGTCTGTACCTCTGTGTGTCCTCTGCACAACAACGTGTCACTTTTGTCCAACCCCATAGCAAAACCCTGTGTGTTTGTGTGTGTTTTGTGTCTTTGGTTGTGTGTGTCCTCTGCAGGGTGTATTAGTGGGTGTGAGTTTCCTTTCCCTGTCTCCTCCCATGGCGCTCCTTCTCTTGCTGATGACTTGTGTGTGGTGTTTGTAGTGGAACTGGACAAGGGACCCTACGGACTTGGCATGGGACTCATAGATGGCCTGGTAAGTTCATTAATGACACAAAAAAACAAACATGGCGTCTTTAATCTGTCTTTGGTTTGACTGCAGAACTTCAGGAAATCTACTTGATTTGGCTTTTAATCTTTTGTATAGTCAGACTGTTAACACTCGTTTGGGGAAAAAATAAACTTTCATAAAATAAATGACTTTTTGATTCCACATCATCCCTTCAGGTTCCAAGCTAATATTAGGTTGGTTTTTTTGACTGAATAATAGAATTTCATCTCAATGGATTGCAAATACAAATGTTATACAGTTGCGAGTAGCAGCAATTTTTAAATTAGCTTATTTTGAATAAAAAACACGAAATACCCTCAACTTCTTTTTATGCATCTTGGACCAGTTGTTCACTATACAGAGGTTCCACAATTAAAAGACTTTGAATCTTAAATTCAGTATGAATGTGATAAATTCACTGTCAGTGTTTAAAGGTCTAAAAGTTGCCATGGCTGCAAAATATATATGTATATTTTTTTTTTTGGTCTCCTGCGTGCTGCACAACCCCTAACACTCTCCCTCTGGCAGCACACTCCTCTGAATGCTCCTGGCATTTACATCCGGACTCTGATCCCTGATGGACCAGCTGCGTCTGACGGCAGACTGAGGATTGGAGACCGCATCTTGGCGGTGAATGGGACCAGCCTGATCGGAGCAGACTACCAGAGGTGAGGAGGATTTTACAGTTGGATGCTGCTCCCTAAAGCAGTGGGCTCGATGAGAGTGATAACATGAGTGAAGTCTTCCTTCAGTGTTAACCGTTCGTTTTTGTGTTGGCTTCTTAAAGCCAATTGATTACTCCGATTGATTTGTTTGAAGACAGAAAGTGATGTCTCGTTATCATTTCCTCATCTCTGCTGAGCTTCATGTAACCAGACTCCATCTTTCTCCTCTCTACTTCCTCCTCCCAGCGCGGTGGACCTGATCCGTCTGGGAGGTGGTCGACTACGATTCTTGGTAGCAAAGTCAGACCCGGAGGTCTCGGAGAAGATCAGTGCCTCCTCCTGCTGACCACCTCAACTGCCAAACCACACCCCAGAACTGTAAAGAGGATGATGTGGCCTACAGATTTTCACGGATTAAAACGTTGGGCCCCTGCAGATGTGTCAACGCTACATGAAATATGAATGTGAACTTTGGCTCAGCACAAAGATGAGCTCTGAAACAGAAGAGATATACTCGGACTCCACCGGTTTCTCTCATGCTCTAACTGGCCTCGTATTGGGCAGGACCTGAAACCAGCTGTGACATCACAGAAGTCAACAGCGAGGAAAGAGTTGCATAAGTAATCAGCTCTTGGGCCTGTATGCAGTCTGATGTTCAAAGCACAGCACATTCTCCTCAGTCAGCTCATGGAGCACAAGTGACTTTTTTTTACTTGTTTTAAATTGATGTTTATTTGTATTTCCAGATGTAAATAGCATGATGAAATTGCTACTCAGCTCCTGAGGGAAACTGAAGATTGTCTTTATAATTTAAAAAAAAATTGTTGACAACTGAGGGAAGCCTCAGTGAATGCTGAATGTTTTGGTGCTTTTAGAGAAGAATGTTTTATAAACTTGTTAGTAACTTTCAAATCACCGTCACGGTCTACTCCTCAAATCGAACTTTCATGATTGAATGTTTACTTTTGTACAAAGTTAAGGATGAACAAGGCGAGACCCGAGATGCCCTTCCATTTAACCTCTTTGTTTGGACTTTACCTTCAGTGATGAAGCTGAATTGTTGAGTCTTTACACTCTGAAGAGATTTTCAGCTGTTCACATGAACAACCAGTTTCAGATGCTAGTCCTGTTGTGCGCTAACAGCAGTGTAAACAGTTGTATATACGTATGTACCTTGTGGAATCTGGTGGGATACTCAGAAACCATTTCATAACTTTTTTTTTTTCTTTCCTTGAAATTGAAGATGTACTAACAGTATTTCTGAAACAGGACAACTGTAGGTATTGGTTTACGTGTTCCTAAATTATGTATTTGTTTTTTAAATTTACACACTCCTCGAACACACAGGGCACTCAAATTACAAACAAAAATAGTAATTCTTTGTTATTATGTTTTGAGTTTTTCTAATGTACACATTTCAATTTGTACAAGTAGGAATATTCTGTGCATACGAATGTGCACAGATCTACTGTGAATGAATCAGTTAACAGCACACGGATCAGCTGCCTGTCAATGTGACTTTTGAGACTTTAATAAATTCAATTCAGTTTATTTGTATAGCGCCAAGTCACAACAGAACTCATCTCAGGACACTTCTACCACTCCATCGTCACAAAGATAATGCTGCGTTCAAGGCTGGTGAAAAGCTGGGACATCTGAGACTTACCAGATTTACAGAGTTACTGGAAAAAGACTAATTTGTAACTTGTCACAGTAGCTCATAGCCTCCATATTAAAACACATGTTGGCATCCTAAAACAACTCCAGAATCAAAGATTGTATAGTGGTTCATGCAGAAGCTATTTTTAAACTTAAACTGCTGTTATCCAACAAAGTTAAGTCAGGTCCTCTGGACATTTTTTTAAGACTGAGTTGTGTCTCCTCGGACTGATTAAGGCTTTTGAATGAAAGATGAAACGTTTCAACAGAAAAATAAATAAGAAACCATCAAGAGGACCTGACTTAACTTTGTTGGATTTTTCTACCTGGATTATTGAGCATGCATCAGGATATTTTAAACTGCTGTTAGTTTTGCATTGCACTATGATTTAGTCCACAGTTTGTTGTTCATAACCAATTCTTTGTAAATGAATCATGATTCATTTGATGCAGATTGAAAATAGAATATATGAAATGTTCTCAGCCAGATTAAGAACCTAATGACAAAGTAAGGTAGAGTAAAATAAATAACAGTTTTCATTTGAACAGCTTAAAAAATTGCATCAGCTAGTTCTATTTCATCCCTACTGACCGCCAGAGGAGGTGCTTAAAGCACTGAATGATCATTCTTGTGCATGCACAGGTCGAGTATCTTATGCCAACATGGTCACGTGTGACACTGGGGAGTCTATATAGTCACGTGACAATAGTAAATCAGTCTCTTTTCGTCTTCTTGCATGCAGGTTGAACAGGTGGTAAGAGGTTTGCTTTTCTTTTTGCTTGACGCTGGTAGCCTCAAGACTACGGTTGGAGCTGCGGGATCGTCTTGCCCTCCAGAGGCTGCGCAAGCTGATATCCTCTTTGATACAACTGTTTGTTCTTCAACTGTTAAGTTGTTTATTTCTGTTGACCCGGCAGTAGCGCATTCGCTAGCCACATCGGGTTTCCTTATTGGCTGGAAGTACGGTGTTTAGCCGGTTCCAACCTACTTGTCTTTTGTTTGTTTGAGAAGCTGCAGCTGTATTCAGCTTGCTTTTGTTTTCGTTTGTGTAGCCGTATTGACTTGTATTTTGTTGGTGTTGTGTAGCAGCCGAGTTCGGTTTTGCCCCACCTTTTTTACATGTATTGCAGCTGTATTCTGGCTTTCGTTTGTTTATCATGTGCAGCTGTATTTGGCTTCCCTTTATTTTGTTACATTGCAGCTGTTTTCGGGCTTGATTTTTGTTTACGTTGTGCAGCCGTTTTTGACTCGTCTTTGTTTCATTACACTACAGCCGCATTCGTGCTTGCATTTTCTTTTTGAGTTGTGCAGCCATGTTCGGCTTGCCACCTTTGGATGTTGCAGCCGTGTTCGGTTTGCGTTTGTACCTGTGGTTCTACGGCAGTCATAGATGGCACTCTCGGGCAGCTTTTATAAGCTTGGCTGCTGGGGAATCCTTGGTGGCGCTTTCTGCTCGATCGGGTTCCCAAGTCCATTTGCTCATCAACTTCAGTGTCAAGAGTGGCAATTCTGGCTTGACCTGACTCTTCTAGTCTTGTGAGCGGTAAGATTCTGGATGTGCAGTGCTGCAGAGCCTGTTTGGCCTCGCTCCAATTGGAGGATGGACATGATCTGTGCCCCTCGTTTGGGGCTGGATCATCTGAGGGAGGCCTTGATGGAAGCAGCCTGCCCCAGCTGTTCCCTTCTGCTCTTGTCCCTGCGAACTGCTCGTTTGGCTGGTTTTGAAGGTGCGAGCCAGCCTGTAAAGAGTGTAGCTCCATAGACCTTGGGGCCTCTGCGAAAGGACCAGGAAGAGCTCCAGGGGCTCAGAAGGATCATCTAGGCAGGTGGCCCATCTCACCTCTGAGTTGGAACAAATGAAGGTGCTGTTCGAGTACCTCAGGGCGGGGTTAGCGCTGGTCCGACTGGGGACCCTGACCTGGGGCATAGCATAGGTTTGGGGACCTCTGCTTTGAAGAGAATGCTATCTCCCTGGCATCATCTGGAACTGATTTTCAAGAGCAGTTTGAGTCTGGCTCGTGTGTGTCGACTGCCAGTTCACACACCACCTCCTGCTCTGTCGGAGGAGGACAGTTCCATAGTGGGTGCTTTGAGAACTGCTCTTCCTCTATTGCAGCTGGATGTTCCACAGAGCCAACCCGCTTCTTCCAGTGCTTTCTTTCACAGTCCTACCACTAGATCATCTTTTATGATTCCCCCTTCTGCCTAATACATAAAGGAGGTACATGTCTGCTGGGCAGATACTAAGGCCTTTTCATGACCGACCTCAGATGGCAGGGCTCTGGCGGCCATGCAGGATGTCCCCAAGTTTGACTTGGGCCATATGCCTTCTGTCAAACCTGCCATAGCGTCTCTCATTGTGGCGCCAGATGAGGCTTTGAGGACTAATGCATGGTGTCCTCGTCCTCAGTGCTGTGTCACAAATTACCTGCTCTGTAGAGCTTATGACTCAGGGTCTCAATTGGGGTGACTTGGTAACTCGTCACATTTGTTACTGGGTCTCTCGGCCTCCTTGGGGGTCTTAGTGATTGATGCACCTACTCAGGGGTTGGTAAATGCTTCCTTTCACGCATTTGATCTTTTTTCAAGGGAGATTGGTTGTGTGTTGTTTACCCTAGTCCAGGCACGTTGCCAGGTTTGGCTGATGCAGTCTCCTCTGACTGAGGTCTGTAGAAGGGTCCTGGTGAGTCTTCCTTTGGTTCCTGGGAAGCTGTTTAGTTCTGCTCCTCTTGCAGCCTTGAAACACTTGGCCCAGGCTATCCATACCAGGCAACAATTAGCCGGCTTCATCGCAGACACTTGCAGCGTCCTGCTTTGGATGCCTCTGCATCCTCCTCACATGCTTATCCGACCCCACCTACACCCTCCATGGGGCAGCCGTGGCCTGTTGCAGGGCCTGCTCATAACCAATGGGTGCTGCCCAGAGGTCGGGCTCCCATTCCCCTGAAATGCAGGCAGTCCACCTGGCATCCATCCTGCCCTCTTAAAGGCAGGGGGCTTGGAAATGACATCTGGGAGCAGGTGGTGGGACACTTAACATCAGTTCAGCTCAGCCGCTGGGTCGCTCTCATGCCCAATGTGAAGGTTGTGTCAACACTATCTCGGGGTTATGTGCTATAGTTCTTCCGCCGCCCTCCCATTCCTGGTCAGGTCAGAATGATGGTAATTTGCGACCAGGTGAAAGCTCAGGCACTGAGCCACGAAATAGACACCTTGCTGGCCAAGGATGCTATAGTGCCTGTCAACCCCCTGCTGGATCCAGGGGGCTTTTACTCAAAGTATTTTTTATTACCAAAAAAAGACATGTGGACTATGCCCAATTTTGGACCTGAAAGGTTTGAATGTGTTTTTAAAGACTATCCCTTTCCACACATTGAACATCAGGGATGTGCTTCATGCATTCTCCCCAGACTGGTTCATCTTGGTTGACATGAAGGACGCATACTTTCATTTACCGACTGTCCCACACCATTGACAGTTTCTCCGCTTTGCATTTCAGGGCAAGCATTTTCAATTCAGAGTTCTTCCGTTGGTCTTTCTCTGTCCCCCCCATGTGTTCACCTAGTGCGTGGCAGCAGCCCTATATCCTCTGCAGGCCATGGGGTTGACGATCCTGCCCTACTTGGATGATTGGCTGATCTGTGCACCTACAAAAGCTCAGGCAGCTGCGGACACACTGAAGGTGCTCAATCACATACAGTAGACCTATTGGGTCTTTCTGTGAACTGGCAGAAGAGCAACCTAGTTCCGTCTCAGGAGGTCACGTTTCTGGGGATCACATGAACTCCCTCACCATGGCAGTTTGCCCATTGCCACAGCATGTCAGTGGAATTATGCAGATGCTGCCCGCCTTCCTGCCCGGCCGTGCAACCCCCTTCATTGCATACCTCCGAGGCCTGTTGGGCAAGCTGACTGCTGCCTCTACGGTGGTACCTCTGGGGCTGTTGTCTTTGCACCCCCTTCAGATGTGGCTCAGCGCCCCCTACAGATGTGGCTCAACAGCCCACGGCTAGATCCAACTCATGTAGTGCATCGACGCAGGAGATTATAGGTGTCCTTTCAATGCCTGCATCATTGGCTCAGTGGCAAGATGCAGTGTTTATAGTGAAGGGAGTCCCACTGGACTCTTCGCCATCTTGGAGGGAGGTTGTTTGTATCGATGCATCCACCACAGGATGGGGGGAATTGTGGCAGTGATAGATTGCCCAGGGGACATGGTCTTCGCTGCAAGAGGTGAAGCATATCTACGCCATGGAGCTGGACACTGTGCGGCTGGCACTGAAACACTTCCTCCTAGGCCTGCATGGGAAGCATGTCCTGGTGTGGTCCGACAAATAAAATACTTCAGTGGTTTTTCATATCTACCATCGGGGGGAACGCAGTCACTGACATTTGCGGCTGACCCAAAAGCTCTTAATTTGGTCAGCCCCCATCTTTGCCAGCCTCAGGGCAGCCCGCATTCCAGGGGTGCAGAATAGGCCGGTCGATTTTCTGTCGCAGGGACGCCCACCACCTGGAGAGTGGAGGCTCCATCTGGCGGTGGTGGGGGCCATTTGGGAGAGGTACGGCAAGGCAGCTACGGACCTGTTTACATCCCAAGAGACTACACATTGCCCGCTTTAGTTCTCTCTGGCAGACAGTGCCAGTCCCCTGGATCAGGACGCACTGGCACACAATTGGCCCAGTGTGCTGCTTTATGCTATTCAGGCCCAACTCTCCTGGGAGTCATTCAGGAGGGGGCATCAAGTCCTCCTAGTGGCTCCCCTCTGGCCCAGGAGAACTTCCACTGCTGCAAAGGCTCTGTTACCACCCTCCAATGTCTCTCCCCCAGAGGAAGGACTTCTTGTCACAGCTGGGGAGTCAGATCCTGCACCCCGATCCCAGTCGCCTCCAGCTCTGGGTTTAGCCGCTACTGGGCCCAGCATTGCTTTCTCAGAATATGATGGGTTGGTTACATACAATGAATAATGCCAGGGCCAATTCCACACAGCTGGTGTATACTCATATGTGGAAGTTAGCAGCTGGTGTCATGCTAGACATGAGGACCCCGTTTCTGTTATTCTTACCTTCCTTCAGGAGCTACTTTCTCAAGGTCGGTCTCCATCCACTCTGAAGGTTTACGTCACTGCCATCTCTTGCTGGCATACAGTTGTAGGTGAGGAGACAATAGCCCATAACAAGGATGCGTCCCGGTTTCTGAGAGGCGCCTGACATTTGCACCCTCCCACACGCCTTGTAGTGCCTGTGTGGGACCTCTCTCTGGTCCTCGCTGCTCTGTGGGCTGCTCCGGTTGAGCCCTTGGCAGAGGTGAGCCTTGAGTGCTTGTCTTAAAAAACACATTTCTGGGGGGAGGATTCTATCGTAGCACTCGTCTTTGTCTCTTTAAGGTGGGCATGCTTTTCTTCTTTTTGTATATGTGATTCCTCAGGACTTTGTTGGCAATCGTCATCCAGTGCTTTAAGCACTACCTCTGGCGGTCAGTAGGGATGAAATGGAATGCTGTAACTATGGTTCTATGAATCCTGGATGACCGCCATAGCGCTCGGTTCCTCGGAATCATTGTGTTTTGCGAGAAGATTAAGGAACTGAGTTACAGTTGTCGCGTGTATAGACTCACCGGTGTCACTGGAAGTCACACATGACCAAGTTGGCATAATACTTGACCTGTGCATGCGCAAGAATGATCACTGTGCTTTAAGCACCGCCTCAGGCAGTCGTCCGAGATCACAGAACCATAAGTTAGTCGTAACTTTCGTTTCTCACACACAGACATTTACTTTTGCAATACAATTCGCATAGTTATGCTTTAAACAACTGCAGAATGACAATCTTCAGTGTAAATAACAGCAACATAATTACAAGTTTAGAAAATAGCATTCACCTGAACCACTGTTAACTTTTTGAGATTGAAGTTTTTAAGATGGCAGCAATATACATCTTGGCCCCACTTGCATCAGCTGTTAACTAAACAACCCTCTCAGAAATGTATTTTGTTCAGTTTGTTAAAAAGTGCCATCTCCACAGGTAAGATACTGTTGATCTTTCCACAGAACCCCACTTCATTTTTTTTTTTTTAACCATCATTTTGTTTAAGTGAAACCTGGTTGTGCCAAGTATTCCAGCCCAGTGGTCGCCTTTGGGAAGCTCAAATCAGAATCTGATTCATTGTAAAACAAAAGATTTAATCAAGCCTCAAGTTGACCAACTCTCACTTCTGGGACCACAAGCAAATTACAGATTTGCCAGTGATGTTTTACTTGTGACTATTAGTCAGAAAATAGCTCACAAGTTTCTTAAAACTTCATGTTCAGATTTCCAAAACAGGAAATGGCCTCACAGACCGTTCACTTCTTGGTCTGAATATTGTGGAAGCAGTAAATATTTGCTATCTTAGTTTGTAATGACAAACGGATCGATCATTTCTCATTAACTTTTTACTCTCTGCTTTCTAATTTGTTAATGTCTTTGAATTTTCAGATTTGTATGATAACTGATCTCATGCATGTCTACTCTGCTCATAATTTATATGAAGAATGACAGTAGATAGTAAAACGATAAAGACTGAGGGATAATTGTTTGGTTTTTTTTTCCTCCTCCCCTCCCCAAGTGATGAAGGTTAAATACAGTGAGACAAAGCAACATTTATGTCAATGAGTTTAATTTTTGCTACACATTTTAAATCAAACAAAAAGGAACATTTAAAAATACATATACCCTCTCTATTTCCATGTTAATCTTGATGTCTGCCATTTTTACACATGGCAAAACATTTTAGTCTTTCCAAAAATAAGAAATACCTTCTAAATAGCTTTGCTGTTTAGCATAGCGTAGCATACAATCATCCTGCATCTTTCTAACGTGTAACGATCGCTGAAATCTTGCTTGTTAAACCTGAAGCCTGTGTGAGGACGTTCAGAAACGCTAAAGGCAAAGTGAGAACGAGACAAAGAGCGGGGGAGAAAGTGCTATAGGAAGTCTAATTAAAGCGTCTGTGACACAACTTGCCGCCGGCTTGACGTCTCAGCGGAGACTGCAGAGGGAGACGACTCATCGAAAAAACAGTTGAGAGGAGAGCAGAAAAGTAAAAGCAGAGGATGCGTGAAAAGAACCACACGCAATGAATGGAGCAGTTGAAGTTTGTGGTCACGAGTTGGTCCCGCTCTTCCCTTAAAACTGAAACTGACTGATGCAGCGTACTGCCACCTCTGTAGTGTTGCTGATCTTGTACTGTTAAAGCGCTAGGTTACTCTAAAACTGTACGGCCGTCCAAATGTTAAAATTAAATTGACAAAAAAAGGGAGTGAGAAATATTTAAGGCTTTGAGGATTATTACAATAATGCTTCTCCGTGCTAAGACAAAACTAACTCGTACTGGCTGCTTCACTTCTTCTGATACTTCTAAAACAAATGAAAAGAAAAATGTTTGTCTACATTAGGTTAGCTCCACTTCAGTCAACTCCACATAGCTGCCTCTTTTTGCCTTTATCTGCATAAACATCCTTTCTTTTTTTGCTCAGATCAACCTGAATGAGGAGCTTCACACTAATATGTGAGCTGAAGTGAAAACTGTCATTCCTGGATTTCCTAAAATATGTCAAACGTGTTAAGATTTTTCTCTTTTTTTTCAGGCTTTACAGAAAAGGCAAGAGGTGTCTTATGTTCTGGTACAGGCCTTAATATTGTCTGTCTGAGACATACTGTATGATTTCATCCGTCTCACTTCATTATCCAAGTTTTTAAAGAGTACAATCATGTTCTTAATCTCCCAGGAGTCATCAGCCTGGTCCGAGTATATACTGCCACCTCCTCTTTAACCTTCTGTCCACAGCTGTTCATCACATCTTCCACAAGCCTCTCATATCAGAGTTCACATTTCTTTTAAGAGGAGCGGTGAAGGTGAGGTCTTTGGCTTGAGAGTTATAGCATTAATGTATTTCTTCCATCAACATGAGGAAAGCTGTAGCTGGGACTCTGATATACTTAAATATCTTCACCGAGACTGAGGCCAGTTTACCTGCCTTTTTAAATTGATAGTTTTAAACATTAGTTTTGACCAAAACAGATGTTCTGTGAGGATTTATTTCCCTTCTGACAGACTTGCCTGTACATTAGGTAATGTCAGCGAGTCATATCAAACGTGTAAAAGTTGAAGCATTGAGAAGACAGAGAGGCTCTCCACTGGACGCCTGCTGAGAAGCCCTGGATTTTATTGCCTTGGGTCATGGGTTTGTGATGTCATTGCAACAATGACAGGCTGCTGGGCAGGTGTGACTTGATGCTGAGCAGACTCGGTCCCTCCCTCGTCCTCCATCTTTGGCCGCTTGGCCTGAGGCTCGCCTCGTTGTCCGGATGAAGCGTCTGCGCTGGGCGGCCTGTTCACAAGAACTGGAGGGGAGCTGGAGGCCTGTGCAGCCAAGATCTGCAGAGGACTGTTCAGGCCTTGGAAGAGAGCAAGAAAATTAAAAGTTAGCCACATTAACAAGATAATTTAAAATTCTCTGCAACAAATGAAGTATTACAATAAAATATGGTGGACAAGGTCCAGCACTGGTGGTTTTTGTCAAGGGCATTTAGATAAAGGTTATGCATGTTTATTAGTAACTAATATGTGTGAGTTAAGTTGTTTTGTCTGAACAGAGAGGAGCCTGCAGGTGCACGGAGCCTGCACACTCGATAACTCGTAGGCCTTCTCCTCCTCATCTAGAAAGCAGAGGCTGTCTTGACTTTGTCTCTGTCTGATAAGCATTAGAAAAAGGCACTTTTTTTTATACTGTCCATGGGCAGACCTCGTGACCGGAGCTTCAATGTACCATCGGTTTAAGTCTGTTTTGACTCTGCCCCCTTGCAAATAGTAAACTGGGTTGACAAGTCTTCTCGTGTCCTCAGAGTGGCTTATTTGAGTAAAGAGATGATGAAAGGATATTTAATTTATCTGACATGTTTGGTCCTTCGAGCCGGATACGGCCTCTGCTTTCCAGTTTACAGATGAGGAGGCTTTCGCTTTATCAAGTGCGCAGGCTTCGTGCACATGCAGGCTTCTCTCTGTTCAGACAAAACTAACTCGCACATATTAGTTACTAATAAACATCCATAACCTTTATCTAAATCCCCCTGACAGTTTTAGGACAAAAAGACTGACTGTAAGCATCACAAGTAAACTAATCAATCAGAGCCAGTCTATGAATGGTTTGTCCAACTTAGACCTTCTGGACAACACAGATCGTCCAGAACATTTGAAAACCGTCACATTAAAAATCATCTCTGTTAAGAGAGAACATAAATAATTTAAACGCAAAACACATCTCACCAGAAGCATTGGTGAAGCTGGTTGCCAGGGAAACGGCAGCAGTGGCATGTTTGCCATTCTGGGTAACGGGTCGAACAGGAAGCTGGTGTAGACCTGGGGTGATGTGACGTCCCTCCCCAGCCTGCACTGCACTGTCCAAAGTCTGGATCACCAGCTCTCTGTTCAGCTGGGCGTCTGAGGAGAAAACGTGCAACACAGTCACACCAAATATGTTAAACAGCGAAAAGTCTCGTGTCAGAAAACCTGGTTGAGGCAGCAGCGGTTATTTAATGAGTGATGTTCACCTAAACCTGTAAAACGGTACAGAGTTCTTAAACTTACTACATCTTAACATGAAGGAACTCATGAAAACCTATACAAATTCTGTTAAAATAGAATCAGAATGGACAAAAAACTAAAACTTAAATTATTTTTATCATTAGTCAGCAGAACATCTGTCTGGATCAAAAAAAAAATTTGCATTTAGAATTACGGTTAGTAATGCTTACAGCTCAAAACTTTTATCCATTAGTCAATATTCAACAGATTTGGCCTCTCATGCATTTGCTTTTATACATTTAACCTTTTTCTGATATTAGCTGTTAATTTATTTATTTATTTTTAGAACATAAAATGTAAAAAAACACTTCAGGATTTGAAAAATGTAGTTTTCAGTTGATCCAGCAGATGGCGCTCACAACGTCACTGCAGAGGAGAAAATGTTGAGTCTGAACATGATGCACATGTTCTAGTTTAGATAAGATAAAACTTTATCGATTCTAACTTTGGACAGCATGAGTGTTTAGTGGTTAGCACTGTAGCCTCACAAAAAGAAGGTCCCGAGTTCAACCCCGGGTTGTTTTCATGTTTGAGTGGGTGTTCTGCAGGTACTCCAGTTTCCCCACACAGACCAAAAACATGCATGTGTGTAAGACCCCAAGTAAGGCCCCAGGTCTTAACGGAAAGAGAGATCTGTGATCTCAGTGGGACATGCTCTGTTACATAAAGGATTAAAAAAATAATAATATTTGCACCTAACTTTCTATTTAATTGTCCAACTTGCTCATTTTGAGGCCGAGACGGGGTAGAGGTAGGGCAGCCAACTTGGGACCAGAAAGTTGCGGTTCGACTCCCCACCATTCCCACATGCTGTGGGGTCCCTGAGCAAGACACCTATGTAATCCCTGGGTGCTTACATAGCTGCCCACTGCTCCACCTGGGTGTGTCTCACATGTGATGGGTTAAATGCAGAGAACTCGTTTTGCCATTGTATTGAAACAACGATAACACATTGTGCTTTACTTTAATCTTGGCCAGTTGTCATTTTTTTAAACTAATAGAAATCTCTATGTTTCCACTGCATATTCAACAGTGTGTAGTCACTTCACACTGAAAACTGACCCAGTTAATCCATGTCCAACACAACATCTTGAAGAAGCACTGGTGACGTTCATCTTTCAACTTTACAGTCAACAGAATGCAATTTTGTACTTAACCACATTAACAAAACTCCCATACCCCAGTACTCTTTTCATCTATTATGTTAAATAAATGTTTGGAAGAGCAAAGATGAGCGGGCAGTAAGGTGTGGGAGAACTGTAAAGACTAAGGGCCAGTATAAGACACAAAGATGAGCCATTCCATAAACAGAAGGTTTGTAAGCTCAATCATCCAGGTAGATAATAACAAAAAAGGTACAATTGTGTCATCTGGACCAGTTTCTTAAAGTGAGAAACGTTTCGTCTTCCATCCAGAGGACTTCCTCAGTCTACAGCCTGCCAACCAGATCTGTCCCTTGGCAAGCCTTCACAGCCGTGTTTCAAGCCAACCTCCTGTTGGAATCTCAGAAGTAGGATTTTAACACATGCAAACAAACCCATCCGTCCAAAAACAAACAATCATCATGAACTTGATGAACATCATCAAATGTTTTAGACCAGATGACCAACTTGCTACTCACAGAAACAGCGTGAGGACACCAAGGCAAACTCAGCCCCACAAGCAGCACACTCACATAGTGGGCCTACCACTTTGGCTATGGCTGCCTCAGAGGAGTTGATGGGGGAGAGGGCGGGCTCCAGAAACCATCTTATCACCAGCAAACCGATTGGTCCACTATGCAAGTGTGCTGCTTGTGGGACTGAGCTTGTTCTGGCTTCTCGGACTGACGAAGTCCTTTGGATGAAGGACGAAACGTTAAAAAAAAAAAAAAAGAAACTGTCCAGAGGACCTGACTTTGTTGGATGATGACTGATTGTTTTGGACAGGTGGGCTCTGTCTGCACGTATTAAAAGCTGCTTCTGAGATTCCAACAGGAGGTTGGCTTGAAACAGCAGAAGGGACAGATCTGGTTGGCAGGCCGTAGACTGAGGAAGTCCTCTGGATGGAAGACGAAACGTTTCTCACTTAAAGAAACTAGTCCAGATAACATGACTTAACCTTTTTTTTGGTCATTCCATAAACAGCACAAATGCAGATTACACACAAAAACAAAGCTTTTTTTGGATCTGATTTATACGTTTACTAGTGAAGTTGAGACATGGCTCAATGGAGCCCAACAGAAATAACAGTTTAGCAGTACCATATCTGTTTACATATGGCTGCATAAAAATTAAGTAGATCCCCAGAAATGTACCTCTGATGTCGTTATTGCCCTCTACTCCTCCAACGGTAGGTGTGCTGTACCCATTTGGAGGGTTGGAAGATGAAGGGGCGTGGGTCACCACCCTCACCATGGTGACCGAGGGCTGAGGGGCGTTTTGAAGCACATGGATTGGCTGCACTTGACCGCCGCCACCTGGAACTAAAGCGAAGGTTTTCCCAGGGCCTGAGTTGAAGACTGTCGGATGAGGAGGAGCGGCCATGATGACGGGCTGAGCGCTGACTGGAGAACCTGCACACACGGACAGTTTCACCTGCTCGACGCTGTAATGCACAATAATCTTTTCAAGCTGTGTCTTTTAAACATATGCTGTGTAGGTGGTGGTGCTCACGCTTACCTGGGGCGCTTTGGGAATACCTATACTCCGGCACAGACGCCAGTTTGTTCACCAGCTGTTCGTGGTGGTCCTGAGGGATAGGAGAGCCCTCTCTGCTGAGACACTCGGGAGTCTGCAGACCGCTGGATAGAGGAGACAGAAGTCCCTGGTGGGTCGGGGACGCAGGGGCACTCCTGTATAACAGCAAAGGCGAAAAAGCACAACCAAATAAACTTCTCAACACGTCGACTTCCTCATATTGCAGGCACCTTTAGCTCAATCACACGACCGCAAAACAACCAGACTTACTTTGTTCTGTCCGATCAATTGACAGCCGAGAGAGCAGAGAAAACGGACAAGGTGTTAACCAAATCACTGTGTGTGAGACGGCAACAAGCAAACAACTTCAAGGTGTACCTTGAAGACAGAGGTCCAAACGGTGTCCTGAAGCACGCCACCCCTCGTTGCCGTCGTTTCCTAAAGGCTTGCTCGACCAGCTTGCTTTCAGAAGCAGAATCGATGCGCCAGAAACTTCCTTTTCCAGGCTCATCCTGAGAACGGGCCACCTTCAGAAAGTAGCGGTTCAGAGACAGATTGTGCCTGATCGAGTTCTGCAGGGAGAAAAAGAAATCCCAACATTTTTTGAGCCGATGCATCAGTTTGAGGTCAAAGTCACTTTAACTCAACTTGTACACTTAGTGGTGCAGGAAAAACTGATTCATTAAAGAATCTACTGTCCTAGTTCTGGCGATTCTGAATCCATGCTAAAGGCCCATAAATCAATTTTAAAATGCGTCTTTATTTTTTTTTCCCGCTCCTACTCCCGAGCGTACTGCGTATCGCATTACATGTCCATCCGTCACCGTACAATTTGGCCTTGTAGGCCACCGTACAACAAGCTAGTTAGCCAGCTCCCTTTATCTGAATGGAGTCTGCTAGCATGGAGCGGAGGACAGCATGATTCAACCCGCTGCTTCGTCGTTAAGTCATTTCAGATCCTACAACGTTCCGGGGAAGACAGAGCTGAACAAGAGCACGGTTGTTTGCAAGAACTAAAATAAAAAAGTGGTACAGCATTTTGGAAATACGACAAATGCGTGGAAGATGAAAGTGAAACAGCAGAGCAGCTGCAACAAAAACTTCCAGCTAACTTCCCAAAGGCTGCAAACATTTCCCTCTCCATCTCCGGCTGCATCACAAAGATTTATGAGCAGACAGCTCAGTGGAAGGTGAGGGGTTCAGGTTTATTTTTAATATGCTGGACCCAACGAACGTTATTCTTTACACATAGATTTTTTTGAGTGATAAAGCTGCGTCACAACTCCACCAAGAAACAAAGAATAAGATGGGAGAAGCTCTGATGCAGCTGCAGCTCAAAGGAAACTGTGTTCTTTTCATATTATACTAAAAATTAAATAGACAAGTTGTACAAGAAACTCTTTTTAACAGGTTGAAGAGGACGGATGAGACGCATCGACTGGAGCCAGTTCTAAACGATAAATGTAGATGGTTTATAAATTACAGTTCAGAAGAGGTTTTGTGCAAACGTGCACAGGTTTTGAAATTTTGTTAAAGATTTATCAAATATGAATCAATATAAATAATAACATCATCACTGTATGTTCCCATATAATGGTGAAATTACTCTCTGCATTCAACCCATCCACCACCAGGTGGTGCAGTGGGGCGCATTTTGGGGATGAGGTGTGCTGCCCAGAGACACCACACCATATGCAGTGACCGGGGATCGAACCTGGGACTTTCGGGTCCCAAGCCGGCTGCCCTGCCTCTACACCATATGGTTAAGACTGTGAAGTCTGTTTATTTCATATTAGGTTAAGTTTTGAAAATATAACAAATGTTAGAGCAATATGGTTAAAAATAACTGGTGTGTATTTTATGTTGAGTTAAAGGTTAATGTACTATGTATGGTAGGCTGAAGTCTGTTTACTTTTGTATTTATATATTTTGAATTATTTGTGTGTGATGGACTGGAGACATGTCCAGGAGTCCCCCGCCTCTCACTCAGTGATGGTTGGACATGGGCACCAGTGACACCCGTGACCTGAAAAGGAAGAAGTGGGTAAAGATGATGGATGGACGGCCTAGTTATTTGTTCCTAGATTTTTTTATTTTATTTTAGAAAAAAAAAACAGGCAGCTAAGCTAACCTTCAGTATTAATAGAGAATTTTATGCACTCCTATATTTGTTCCTGATTTTAGTATAAATATAAAATGATGCAAAAAGATTTGATACAGTAAGGAACCTAAAATTATCGGGGTTTTTTTTTTTTAAGTTCTATTTGTTTACATTGTTGTTTAATATTTTCTTCTTGTCAATTGCAGAATTTAAACAAAATTTATGACCATTTCAATAGAAAACTCGCTTCTGAATCAAAAATCGATTTTGAATTGGAATCGTGACACCAAAAATGGGAACTGAATCGCCAGACACAGAGATCTGCACCCGTCATGCACACCTCCTCTAGACAGAGAGAGAACTGAAGTCCCTTCAGACAGGAGGCCTGTACCTGCCAGCCCTTGTCTGCAGTGCGATAGTAGGGGTAGTGTTTGGTGATGTGGGCATAAATCCCACTGAGAGTCAGCTGTTTGTCCGGAGCTGAAGAGATCGCCTGGACTATCAGCTGTGCATAAGAATAAGGTGGTTTGGATTCATCCTGGGGAAAGACAAAAGAAGGACAATCATAAATAAACGCACGTCCTCAACCATCAAACGGCACAAGCAGCTCATTTGGATGAATTATTTCTTGAGAATGTTCAGACAGAGACAGCACTTTACCTTTGGGCTGTCCCCCCCCACTGGCTCCACACGCTGCTCACTTCCTCCACCTCTCTGCTCAGCGAGATTTCGTCTTTGCTCAGAAACAGCCTTGGCAGCGTATTCAGCTGCTAACTGGAGGTCAGAGGTCACGTTGCGTCCATAGCGGTACCCAGATAACCCTGCCCCACGTGGACTGGCTGGACAGGAGTTAGGAACACTGCAGAAGAGGGGGGGCGGATCTTAATTTGTGATTTAAGATCACTTATTCAAAGTGATAATGCTACGCATTATGAGCCATTAGAAGTGTGTAGGCCTGTGGCGATAAACAATAAATCAATTAATCGCATGATAAAAGAAAATTATCTACCTCATTTTCATTCATCGGATTTATGGTTTCTTCGTGTCTCTCTCTTTCTACTGAAGACACTGGACGACAAAAGGCTCTGTGCTCTTCACTGACTCCTCCCTTTCTCTTTAAAAATCTGTTTTAACGATCTAAAATGGCATTTTTGGATCGTTAAAAGCAGCTACGCTGAGAAGCTAAGCTACGAGCTAAGCTAACAGGCCGACCTCGGGGAAAAAACCTCCGTCTTGTCGAAGCTCCAAAGTTCACGGTTGAAACCTGTGCCTTCATGTAAAACTTGTTTTTCTCTGCAAAAAGAACTGAACTTGTTTACTGATTAAAAAAAAAAAATTAAAATCTTTGTGTGACAAATGCTATGCTAAAGAGCTCAAACCACATCAAGCGTCCGCCATTTTGAGAACCTAAAAACAGGAAGGAGACAGCTCATGTCACGTCAAAGGACCTCCCTCACATTTTTCTTAAACAGACACGCTGCTCACTCCCTCACTATCCATCCTTCAGTTCATTGTCTTATACTGCCATCTGGTGGTTGAAAAGACGTACTACATGCAAAACAAATTAACCAACATTTCTTTTTAATCTTGACAATAATTACTAATTATTGTAAAATTTCAAACAATATTATCGTTTATCGCAATCATTTCTGAGACAATTAATCGCCTAGCAAAATTTGTTATCGTGACATGCCTCGAAGTGTGTGTCGGGGCAATAACCGCCATAAAATCCCTTCACTTAAATTTTCTTATTCTAGTTATTTTTGATTATTCGGGATGCTTTGAGGGCTGTAAACTTTGGGTAGAAGGTGTGTGAACGTCAACCAACGTCAGAACAAGGTTGCGAGAAGTTCAAAAATAAAGATCTGTTCAAACTGCAGTATCCTCCATCTGTGCAGGTTCATCTGATACATGTTTTACAAGTGTATTCAAATGAAAGCCAAGTGGAGAAAAACAAGTTATCAACAAAGTTTTCATTTTATTATTTACTCACTGATTCTGCAGCCGATAGGTTTCCCCTCAGTCTCATTTCAACACTGCAGCTTATGCAGAGTTTAAACATGAAGAGCAAAATAAGGTTTGCAAAATGTTAATAATAAAAGTAATCCGTCTTTATTGCTGCCCTAAATACTGAACTATCAGCTATGGACATTATTGCAGTAATAAACAGAATACAGTAAATAAAGTAGTTTGGTTTTCATTGCACGACAGGAACAATGTTCCTTTTTTTTTTTCCATTTCATGGAAATCACAAATCATAAATGACATCATCTCATGCTGGGTAAATGACAACGTTCTGTTTATATACTCTGTTTTCAGCATGTGTTACTAATCTGGTCCACAAGGTCAAAATCCACGAAAATTCTGTCAGTTTGTCACACTAAACACGGAATCTAAAAAACTACAAAACCCATTTTAGAATCCATAAAAACATATTCCATAAACATGCCGCCCGGCACGTGACATAAACTCAATACTAAAAGTTTGTAAACAAGAAGGTAAAATGTTCTGTTACTGATCAAAGTGATTAACTACGAGGATTATACAGCATTATGAAGGCCTAAGGACAAGGGTTCATTCAAAAATCTAGTCTCATGCGGTCACTAAGAAACATTTAAAAACACTGCACCGAGGCCGCTCACGATAAACTTTACCGGACAATTGTCTCAGAAATTATTGCGATATATAGTTTCAAATTTGACAATAATTGGTAATTATTGTCAAATTTAAGAAGAAATGTTGATTTGTTTTGAGTGTAGTACCTTTTTTCAACCACCAGATGGCAGTATAAGGCTGTATAAACTGAAGGATGGATAGTGAGGGAGTGAGCAGCGTCTCTGTAAGAAAAATGTGAGGGAGGCCCCTTGACGTGACACAAAGTCCAGTTCAGTTTATTTATACAGCACCAAGTCGCAGACTCTCATCTTGAGCAAGCACGAAGGCGACAGTGGAGAGGAAAAACTCCCTCATGAGGAACCTCATGCAGAAAAAAAAAAAGCAGAAAGTAAACTAACATACTTTAAGTCTTTTCTGACAGTTGCTAAAGCAGCGTAAAGCAGATCTGCATGACTGAAATACAAAGAGATAACGTACGCAACAATGAATAGAAGCATGTTAATTATTAACTATATTTTATCAGCTGTTGTTGAGCGAGAGCACGAGGAAACCTCAGTAACTTATTACACAGCGCACACCTGCTTCTGTTAGCAAAGTAAACAGAGGTTCCTGGGAGAGTCAGTGAGCTCTGATTTGTCTCCGACCACAGACACAGAGCGAGTGAGACAGGCGGAAGGACAGAAAGAGAATGTATCGAACTTTCTAGTCTATGGTTTTTCTTTTTCAGAGTCCAGTAGGACTGGAGCAAAAAAAAGAAAAACAGCATAAAAGGGTTTGGACAGAAACTGTAAGAGGGAATAAGAGTTAATGCTACTTTTCCATGACAACAACCTTTCAACCCGTCCAGGATGTGCTTAGGAAGAAAAATGTTGTTTTCTGCAGTTCGAGCTGCCAGACAGGAAAAGTGACTCTTAGCACCCGTTAAGAAAACAACGTTGGGCGTTAAAAAAGGGTGTTGTTCTCGTCTTGAACGTTTTTGAATTTAAAAAAAAAGGGAGCACAAAGTAACACACAAAAAACTCTTCGGTTTTGTGCGTTGCTTGTTTGCACAGGTGAGGACTGAGGCGCGTTTATCAGCTCGAGCGCAAGATCAGAGTGAAAACGCTGCGTGCGACAACAATCGAGCTCGTTTTTCTTCATGTCTGTTAAAAAGGCCGCGTGTAAGAAAACAGGCTCTGCGGGCTGAGTGGAAGAGCGGCGGGGCAGGGGCTGCGAAAAGGAAACCACGAATGGACGAACAAAAACAACAACAAAAAAAACCACGCTCACAGGCAAAACAATCTGCCCTGTAGCCAATCACACGCTCTGAAGCTGCAGCCACCCCATATAAGGCATGCACACACATGCTAACATTAGTGAGGATGGTGATGACAGGACATGACCACCAGAGGGCGCAAACAGGAACTCCTAACAGTCGGCTGCAAACATTTATAGACCAGAGGGTTTCAGACATGTGCTGTGACAACTCACTACACTGCAGTTTATCATCTCAGCCTGCAGCTGATACATGCTGCATATCAGAGCTACCCCCACGTCAACAAGTCTTCCAACTAACCTGTTCAAAAAATATGCAAACTTATAACTTGAGCCAGGGCATATAATCAAACTCAGCGTTGTGGCTTTACCTGATTGTACCGGTGGGTGAAGGCAGCGGAGAGCCAAACGCCCTGATGTGCTCCTCGTGCTGCTGCACTGTGGGAATGCAGATTTTAAGAGGGGAAATGTGGGGCAGAAGTGGGCGAGGAGGAGGAGACGGCTGCTCTTTCTCTCTGCGCTCCTCAGCATCCAGGAGGGACATGAACTGGATCTTGATTACGGTGCTGGGAAAGCGAAACACACACCTAGAATGGAGGACAGAGAAGAGAGGAGATGGTGGGAAGTCACAGGACAGACGAGGGGAAACAAGCAGGGAATCATTTGTTTATTCTCTCAACAAAACACAACAACATGACAAAAGAACGTCAGACTGCGCTCACATGGTTTGAGACAAGATTGTTATTGTCAGACACACAAACAACCTCATGGACGTTTCTATCATAACACTCAGAAAATTTGTTTTAAATGTAGAGTGTAAAAAAACGGAGCAAAGTCTCTTTCCTGAAGAAGATAGTGTGATAGAAAGGATTGAATGGGATTTGTTTTGTAACTAAAGCCTTTAAACAAATGATTACACATTTAGCTAATCATGCAATGCATAAGATAGGAGGGCAATAATACAGTGCCTTGCGAAAGTATTCAGCCCCTTGAACTTTTCAACCTTTTGCCACATTTCAGGCTTCAAACATAAAGATATAAAATTAAAAAAATTTTTGTGAAGAATCAACAACAAGTGGGACACAATCGTGAAGTGGAATGAAATTTATTGGACGTGTCAAACTTTTTTAACAAAAACTGAAAAGTGGGGCGTGCAATATTATTCGCCCCCTTGCGTTAATACTTTGTAGCGCCACCTTTTGCTGCAGTTCCAGCTCAAGTCTCTTGGGTTATGTCTCTATCAGTTTTGCACATAGAGACTGAAATTCTTGCCCATTCTTCAAAACAGCTCGAGCTCAGTGAGGTTGGATGGAGAGCGTTTGTGAACAGCAGTCTTCAGCTCTTTCCACAGATTCTCGATTGGATTCAGGTCTGGACTTTGACTTGGCCATTCCAACACCTGGATACATTTATTTGTGAACCATTCCATTGTAGATTTGGCTTTATGTTTTGGATCATTGTCTTGTTGGAAGATAAACCTCCATCCCAGTCTCAGGTCTCTTGCAGACTCAAACAGGTTTTCTTCCAGAATGGTCCTGTATTTGGCCCCATCCATCTTCCCATCAATCCTGACCATCTTCCCTGCCCCTGCTGATGAAAAGCAGGCCCAAACCATGATGCTGCCACCACCATGTTTGACAGTGGGGATGGTGTGTTCAGTGTGATGGGCTGTGTTGCTTTTACACCAAACATATCGTTTTGAATTATGGCCAAACAGTTGGATTTTGGTTTCATGTGACCAGAACACCTTCTTACACGTTTGTTGTCTCCCAGGTGCTTGTGACAAACTTTAAACAAAACTTTTTATGGATATCTTTGAGAAATGGCTTTCTTCTTGCCACTTTTCCATAAAGGCCAGATTTGTGCAACGTATGACTGATTGTTGTCCTATGGACAGACTCTCCCACCTCAGCTGTAGATCTCTGCAGTTCATCCAGAGTGATCATGGGCCTCTTGGCTGCATCTCTGATCAGTCTTCTCCTTGTTCCAGATGAAAGTTTAGAGGGACGGCCGGGTCTTGGTAGATTTGCAGTGGTCTGATACTCCTTCCATTTCAATATGATTGCTTGCACAGTGCTCCTTGGGATGTTTAAAGCTTGGGAAATTTTTTTGTATCCAAATCCGGCTTTAAACTTCTCCAATTCAGTATCTCGGACCTGCCTTGTGTGTTCCTTGGTCTTCATGATGCTCTCTGCGCTTTGAACAGAACCCTGAGACTATCACAGAGCAGGTGCATTTATACAGAGACTTTATTACACACAGGTGGATTCTATTTATCATCATCAGTCATTTGGGACAACATTGGATCATTCATAGATCCTCACTGAACTTGTGGAGTGAGTTTGCTGCACTGAAAGTAAAGGGGCCGAATAATAGTGCACGCCCCACTTTTCAGTTTTTTATTTGTTAAAAAAGTTTGACACATCCAATAAATTTCATTCCACTTCACGATTGTGTCCCACTTGTTGATGATTCTTCACAAAAAATAAAAAATTTTATATCTTTATGTTTGAAGCCTGAAATGTGGCAAAAGGTTGAAAAGTTCAAAGGGGCCGAATACTTTCGCAAGGCACTGTATTTGGTTCCAAGTGTGTGTGTTTGTCTGGCTGGTGGCAAAATATCTCATAAATCACTGGTCAGATTTGATTGAAACGCATCATTTGAAGTACCATTTTTTTCAGACTATACAGCGAACTCAAAATCCTTTAATTTTCTCAAAAATTGACAGTGAGCCTCATGTATTAATTCTGGTTGTGCTTACTGACCTCAAACTGATTTTATGTGGTACAACTGAACAATGTTGAGTTATTGTGAATGAGTTGAATAAAGTTTGACTTATCGGACTGTTTTGTT
Source organism: Nematolebias whitei (assembly GCF_014905685.2). NCBI lineage: Eukaryota > Metazoa > Chordata > Actinopteri > Cyprinodontiformes > Rivulidae > Nematolebias > Nematolebias whitei. The sequence continues at coordinate 25,412,725 of NC_056513.1, forward strand.
TCACTTAATGCGCCTTATAGTCTGAAAAATACCGTACAGTAGTCCCTCGCTACTTTGCGGATCGTTACTCGCTGACTCGCTCTAGTGCGGTTTTTCAAAATAAGATTGGACATGACACACAAATGGCTGATAGATGGATGAGCCGCACGATCGGCATGGAAATTTTATTTAAAATGAATTATTTTAAATTACTTAGCAGCACCTGCTGCACCTTTGTGCAGCCCACACTGCAGGAGAAACTTCCTGCTGCAGCTCCTCCTTCCTCCTCTGTTGCAGCAGAGAAGTGGGCGTGGCCGAAAGCTGTGGCTGAGTTCATGACATGCTGTGCTCTTTTAGAGCGTTTAGAAACATTGTTTAGAATATTGCAAGTGTGGGAGGTTTAAAATGACTTTATTATATATATATATATATATATATATAAAGTGGTGTAATGGTACACGTGGGTGTATTGAACTGTTTCGGTATGGCATGTTCGGTTCGGTCCACATGCGTACAGTTTCAGTTATTTTTTCACTCTTTAAATTTTATTAACGAGAGATTATGCGCCGCCGAACTAAAGTTCCTACGCGTGTTTCAGCACGGCGCTATTATCTTGCAGCACGCGTAGCATTAGCAGCCTAGCAGGCAACGAACAAGCCATCTTGTTGCGGGTTTGGGAACGTTATGGCTTTCTTGTTAAAAGACAAGTGAACAAATCCAAAGCTGTGCGTCGACGTCGTTTCACAAAGATTGGATCTGCAACACGTCTAACTTGTTAACGCACATGAAACGACATCATTCGAATGTGAACGTAGTTTGGTGCAAAGACCGATAACCGCAGCGTTTAAACAAACTTTATCAGGTAATTCAGATTGGTCCAAAGCAATAACACAAGCTGTAGAAGTTTTTAAATCTCTGGATCTACGTCTGAATGTTGTTGATGTGCTGGTTATAAGTTTATGATTAAAGTTCTTGAGCCCCGCTGCCTACGACATCCCATCACGTCAACACTTGAGCCAAAAAGTTGCAGCAGCACTTTATGAAAAAGCTAAAACCAATATTGTCAACAAGCCCTGGAGCCCAGATTTAAAGCCCTGCCACATAAATGATGAGCGCAAGAGAATATTCAACCACCGCATATGATGACCGTGCAAGAAGAGGTACTGTTATTGTATTATTGTGATCTAATTAGCTTTTTAAATTTAAAATCATCATCGTATTGACTCGATTTTTTTTATCTCTGTGTTGTTTGCAGTCTGAGGATGATAGCAGCTGAGTCTCCTTCATCCACCAGATCACCTCCAGCTAAGAAGTCTGTAATGACTGAGCTTGTTTACTTGGCATATTTTCAAAATAAACATTTTGTAAGTCTTTATTTTGGCTTTTTTTCGTACAGAAAATTAACCGAACCGAGCCCTCCTTGAAACTGAACCGAGCCGAAATGTGATTTTAGCGTATACACACATCATGGGGCTCTTCAGGGTACGGATCCCCCACAATAAACAAGGAACTACTGTACAGCTGTCAACGCTAAACTGGCTTCACTGCAGTGAATTATACAGATACTGAGCTAAGATTTGTTGTGGTAGTTGCTGACAGTCATCTAAAACACAAGACGACACAAGATGTTAGAATGTCACATGACATTATGCACAATGTTATTTTCAACATTTGTCTAGAACTCATTTCTTAACAAAAGATGATATGGTGATATGCATTCCTTCAAGAAAAGTTGGGTCTTTAAATTGTGTTTTAAGAAAGATCAAGGTTAACAAATCTGTAAATAATTAACAATAAATCAAGAAGCAAAACATATTTATGATCCTACGCAGGTTTGTTTACACGCGAAACAAAGACGAAGCACCTTGCGTGGACAAGAAATACCTACCCAGTGTCAATTTTACACTAAACTTGTTGGCCTGCACTTTTGTTTGCATACTATATTTAAAATGTGCCAAACAAATTATTTAATGCTAAAACAAAGTACTTAGAATTTATTCACACTATTTTCATGTTTATTGATTTTATTTTTTAACAACAGAAGCCTTATGGTGAATGGAAGCAGTTATTTTTCTTATCATTTACAAGGAGTGAGTTTGTGCCGAGTGAAGAATGTGTGCGCACATCCATTCAACAGGATCTTTACAAGGATTACAAATTAATCTGAGTGTTAATCTGCGACAGTCTCAAACCTCCCTAAATCTATTCAATCACAAAAGGTGTTGTTCTGAGCTAAAAAAATAAATAAAAATAAAGAATTTTCAAACTATTTTTTCCTCTGGAAATCCAGCAGCTATCAATTAATCATTCCAAGGAAGAGGTAGGATCCGCGGACACTGCTGAGCGGAGAAAGACGAAACCGAGTAAACAATAAACATTAGCTTCTGTCTTTTGTCAGCCGAAGAAAGGCCACTGTCTTGGTCCAAACAACCGTGGGGACAATTTGACTAGTACTGGATAAAATAAACAAGACATTCTGGAGCACATGGTTTAGCGGTCCAACTATTCCGTTTGCCAATAGTGTCACCACTTGAAACACCCAATTTTAATTTATTATAACTTGTGCTACTGCTGTAGATTAATTTATGGCCCCAGAAAGTAAGAAAAATGTTATTTAAAGTAAATAAGAAATTATCCTCTGGGAGGTCAAAGGTTATAACTTAGAGGAATATTGATTGTCAGCTATATTATATGTAACTACAGCAAAAATGCATCATTCTGTAGAAAAAAAAATCACTAATTGTTAATTTCTTAAGTGTTTTTGTAGGCAAAAGTCATTCACATGTGATAATTATGATAAATAAACAGACTGATAAACCAAAAGTACAGTCAACAATATGTATGTATAAGTGACCTTAAAAATAACTAACTTAAAATGTACTCCAATTGATAAATTGCAAGCAATGTAAAAGTCAACAAATACATTGTTTTTACTACACTTCTACAATCTTGCTACCCGATATGTATTATGCAAAGATGAATAAAAAGAAGAAAGTTGTGTCATTTAAAAATTATTATAACATTTTTGATAAATGTAACATGTAATCTTACAAATGAGCAATCAGGGGTACAAAAGCAAGAAATGACTCGTAAGTAAGGTAGTAGCTGCTGTTTTGTGATTATAATTCCACTTTGAATAAATTAATAATACTTTAATACAGAAATTTGTTGTGCTGCAATTACACCAGCCTACAGCAAAAGTATACATTTTTGTATAACTATTTTTATATGAGTGTACTTTTTAATAAATTCAGCAATATTAATGGCGATTGCTTTCTTTATGCATTGCCTGGTTTATTTAAGCCCAAACTGACTGTGTGCACTAATCTGAGAGCACCTCGTGAGAACATGGTGGACATGTTGTGTTTACTCCATGTGGTCCTGCGGATATGAAAGCGATTTCAAGCCAACACTTCCGGACACGCCCCCAAACAGTTTGAACAGCCAATCAGTGACGGAAACGAGCCCCCTCAATACACACAAACCTTATCCGCTCATCACCCAGTGATTTCTGAACGCACACACTTGTTTGTTTGTTTTTAGCTTTCGTTTAATGAAATATAGTCGAGTAAAATTTTTTCAAACACCAAGAGATGTTACTACTACAAAACCAAAACTACAGTTAAAGCACCGTGTGACACGTTTGGTACAAAGCATTTCAAGTCTCGGTTCAATCTAATTTTTTCCCCTCGTGACACGTGAGACGGGTCGTCTTGGGTGTGTTTGTTTACATTAATGTTTATGCGACGGTGACACGTTGACTTACAGCCGCGCAGCTAACGTGAAGCTAACACCATAAGCGGTCACGTGAGACTTGACTTTGACCAGCAATCACAAGACATTAACGTATATAAATGTGTAAAGATTAATCATTCAAATTAATTAGTTCTAATATAAGGTTGTGCACATTTGTTTCTCGAAACTATAAAAAAACCAAACACCTTCGGGAGTCCGGGTAACTGACGCTCAGTAGGCCAAGAACAGATGAGCTAAGTTTGCTAACAGCTAACATCCAGCTTGACTTGAGCCACACGGGATTTGCGGGTTAAAGTAACCAGAGAGGAAGTCTTAATGTGTCGCTAAATACATAAATAGAAATACTAAAATAGCAGTGAAGACATAAGCAGTTACTTAAATATTTAAAAAAGCATTCGAAGTTTGGCACCAGTGTCAAGAAAAACTTTGTACTCTCCTATCTTTTCTCCCATTTATGCGCGTTTAAATAGGAACGTTTAGTAGGCTAAGCTAAATGCCCAACGAAAGATACCTTAATGAGATAAAATAAAAACCTGCATGCATGTTTGGTTTTAATTGTAAATACTAACAGGGCATAAAATATCAAGACTGCGTGTGATATGCAGGCCGCTGAATGAAAACATTAACCGCTGTGGCACGCTCGTGTTACCGTAACAAGCCTATCCGCGGCAGCTACGTTAACGGCCAGCACTCACTCTCTGGGCAGCGGCAGCGGCGGTGCCCCTCTTCGCTGGAACACCCCGTCAACAAACACGCCGTTCTTGCCCAGACACCGTAGGGAGAAGCCGACCGCCTCGTCGTAGATAATCTGCAGGTGTCGCCTTGAAATGAAACTCGAGTGACCCATGTTGATGTCCACAGAGCCGTGGGACGAGTTCCGGCCTATGGTGACCGTCCTCTGGCGCATGACAAACTCAAAATCCCGGCCCTCGAGCCTCGCCAGGGCCTGCGGAGGAGTAGAGGAGAGCCTTGCAGAAAAATGCCCGACGTCGTTGCGACCTTCCATTATCGGAGGACCCAGGATGGGTAGCGAGGGCTGATGATAGGCGTGAGAGGTCACCGCGACGCGCACAGGGCTGCACGGGGCCGACTGTAAAGCTAACAGGGCTCGAGCTCCGGTGTCTTCCCGGTAGTCCGCCATCTTTTGTTCCTGGATAGTCAAAACACTCACTTGCACTCGCAACTTCACTTCTCAAGCAAAGACAAGTTGCAACGTGAGAGTTTTCGGACAGAGCACTTGTTCACACACAGCCTGACGGAACAACATGGACTCCAGTCGGTCCGATGCAAGAGCTGGAACGGATTCTGGAATTGGACTCATGGTGCGTTCACGGCCCATTCGGGTCAATCAGATTCAAGATGGCTGCCAGTCACTAGCAAAGCATAAACGTAGCTACAACTTACAACAGTTTTGCAAACATTTAACTATGATTTGATGTGGTAGTAGCAACACACATTATATTTTATTTATTGTTTATTTGATAGGGACATTTACAAGAAACATAGATCAAAACAATCTAATGCCTGCATCATAGCCAAAGCTAATTCGTAACACCCGTCCCTAGATGGGCCTTTAACAGTTGGTTAAATGAAAAGTTAAGATCAACAGTAAAAAACAAATTAAAATTATATATATAAAAAAATTTAAAACTATTGAGTTAAAACAATTACAATATTTAAAAAGGAGTACAATTCTGGTTGAGCTCTAACTGATTCTAACTGAGTTTTGTTTAAACACTTTGCCATTAACTATATTCAGTTCATTTCAGTTTATATAGCACCAATTCACAACAGAAGTCATCTCAGGGCACTGCACAGAAACACTAAATCAAGTCAACTCTGTTGTGTTGGCAAAAAGTTTCATTTATACATATTTAAATGAAACTTTCAAGTTCAAGTATATCTTTACTGTCGTTCGCATCACGTGGTACATGAGATGGAACGAAACTGTGGACTCGAGGTTCCAGTTATACCCAAAAATGGCAAAAATATAAAGAAGCAGTATACAAAGATCTAAGATATATGCTAAATGAACACTAAACAATAGGCTAAAAGATCTATATATGCTAAATACTAATAATGTAAAACAATATGGTGTATTAAACAGCAGCCCGAACACTAGTCTGTAGTGAGTAGATGGGTATGAATGAATATGGATAATCAGCAGCACAGATGAGTCACATATCACCTGGTAAAGTGGCATTACAATGACAGTGCAGGTTATTAACAGGTTTTTCAGGTTATAATTATTGGATGTACAACTATGATGGATTAGCTTTTTGGAGCAAAGCCAAATCAAGATGGCCTCCACGGTCAATTCACTGTTGAAAACATATAGATCAGTCCCATTTTTACACGCTACCAAGGTTCAGTGTGCTTGTAGCTAAGAGTCGTTTACAACCACTCATTGCACAACATCTTTGCATTGACTGTTCAAGTTAACCCTGTGGGAAACATAAACATTTAGAACTCGTCATTTTACAGATATTGAGCTGAAACATGTAGTGGTCGTAGCCGAGAGTCATGAATAAAATATACTGAATGTGAAATTGCTCATTTTTCTTTTAATGTTTGACCAAATTAGTTGCAACTCCATCATTTCTCAAGGCAAGATGAACTTAAAAAGTCTTCTGTCATGAACGGCAGTGGGGTATAAGCATTTACATTCTTCTATTTGCTTCTTACAAAGAGCTAATCTGTCTTTAGTACACCAGGAACTTGAACCTTTAAGTAAACTATTCACAATAAATGAGGCATTTGTTGTGCTTTCCTGGAAGTAATTAGATATGAAAGGTAATTTGTCACCAGCAAAGGGCTATATAATGATCCAATTTGTTTTATGTGACCTTCAGGCCTTCTGCGCCGCTACGTTTGTTATTATTGCTATTGAAAAATGTTCTAAATTGGTATTTAGATGCGTCCACCTAATATTCCTGTTATCTCTTTGATATGTTTACTTTTTAAGTAAATTAACCAAATGTAATTCTGGATCTTTCCCCTCAATGTGCTGTTAATGAGAACACTGACCAGGCTTGGATATCAAAATCCAAGTTTCTTTTATTTGTCATACACACCGCATGTGGTGGAACGAAATTATGTAAACCGGTCCCAGTTACATCCAACAAAAGTATAAAATGTAAAGAAAAAAGTAATAAGATCTAAGATATGAACTAAGAAAGACGTTAAACTAAAAATTTGCTTAATAGTACAAAGTGCTTTGCAATTTATTTTACTTAGATATGTTTAATTATCTGGTGGTGTTCTGATGCATGCTCAATAATCCAGGTAGAAAAGTCTAACAAAGTTAAGTCAGGTCCTCTGGACAGATTCTTCTTTGTTGAAACGTTTCGTCTTTTATCCAGAAGACTTCTTCAGTCTGAGGAGCTGCAACAAACTCAGTCTTAGAAGCAGCACCTGCTCATAGTGGATCAACCAGTTCGCTGCTGATGGCCAGAACCAACTAGCTGTGGAAATAAAGGGTAAATAAAAATAAACAGCACAAGTTGAACAACTGAGTGATAAAGTTAGAGAGGCCAGACTGAGATGGTTTGGACATGTCCAGAGGAGGGACAGTGGGTATACTGGTAGAAGGATGTTAGAAATGCAGCTGCCAGGACAAAGACAAAGAGGAGATAAATGGATGCAGTTAGAGAGGACATGGAGGTGGATGGAGTGAGGACAGAGTGGGATGGAGGAGGATGACTCGCTGTGGAGACCCTGAAGAGGGAAAAGCCGAAAGAAGAAGACTTAGATATGTTTAACATTACGCAATCCCCCCATTATTTAAGGATCCAACTGGATCATATCTGTCAAACTTTACAACATAAATTCCCTTTGTCAAAAATCATGTTTGACTTCTTCCTGTCATACAACATTTATATTTCCTTTGGAGCAGATGGCTGCTCGTCCTGAGCCTGGTTCTGCTGGAGGGTTCTTCCTGTTAAAATGGAGATTTTCCTTCCCACCGTTGCCTTTGTGCTCGCTCAGGATGGGAGACTGCGATGAAGTGAAGACTCAACGAGTCTGCTGGCTTCCTTAGATCGATAACTTTTATTAATTGGCTTTTTTATGTACGTGAATGCTTCTCTTCAGTGTCCTGACTCTGTTGTGACTTGGTGCTATATAAATAAACTGAATTGAACTGAATTATATTCACATTTTTTCCTCACCCAGTCAGTGTAGCTTCCAGTATCTGCTCTTTTTAAAACTGCACGTTGTGTTTAGAGGTGTTTGTGAAAGCGCATGTAATTTAGATCTATTAAATTTAGAATAAATATTAAGAACTTATATGTAAATAATCCAGAAGATTGCACATACAAAGAGTGAAGCAACTTAAAACTAGGGGGGAATGATCCTGATAGTGAGTAAAAATAATCAAAAGGGAAAATATAGTTCCGTGTACCGGACAATGATAAGTGAGACCGTCTCAGATTTTGTGGGCTGTTGAAAAGCAAAGTGTTTGGATATTTAATGATTTACAGATCAGCAGTTTGTAGACAGTTCATGTCTTTCCAAGGTCTTTACAAATCAGTTTCAGTGCTGGCCGCAGAAATGGAAATTCAGAAGTCGCTGTTAAACACAAAAAATAAGACTGTCTTTTTGCAGTGTAGCACAGATTCATGACATGTTGCCTTCCCTGAACGCCACATGTAGGCCTCTCAGTTACACTCATGAGTTTTTGTTACTTCGGTTTTATTGATGGTCTGAGATATTAGAGTATATATGAGAACCAATCATTTATTTCCCTTTTTTAATGTCAATACCTGACTGCGGTTCAGAAAATTATTCGCTTTTATCTAAAAGCTTCCAAAAACAGCAGAAGTCAGTCCTAACTCTGAATTAAGTAGATATTACAGATGCGTTTAGTTGACAGTAATGTCACATAATTACAGTGTATTCAGCAGATTGTAGGATCTTAAGCACATCTGGTGTCTGCAGGAGCTGGTTTGCTTAGCTCAGTTGTTTCTTTTTTTTTTTATCTCTAACCTCTGTTTATAAACATGGAAAGAACAAGATGGCTGACAAACCTGGACAGTGGATCAGTGGGGGAGCAGGAGCGCACACAGGGAGCTGAGCCAAAACTTCAGCTTCTCTTCCACAGGAGGGCATTGTTAGAACAGAAAACATGCTCAGAGGCAAAAAGTCTGTGGATTTTTTGTTTGAGTCATGGAGTTATAAATTCATAGATTACCTGTAGATGTAAAACCACATCCATAAATAACTAAAAGATCATTTAAAACTCAACATGTGATGAATATTTTTTACACAGGAACTTTAATACGCCTGCTGCCTCTGCAACTGGGCAATAATGTGTGCATTTGTCAGCAAAATATCTCATGAACTACTGAAAATTTTTTATTTAAACTCGCACACTGGATATAT
>NC_056513.1:25436841-25446266 GCF_014905685.2 Nematolebias whitei
TTTACATAGTTTCTACGTAAATTCTACTGACATTTCTTACAGTGTAGGCATACCTGTTAGAAAAGAAAAAAAAAATGTGTATGAATAAAAAAAGATTTAACAGACTAAATGTAACGATTTAAACATAAATACACGTTTTAACACTTACACAACGAGCAATGTGATAAAAGCGACCAGCAGGGTCCAAGTTTCAGCAGAGAAGTAGAAGAAGTTGCCCATCTCTGCTGGTTTTCTCTCTTCAGTGGTGGTGCCAGTCTCTCTGGAGCTCTGCGATACTGGAGGCTTTTATCTCAGCTGAACACACCTATTACGTGAGAAGAGGAAGTGTGTAAGAGTTGAACTCCCAGCAGGCAGGAGTGTCGGGTGAACATTTGTTAAAGAGCGATAGTGCAACATTTACGGCTCAGCTAAATTAGGTTTATTATCTGTAATTAGTACTGTAGCTTGAGCTAATTTTTATATAGCTGATGTGTAGAGTAAATATTCATATTCAAACAGCTTGAAAACAACAAACTGTCATTTATGAATATAGACAACTTATTTAAACAAATAAAACTAATTCGATGTGTTCAATTGTTTTATTTAGGCATATTTTGCTTCTAATGCATTTCGCTCTCAAAGACGTGTCCGGACATGTTATCACAAACCCCGTAAACAGAAACCTACCTGTATTTTTATTTCCTCAAGCAGGTTTGCAGAATGTGGACAAAGGGTGACGGGTTATGTAACCGTGCCATAAAAGAACACACGTCCTGTCCCTACAGCTGATCATAAACAGGCCTCTCTTGAAAATGTGTCCTCGTGACTCCGTGAGACCGGCCTGTAGAAATAAAGGTTGAATGAATGAAAATAAACAGAAGCAGAGCTCACTGTGGTAACACGGAAATTATTCAATGAAATTAATCTACCTGCTTTGTTTTATCCAATTTTTTTTTTCTAAAATTCATAATCTTCATTATTGTTCTGTGCTTAAAATGTTACTTTTTTATTTTTCTGTCTTCACAGAAAGACACAAAGATGAACAGAGACATATTTTTTTTTCCTTACCTGCGTTTTCACAGAAATCACGAAATACTGGTTGAGTGTTTGTGAACCTGTGACGAGAGAACCAGAAAGATTAGTGAGCGTGTTAAGAAAGAGATAAACAGTTAGTGTCATTTTTGTGTGGAAGGGGCTCTATTTATTAATTTTAATGGTGTTTTTTTTTTTTTTTTTTTTTTTTTTTGTGGTTTTCACCAACTTGCAACGCACTTTGGTAAATGTTGCGGGTTTTGAATGTGTTTTCAAAATAAAACTGACATTGACATTTCGTTGTTTCAGAATTGCGCCGCTCTGTGTGGCTGCATGTTGGAGCAGCTCTGGTACTTTCATTCTGAGTTATTGCTTTTAAAAACTTGAATTCCTCTTTTTTTCTGGATGTAAATCACTTTTTTCAGATGATTATTTCCTCTGGTATCAGATGCTGTGCAGCTGGGAGGATTTTTACTGAAAGCTTTTTACTTTTGGGGCATTTGTTATGATGCGTAACCATGGCAACAAGGCGTTTCTATCAACAAGGAGCAGCTGATTAACAGCACAAAAACTCAGCTACCTCCCCCAATCCCAAAGGAGTTGAAAAGAAGGCACCATGGACGAATTCCCATCAACCTGTTGGTGGTGCTCGAGTACCTGACCCCTGAGATCCTGGAGCTGGTGGGAAACTTGGCTCGTGACAACAGGAGGATCGGGATCATCCCCTGACACCTTCAGCTGTCTTATCTGTGGTGACGAGGACCTCAGCAGACTGCTGGGAGGAGTGACCATCGCTCAGGGAGGAATTCTGTCCGGCGTTCAGGCAGTCCTGCCACTTGGAGGACTGAGAGGCCCGCTGGTTCTGACAGCAAGCTGGATCCGGGAAGACAAATCAGTATCTGTGGCCAGATTCTTCAGATTCGCTGCAGAAGATCCTTCCAGCCCACAGCTATCAGCATCTATAACAACTCTTGAATGAAACCAGGATGATGAGCTATGACAACACTTAATTTCCCTTTGGGATTAGTAAAATATTTTTGAATTGAATTGAATTGTATAAACTTTGGGGCAATATCCAGTGATGTCATGTGATAACATCTGTGGCTGCCACAAGAGCCCCCTTGCAACCACAGCTCGAAGGAGCCGCCTGGCAATGGATTGGAGCTGGTAAACCTGTATGTGTTTTATTTTATGGATCCGGTTGAAACTGAATCACTCACTAAAGTGAACCGAGTCACTTGGGTCACTTTAGTTTAGTTCTTTCACGCTACAAGAAAAAAGTGTTAACCAAAATCTATCAAAGTTAAGTCAGGTCCTCTAGACAGATTTAAAATAAAAATGAATAAATAAAAATAGTAAATTTAAAACTTGTTGAACCGTTTCATCTTTTGTCCAAAAGACTTCTTCAGTCTGTGGAGCTGCAACAAACTCAGTCTTATAAATAGCACCTTCTCATAGTGGATCAACCATTTTGTTGTTGACATTCAGAACTAGTTGTTGACATGATCATCAGTCTAACAAGGGCTTGTTAGTGTCCTGATGTTTACTATTCACAGGGGGTTGAGTGATACTAGCAATCACAGCAGTGTAAGAGGGGGACAGTTGAACCCGGAGGCCTCCACCCCTGTTTAACGATGGACGATTTCTTTTCACAAAGATGGCCTCCTTTACTCCTCTCTCAAACCATCGTTCCTCTCTGTCCAGGATGTGAACATCTTCATCCCTGAAAGAGTGACCGCTGGCCTGGAGATGAGTGTAGACCGCAGAATCCTGGCCTGATGATGTTGATCTTCTGTGCTGGGCCATCCTTTTGGCCAGTAGCTGTTTAGTTTCCCCGATGTAAGACTGATCACCCTCCTGACACTGAACAACATACACAACATTACTGTTTGTGCCGGGGGACTGGATCTTTGGGATGAACCAGTCTTTGCCATAATGTGTGTTGAGGTTTAAAAGCCACTGGGACGTTACGTTTAGAAAATAAACGTCTCAGTTTCTCTGATACTCCCTCAACATACGGAATGACCACTGGTCTGGGTCTGGGTTCCTCCTTTTCACCTGATGGCTGACTGGAGACCTGTTTGGGTTTCTTCTCTGCTTTCAGGAAGGCCCAGTTAGGATATCCAAGCCTTTTAAACTCAAGTTGATGCTGGTGCAGTTCTGCTGCAGGATAACAGTAATTGCATTGATCATCTGGTTTGTTCTTTCTCTCGTAAGTTCAATAGAAATCAAATTAACTATTTTACAATTGAAAAAGAGACTTATGCCTCTTTGCTCTCTCTCAAACACTTTGAGGTGTACCGTGGCTCCAGCCCTTTAACCCACTGTTGTGTACACCGACCATAATCCCCCCTTTTTATTTCACCAAAATATTTTTATTGAGATTTTCCACTTTGAATATACAATCATGTACCAGTCTGACCAAGCTTCTTTTATAATTACTACATGACAGTAACATGAAACTATAAGCCCACTTTGGGGCTTCAACTAATCCTAGTTGGAGAAATGAAAACCACAATAAAAAGTTTAATAACCCAAAATAAAAACAAAAAGCAAAGCTTCTCAAAACAACAGGGATAACTGAGCGTTATCAAACAAGTTGGATACAATTGTACATGTCTACTCAGCATCCTTTCATTCCCTGTGTACACAATTTCATTCCACCTCATGTACCACATGTGACAAAATGACAATAAAATCTACTTGAACTTGTCGCACCGCAAGTTCCAGCAAATCAAGAGTCCAACAAGCACTCTGGTAAGTCCAAGTCCTTCATACAGTTAATGAAAGAACGCCAAATCTTCTCAAAAATATATTGTTTGTATTTCCTAATAAATACTATTCTTTCCAGTGGCAAATTAGAAAACATCTGCTTTAACCACTGGGCGGCGCCAGGTCTGTTGACGTTCTTCCAAACCAAAGCTTTACACTTTATTACAGATAACATATATCTATAAAAGTACATTCTGCTTTACTAAAATTAAGCTTCTCAGGATGTAAAGCTAATACAAACAATTTAGGATCCAGTGTAATTTGTTTGAGATAAGTTTTTCACCTCCTTCCAAAATACATTAATTTATCTGCATTCCCACATATATTAAAGTCCATTTAGATTTACACTTTACGTAAAAATCTGGGATATTATTATTGTATTTATTTAAATGCACAGGCGTAACATACATGCGCATTAGCCATTTAAGATGGCTATTTATTTACATTGTGTGGGGTTTTGCGCAGACCTTTTCTCAATCCTGTTCTCTTGATGATGGGTCCACATTCCAGTTCATAAGTGTTTGACTTGAGTGTGCGTTAGAGATCAGTAGATTATAGAAGTCTGAAATAATGCCCTTTCTTGATTTGTTCCTACCCATTATTTTTTTCCAGTGGTGTAAAGGCTTGTTAAGATTACTGTGATTTGCTTTGATAAAACTTCTCAGTTGAAGAAATTTAAAATAATGCTTTTTAATTGAGTCTAAAACTTGGATGCGCTCCAAAAGACAAACATATATCAGAATTTCATGGGTAAAGGTCACCATCCTTTTTAATCCTAACGTTGCCCATGGCTTGAACATCCCATCTGCCCTTCCTGGAGTGACAAAGAGTTTGGCTCCTTGAGATATTTTCTAACATCATGCCAGACTCTAATCATATTTTTCAGAATAAAATTTTTGGTTTGTTTCTGTAATTATTATTATTTTTTTGCTGTGTATAAATAAAGGAAGAGCTAATTTTAAATTGTGTGACTCCATTTCTACACAGTGTGGATTATCTTAGTCTGCAAAATAGAACATGATAATCCTTAATTGTGTGGCTCATTAGTATAATTTAAAGTTGGGGCCCTTTAACCCCCCTCTATCGAATGGTAAATGAGTCGTAGCCTAAGACTTCCATTGTTTCACATAAAGCCTAAAATGTTTTTCAAGCCAAATAAATCATTCTGAAAGAAGTGGAAGGGGAATACTTTGAAAGAGGTACAGTAACTTTGGTAATATACTCATTTTCAGGACATTAACTCTTACCAATATGGATATAGGCAGGGTTGTCCACCTGTTGATTGAAGCGGTTGTTGTTTTCATGAAGTGCTCATAGTTAGATTTGACAACCTGTTGCAGTTCTGGGAAAATCTGAACACCAGTCAAAATTTCCCACTACTTTAAATTGCATAACTTCCCTGCTGGGATTAGTCCTTTCATTTATATAACAGAATAGAAGATTTAGTACTATTTACTTTGTAACCTGAGACTCTCCTAAATTCATGGACCACTTCCATTCCTGCTGGAATCGACTTCTTTAGATCTGTCAAAAATAAAATGACATCATCCGCGAACAGAGAGATTTTGTGTTCGGTGGGTCCCACTGTGATCCCTGGGATTCGTAGATGCAGGCGAATAGCTGTCGTCAACGGCTCGATTGCTAGTGTGAATAATATGGGCGAGAGTGGACATCTCTGGCACCAGCCCTTTTTGATTTTAATTGCATAATCACCTCTTGATCCTATCTCGTATGTCCAAGATTTCCAGTTGGGCTTTCGTCACAATAAAGGGACAGAAAATGCCATGACAGACACATCGTCCAGGTTTGAGGTGTAACACTGTGTTTATGATATAAACATATGATATTGTGTTTTTCTCAAAAATGAACTGAAAACAGTTCGCAGTATTACATGCATTCATAACATCCAGGCTCGATTACTGCAACACGCTTCTGTTTGGAATCAGTCAAACCACCATCGCACGCCTACAACTCGTTCAAAATGCTGAGGCCCAATTTTTAAACTGGTACAGGCAAAATAGAGCACATTTCTCCAGTTCTGGCCTCCCTGCACTGGCTCCCGGTTCACTTTCAATTTCAGTTCAAAATCCTTCTGTATGCTTTTAAATCTCTGAACAGTTCTGCCCCCTCTTTATCTCACTGATCTGCTGCAGCCATATGTGCCACAGTGCTCTCTGAGGTCAGCAGACCAGGTGCTTCTATTGGTTCCAGGCACTCGTTTGAGGTTCAGAGGTGACAGTACTTTCTCTGTTTCAGGTCCAAGACTGTGGAATGAGTTACCACTGCATGTCAGACAGGCTCCCTCTCTTATTGTTTTTAAGTCTCGTTTAAAAACCCACTTTTATTCCCTGACTTTTGACACTGTGTAATTTTGTTTTTAACTGTATTCTACAATGTTAGCCATTCAGTTGTCATCTTTTTCCATTTGGATCTATGTTTTTAATCCTGTGTCCTTTGTTTTTGTTGTTTAGCGCTTTGCTTGGCCTTGTTGCTGTTTTAAGTGCTTTATAAGTAAAGTGGTATGGTATATAGGCCTATGCTTTAAGGGGAGGAGTGTTCCGACCTTAGACCTGTACTGTCTCTCTTTTTCTGTCCTGCCTTTCCATGAGAGAAGTTTTCTCCTGGTAGCTCCTCTTCAGCTGCTGGTTCACTGCCTCCCTCTACTGGTGGACTTGGACTTTGAAGCCATGGATGGAACATTTAAGACCAAATGGGTTAAAATCTTTATTCTACAAGAACATTCAATGTGGTTTTATATCCCTGGTTCCATTTTCAAGCAGTTAGTAGGAATTGAATTTCTTGCCAAGTGTAACTTTGAAGTTGTTAAGATTCCAATTAAACTTTCATATTTCCACAAACAAATTCTTCATTTCTGGAAAATTATATTTCAATATAATTTCTCACCTCATGGATCTACTTTATGGAATAAGAGAGCAATCATAGTTGGTAAAAAGTCAGTATTTAGAAAAGATTGGTATGATAAATGTATTATTTTTGTGAGACTCTCGCTCGACTCCGAGGAGATTCTGGCAAACCATCAGGCAGCTGAGGAGGGGAAAGCAGCACTGTGTTCAGTGAAAGTGGACTGCTGTTGACCTCAACCAGTAAGGTCATCAGGAGGTGGAAGGAATACTTCTTGTACCTTCTCAATCTCACCAGCACGTCTTCCATGGAGGAAGCTGAGTCTGGGGACTTTGTGGTTGGTCTGTCCATAACCGTGGCTGAGGTCGCTGAGGTAGTTAAAAAGCTCCAAGGCAGCAGGGCTCCGGGAGTGGATGAGATTCACCCTGATTTCCTAAAGGCTCTGGATGTTGTGGGGCTGTCTTGGTTGACACAACTTTGCAACATCTCGTGGACATAGGGGGCAGTGCCGCTGGACTGGCAGACTGGGTGGTGGTTCCCGTCTTCAAAAAGGGGGACCGGAGGGTGTGCTCCAATTACTGGGGCATTACTCTCCTCAGCCTCCCTGGTCAGGTCTCTTCAGGAGTACTAGAGAAATGCGTCCAATTGTTGGTCGAGCCTCAGACCCAGGAGGAACAATGCAGGTTCCGTCCTGGCTGTGGAACACTGGATCAGTTCTTTACCCTCACTAGGTTCCTCAAAGAGTAATGGGAGTTTGCCCATCCAGTCTACATGTGTTTTGTGGACTTGGAGAAGGTATTCGACCATGTTCCTCGGGGTACACTGTGGGGGGTGCTCCATGAGTATGGGATTGGGGGCCCGTTGTTATGGGCTGTTCGGTCCCTATACAAACAGTGTAAGACTTTGGTTCACATTGCCAGTAGTAAGTCGGACCCCTTCAGGGTTGGAGTTGAACTCCGCCAGGGCTGCTCGTTGTCACAGATTCTGTTCATAACTTTTTGCCAGTTCGGTGGCCTCAGGATTCCATCTCTGCTCTTTGCAGATGATGTGGTCCTGTTGGCGTCATCGTGCCATGATCTTCAGCTTTCACTCGAGCAGTTCGCAGCCGAGTGTTAAGCGGCTGGGATGAGAATCAGCACCTCCAAATCTGAGGCCATGGTCCTCAACCGGAAAAGGGTGGATTGCTCTCTTTGGGTCGAGGGTGAGTTTCTGCCTCAAGTGGAGGAGTTCAAGTATCTCGGGGTTTTGTTCACGAGTGACGGAAGAATGGAACATGAGATTGACAGATGGATTGGTGCAGCATCTGCAGTATTGCAGACTCTGTGCCAGTCTGTTGTGGTGAAGAGAGAGCTGAGCTGTAAGGCAAAGCTCTCTGTTTACCAGTCGGTTTACTTTCCTACCCTCACCTATGGTCATGAGCTCTGGGTAGTGACTAAAATAATGAGATTGTGGATACAGGCGCTTGAAATGAGTTTCATCCACAGGGTAACTGGACTCTCTCTTAGAGATAGGGTGAGAAGTTCAGTTATCCAGGAGAGACTCAGAGAAGAACCGCTACTCCTCCACGTCGAGAGGAGCCAGTTGAGGTGGTTCGGGCATCTGGTAAGGATGCCCCCTGGTCGCCTCCCTAGCTTCAGGCATGTCCGACTGTGAGGAGACCCCGGGGAAGGCCCAGGACACGCTGGACATACTATGTCTCTCAGATGGCCTGGGAAAACCTTGGAATCCTCCCAGAAGAGCTGGAAGAGGTGGCTGTGGAAAGAGATGTCTGGGCCTCCCTGTTCAAGCTGCAGCCCCCCCGACCTGACTTCGGAATAAGCAGAAGATAATGGATGGATGATTTTTGTGAAGTACGTTTTAGATTGTCATGGAGATCTTTTGAATTTCTCATCCTTTATTGAAAAACATAATCTTAGTTGTTCTAAAAATTTTAAGAAGGTATACAAAGTGCTTCCTTTAGCATTGATTCAATCAATGAGAAATGTCGTTGTATACCCAAAGGTGACTGTTTCGATGCCCACATTAAAGTTGTATGACTGTAACTTAGTTGAGCTCAAGTGCAACAAGATAATTAATGAAGGCATTATTTTTTTTTACTATGAATAGAGAATCTTTCAAAAAAACTTCCCAATACAAAATATGAAACCCTAATGATTTTTGCTCATTCCATATTTGTCAAATGGCCCATACATTCTGAAGTGAAGGAGACTCATTTTAAAATATATATCTTAGCCGTGTTACTTGAAAGAAGATTTGAGTTTGGTGTTGATTTGTGTGCCTTTTGTATGTCAGACCATGAATCTCTGGAGCATTTTTTTTCATGTCAATATTCACAAATTTTTGGACGGAAATTAGAAACTGGATTAATCTCAGACTTAACATTCCTTTTTTTGATGCTGATGCCATTTTATTTTATGTGGATAACCTAAGCTCAGCTTTCTCTGATGCCATAAATGCATACTTCCAGTATACTGTAGTAAGTGGAGCCCTCCTTCCCCTGTTTCATGAATGAATTTAAATCATAGTATTCTTCATTAAATAGATAAAAAACTGGAAAACTGTTATAATCATCTCACAACAGATCTCTGAAAGCTTATTGTCTTAGGTTTCTCATTATATGGTTTGCTCCTTTGTTCTCTATTTATTTTATTTTATTTTTTTAATCAATATTTTACACCCCATAACTTGTAAGATGTAGTTATTGTAATGCTATGACTGTCAATACCAGTTTTAGCCACTAGGTGTCAGTATTGTTCTTAGTCATATGGTGAAGCTAGGAT
>NC_056513.1:25446366-25454254 GCF_014905685.2 Nematolebias whitei
TATATCGACCACTGTGATGATCTCTCGTACCATTCACGGAGGTCATATATATGACACACAGATATGACAAACAAAATAAAGTGGTGTTGAAAGCAGAAGCAAGCAGCCTCCTTCTTTTCCTCAACGGAACACAACAGTTATGACACCATTCACCAGAGTTTGAATCTTTGTATTTTGTTCTGTGTTTTATATTAATTAAATAAATTAAATAAGTAAATAAACTCACATTGCATGGCCAAAGTGAGGGAGAGGAAGCTACCAGAAGAACAAAATGTATCACCAGTAGATTATTTCCAGCTTTGACACGTTTTAAATTAAAAGATCTCAGTAAGATGAAATTCACAAGCACATTATTGACACAGTAAACAAATATTTCAGAGTATTAACTCTATTACAGGACACGTTTGATTTTTCATCATTTTTGTAGATCGCACTTTGAACAACCTTAATTTGGAAACAGTTCTGACTGGACTGACCATCTTAAAACCTTTCCAATCTTACATGTTTAACGTGGTTTGTGTGAATGTTATACTTTGTACTTGAACTTTTTCAGTTTCGTCAGTTTTACTTCTCCTGGTTATTCAAAGAACATTCTCTGCTTATGAAGCTCATGCCACGGCAGCAGCAGCTAGCAGTAGCAAGTCTGGGACACTTTCAGCAGGAATTTTTGCAATATTTGTGCAGTAATATCAGCGTAATATGAAACTGGCAGCTGTGTCAAAATTTATGAAGTAGTTTTCTCAAGATTCTTTTAAAACCAGTGTTTAAAGAGGGAATTAATGGCATTTAGGAAGTGACCCTCTGTCAGACTAGTAAGGAGTTTATAAAAACGGTATGAGCTGAGCCACTTCAAAACTGGAGTGTTATCAAAAAACATAATAATCTTCAAAATTCCATAGTATTTTGTGTGAAATACTTTAATAATTATTTACACTGTTGTCAATTTCACACCACAAAAACAAAAGATGAAATTTCTGCTGAAAGTGTCTGCAAGCTAGCCATTAGCTTGCTAGTTTAAGCTAGCTGATGGCATATTTAATTAACTTTTGCCAGCTATCTATTGCTGTCACTATTTGCACTCGCAAATTATTATAGAATTCTACATAAAAACATTCATATTGAAGTTTCAATGGGAATAAAAAGATTTATAAAATACTGGTTTAATAAACAGTTATGAATCGGAGTTGTTAGGAAGACAGAAAATTCCTTTGGTTTTGTTCGGAAAAGATCAGGATCAAACTCGTTTTTCTCCAATCTAAGGATGTTCAATAAACTACCGTAATTTCCGGACTATTGGATGCACCTGAATATAAGCTGCGCCCAGTTTTGGTAAACGATTTCTCGAGGGCGGTCATCCAAGACTCCCACGAGCTCAGAGTGTCATTTTAAATGCATGATTCACTGACTGTATTTTGATTGTCTGCAAACACCTGTGCCCCCAGGGTGAGGAGGAGAGAACGGGGAGAGGCGGGGGATGAAGTCCCCCCCCCTCACTGTGACCTGTTCTGTAATTTCATTGGCCAGATTTTTTTTTTTTTTTTTTTTTACCTTTATTTATGCATGTAGTCTCATTGAGTCACGAGGACACACCCCACTAGAGAGACGTGTACTGGACAGCTATGTGAGCACCCGGGTGTGACGAGGCTAAATGTTTTGGAGGCATGAAGCTCGTTAGCCCGTCAAAAAAAAAAATCCATAAATTAGCCGCAGCATTGTATAAGCCGCGTTGTTCAAAGCATGTGGAAAAAAGTAGTGGCTTATAATACGGAAATTATGGCATCAACATAAGGTGAGCTACTAATAATTCATAATTTCTCTACCAAATCTTTTCTTCAAATATCTGAACTATTTAATATTTTTCACAAAGTCTCAGATTAATTGTATGTGCCCATTACATATGGTCTGAGCCTGAGGCACACCAAAGTTTAAGATACAGACACACTATTTTCTAAGTACATGTCAAAGCAGTGCACTATTTTTATTTGAACTTCTAACCTGTTATATTATAACTTCACATCGTCACGCCCTTGGTGGTTTTCCAGTTTTGCACCAGCTGCTGTTGGTAAAAATGTTGATATTTTAAACGTAGAGCAGACAGAGCGACTGCAAAGAGCCATCGGTTCTCTGTTTGAGGATGTCGTCAGTGGGATACGTCTCCCCTCACTTCCCCCTTTCTCTCTCCTAGCTCTCAGAGTCGGTGTCAGATGGACACAGTGGAGGTTGTGCTCCTTGCTGCTTCTGTGTGCAGGAGGAGGAGAAGGAGGCTGTTTGGTTTTGGGTTTGAAGGGGTTTTATTGTTCCATTTATCCAGGTTTCACAGGAACAGGAGCAAAAAGCGTACAACAGGTTACAAACTATCAGGTGCATCTTAACATCTCCATCTGCATCTGGCTCAGGTGAGTGGATTATGGACTTTTACTGAACAATTCTGACCACAGGACTTGAAAAATACTGTTTTAACTTCTAAAATTGTTTTTGTCAGTGTGCATGGCTCTCCAGAGATCAGCAAGACATGGTTTGGGAAATGTGTTCAATGCCAAATCAGAGACAGTTTCAGCCACAGCTGAACATGGAGCCGGTGTGTCTGGACTCCACAGCTCCAGACTAACCTGACACACAGTGTTGTTATTCCAAAATGTTAGTCTTTGTGTAAACTATTGCAGTAGTTATGGTTCAAGAGGAATCACCTGAACTGACTGAGTTTTAAGGCATGTTTCCATAATGTTTTAAAGAAAATAAGACTAAAGTGTCAATGGTGTAAATTACTTCAGTTTCTTCAGAAACCACAGTATAAACATGCCATGAGAACTTTGTGGGGTTTACAGGGACAGACAGTACTAACCAGCAGAAGACAACGCTCAAA
This sequence comes from Nematolebias whitei, assembly GCF_014905685.2. NCBI lineage: Eukaryota > Metazoa > Chordata > Actinopteri > Cyprinodontiformes > Rivulidae > Nematolebias > Nematolebias whitei. The sequence continues at coordinate 25,449,230 of NC_056513.1, forward strand.
ATGCGCTTTTTCTGTAACGATGGCCAAATTTTTAGTAGGTATCAAGAAAATCAAGGCCTATTCACAGTTGCCGGTGTGTTTATTTTCTAATTAAAGAATATCAAACTAATGCTCGTTTGTTCCGCAGATTGACCTATGGGGGTCGTTTACCATGGATACAACAGATCAACCAAACACGACTCAAGAGGAACCTTCTCTACTCAAAGCCACATCGTCCAACTGCTGCTTTTCAATGAATGATGAGAACCTCCTCAACCTGGATGACAGCACCAAGCTGGTTGGAGTTCAGGTTATTCTCATCCTGGCTTACAGCACTATCATCTTGTTCGGAGTCACAGGAAACTCTTTGGTGATTTACGTCGTGTACAAGTTTAAAAACCTGCGGACCGTGACTAACTTCTTCATTGTGAACTTGGCTGTGGCTGACTTGCTGGTCAACACACTGTGTTTGCCGTTCACCCTCGTCTACACGCTCTACGACGAGTGGATATTCGGTCAGGTTTTGTGCTTCATGCTGCCCTTTGCTCAGGGCATGACAGTGCACGTATCCACCATGACGCTGAACATCATTGCTCTGGACCGCCACAGGAGCATTGTACATCACATGGATACCAAGATGTCCAAAGACTTGTGTGCAATGGTCATTGTCTTCTCTTGGGCCATTAGCGCCTTACTGGCCAGTCCGCTGGCCATTTTCCGGGAGTACGGTTCCTTCAGTTTTTCCCCAGACGGTTCCATTCAAGTGTGTACAGAGAAGTGGCCAGGAAGCAGCATGAATGGACGGATCTACAGTATGTCAATGCTTCTGGTCCAAGTGGGCGTGCCTTTGGTCATTAATTCTGTTGCGTACATACGCATTTGGAACAAACTGAAGAAACACATGACGTGTGGTCGAAACGACCATCAACGAAGGAGCAAAACCACTAAGATGATGTTGACCATGGTGGTGGTGTTTGTCGTAAGCTGGTTGCCCTTCCATGCATTTCAGCTGGCGATCGACATCGACAGCACCGTTCTGCATATGAAGGACTTCAAGCTGCTCTTCACCGTGTTCCATATCATCGCGATGTGCTCGACGTGTGTGAACCCCATCCTGTATGGGTGGATGAACAACAACTACAGGACAGCCTTTTTGTCTGTGGTCAAATGTTACCGGCCCTTAAGCGTGAGGTATAGATGCTCTAAAGATGGAGAGAAAGAGAAGGATGAAGACAGGGTTTGTTCAGACTTCAGATCAACAAATCTGTAACTTGAAAATCAAAGAAGACTGAAAGTCACTTGATGATACAATGTTTTATTTTCTGCCTGGAGATTCTGCCTTTTCCAAATGAAAACCAAGGTTGTCGTTTTTTTTTCTTAAAGTAACTTAAGATTCCATTAATAAAGGGGGAATATCTTTCAAAATAACTGAGTTACTGTTTCTATTTCCACAATGAAGGCAGATCAGTTGTTTCTTACATCCCATACTGTGCACAAACAGTTTTTGTGGACACATTGAGTGACAATAAATGATACCTCAGACATTTCTGTCAATATATTTTTTTATTCTGTTTTTTGGGGGCTGTGGTGGCCATCTTGGCTTTAAATGTGCACCTAATCATTACATTTCAAAGGCTTTTATTTAAATCTGCCCATTGGTTCATGAGATATTTTGCAAACAGACGAACAGAAATAAATACAGGCCATTACATTGTTATCTGCCTTTCATCCTGGTGACAGTTTCTGTACAGGGTGTGTAAATATCACATCTGCTCTTTGAGTTTTAAAAGGTAATTTTAGGACTTGTTCATCTATCTCAGCATTGGACAGTCTTCATGACATTTTTTAAAATCTTCCCACTAAACGTTAGACGTCGAATGGATGCGCAGATCACGTCTATATTGAGTCCGTCGGTCAAGACCAATTCTAGACGTCTAACCATGACCTCACTTGTACGTCAGTATAGAGTTGCATGTTTGAACGTCGGACTTGGAGGTCATATAGACATCCAAGACAGGTGCAGGTGTGCCTTAAGTGAATCATCTTTTTTTTTTTTTTATAATCATAAGAATAACTGCACAGTTACTCTTATGATTATAAATTTGCACGACTTCGTTCATAAACCAACTGTTGCTATTTTCTGCGTTCATTTCTCTCGGAGCTTGTTCTGTTAATCCAGTAAAGAGGAACAATTTAAGGAGTGATAATTTATTCTCAAACCTTAGTCCAACTGTTTATAGTGAAATTTAAGCATTTGAGCATGGGCTTTGTTGGTTTTGAACCAGTTTGACATGATTGTCAACGAGGGAAAGAGCCGGCACCAGAGGAGGGGGCGTGCCAAAGACACCATCTTAGCACCAACATAACTGGTTTGTTCCACTTTGGAGTAAGCTGTTTTTGGGAAAAATCAGTTTTGTGTTGTGTGTTTCCTTGACTGATGAAGCCTTCTGGATGGAAGGTGAAACGTTTCAGCACAACAACAAAAAAAAGAAACGGTCCAGATGACCTGACTGAAAATTGTTGGATTGTAAACCTGGATTATTGAGCATGGACTTTGTACTAAACTAAATAACCTTCATCACTGAGGGAGAGAGAAATCCTTAGCGTTTTTGCATTGATTCCATTCACTAAATATATATTTTTGTTTGTCCCTGTCTAAAATACACAGAGAAGCACTCCATCACATCCCTGTAAGCACAAAGAAAACACTTAATATAGATTCTTCCTAAACGTTTTAATATTTTATGATGTAATTTTTCAGTAGCTGTCACAAGACATAGAGTACAATCATCTCAAGGCTGTTGGAAGCAGCCGAACACTAACTCGGAGGAAGTGGCTTTTTTATTTCAACTCACAAAGACAAGAATAAAACTACATTTTATTGGGTTAAAAAGATTAAATGCTTGAGCAATTCTCACCTGGTGCATCTAATTAACTTATGAGCTTTGTGCAAATGTGCTGTTAATATTCATATTAGCTTAATTTTAAGTTAAGTATGGTAATACACTTTAAAGTTTCTTACTACTGTACTTACTTCAGTTTGTTGAACAAACAGCTGAAATACTTTATTTGAATGACCAAATCAAAAACGTCCACATAATTTATCTCTTCACAAAGAATGCAAATAAAACATGGAATTTTTTTTTATGTCTGTGCGAGTCTCCGTTCATGATGACGTGAAGAATGAAGCAACAACTACTGGTATTTGCCATTTTCAACACCAAATACAAATCCCTTTTCAGCAGTGGTGCCGAAATCCTGGTTCTCGAGGCCCACTGCCCCTCACGTTTTAGAAGCTTTCCTGCTTAAACACATCTGATTCAAATCAGTGAATTACCTCCTCAGCATGTCAGCAGGTTATGAGGACACTTGTTGATAACACACTGATTTAAATCAGGTGAGTTGAGACAGGAAAATATCTAAAACATGCAGGACTGGGGGCCCTGAGGGGGCCTCTGCTTCACAGCCCACATTCTTTGGGGGAGCGCCTCAGCCTACTGAGGAATGGACGTTCTTGGACATAATCTAAACAATTGATATTTTTCAACCCCATATATGTCATTCAAGCACATTATTGCATGTTATTTGATCTAAAAGCTGAAGTGATTAAAGCAGAGGAAGATCAGAGTAAACCAAGATGGTGTCCATGGCTGGGTTCTGGGTTCTTTAGCATCGTTATCTGGGAACAGATAAACTCACTCGTTCATTTTTTGTACATGATTTGTCTTCTTCGGGGATTGATATCCCAGCAGTCAGTGGAGGAGAGTTAAGGTACAGTCTGGACAGGTTGCCAGCTCATCACCGATCTTAATGTAGTATCTCACTGTGCTGCAACTGTTGGAGACTAGTTGACAAAACAAAATTGTTAGAAATTTGAGACAAAATAGGGAAATTTTCAGTTGCGGTCTCACTGAACTCGTGTGTTTGCAACCAGAGAGCTCTGAGGTTGGACTTTGAGCAGCCAGCTTTTGAAAGCCTGCTTGCAAAATTGTATTATAGGCCTGGCGTATTATTTTGTTGTCTACCTCCACCCACATCATACTCATCTTGGCACGTTTTTTACCTGCTACCTTGGCAGCCGCCCACACATTTAAGAGATAATCAACTAGAGTACACTTTAGAAATGAAGACAGGCTAATATAGACCAATATTCAAAACTTATTATTAATCACTGAGTGGAGGCTGTCATAGCTTGGTGGTCAGTACCGCGGTCTTTTAATCCTGAGGTTGCGAGTTCAATCCCAGGTTGCGTAAGGAAGGGCATCCGACATAAAACAAATGGCCAAACCTTTCAAACGCGTTTGCTCGCTGTGGTGACCCCTCAGTAAAGGAGCATCAGAAAGGAACACTATTATTACTCATAGTAGTTTTTAGACATGCACATTTGAATGAATAGTTTTTTGTCAAAGCTATACTTTTGCGTGGGTGTTAAAATACAGCGCTAGTGCTTTTGAGATGGGTTGAAGATGCTTGTTACGAATGTGAACATTTTTTGAGAAAAAAAATTGGTGCACCATTTTTTTCAAACTCAAGCAAAAACAGTATGCACCTCTGCTACTCAAATGAGAAAACTGCGAACCATCCTAAAGGTTTCCAGATACTTTGAAAACTATTTTGCCAGTGTTGTTTACCAACAGTTGCAGCAGATACAACCTTAACACAGAGACACACAAGACAGGGAACCGTCTACTCCTAATGTTGAAATTGAGCCGTCAGTTGATCTCACATGTATGTTGTTAACTGTGGGAGAAGATGTGAAGAAAAACCTCAACCATGCGAGAAGAAAAGAAAGAAAAGTACAGTGTGCTGACAGGTACAAACACACCGCAAAGAGCTACATGCACAGCAAACAGTTAAACACACAGCAAATGCACAATATTTAGTTAAACACACAGCAATTAGTTAAATGCACAACATACAGTTAAATGCACAACATACAGTTAAATGCACAGAAAACAGTTAAATGCACAGCAAACAGTTAAATTCACAGCAAACAGTTAAATCCATAGCAATCAGTTAAGCATATAGCAAACAGTTAAAGGCACA
>NC_056513.1:25454264-25473403 GCF_014905685.2 Nematolebias whitei
AAACGTACAGCAAACAGTTAAATGCACAGCAAATAACTAAATGCACAACAAAGAACTAAATGCACAGCAAAAAGTTAACACGCATCAAACAGTTTTCATGTTTATCTTGTTTGTCTATGAAATAGCAAATTACTGTACATGATTTAAAGCCACTGTCTTGCCAATGCTAAATTTTCTGCCTTACTTTACATTTAATAGATATGTTTTGTTTTCTTACAATGCCAAAAAGTCTCTTTATTGAGGGAATGTGTATATCTTTGTATAATATGAAAGTATTATGACTTTAGAAAGTGGCTGCTCAGGTATAATGTATTTACATGGATCTGGTTCCATACAGTGGTGTAGTCTATGTGATACGCGGGTGTTCAGAGTATATCCACTAAAAAAGCTTGGGAATTTCAGTATACTCACTTAAAAGTGCCCAATGATACGAGTCCATGTCATGCATCATTGCCAGTGATACATGACATGGACTCGTATCATTGTCAACACATTTGTAACAATTTGTAGACACATTGAGTTGGTTCAACCCGTTTTGTGTATAATTAATACTTCTGTACTAAACTATTTAATACTTGAACATGTTTTGCTTTGATACTGTTTTCTAAATTCTATAACATGTTTTAATACAAAGTCAACTGTTGTACAAAGTTTGTTGTACATTTATTCAAATAAAAGCATCAGAGAAATTTCAAAATGTTCAATACTCTTAAAAATCAAAATAAATTAATGATTACCTTGTACTAACCGGTGTACTTTGGTTTCTAAGCACAGTAAACCCACTACACAAATGTAGACTACACCACTGGTTCCATATGATTTGGTGGTCAAGTCCCCATACTAGTCTGGTCCACTTCCATTTTGCAGAGTGAATTTGCAGCGTTTCTTTACTTGCAGTTGTTTTGGGGATTTTTAGTGCGTTTGGTATTTGCAGCATTTTACCTTTGCATTTGTTTAGCTGTTTGTACGTTTCTCCTTCTATTTTCTGTGATCGCAGAATTCTTGTTTTGTAGCTTTTTTTTGTCGCATTTGTTTTTTGTGAGTTTTCATCATTCATGTGTTTGCAGCGCGTTTAGCTGTTTGCGGCTCATTTGCACCTGTCGGACACTGTATAGGAAAGAAAGTCTGTATCGCTGATATTCAGACCTTTCTGTGATTACATCACACCACCCTGCTGCATCATGATTATATCTGAACTGGCAGTGGATAAAACTGAAGCAGATATGAGTACGTTCAGGAAATACATGTGACGTTGGACTGAACCTTGACATTTACTGCAGTCCAGAGCTGAGGTATGCAGGTGTTTGTATTCAAGAAAATGAAAGAGACTTTCTCAGAAGACAGAAGAACAGAGTACCACCCTCATCCTGGCTCGTCTTTGTTCAAGCGTTTTAATTACCCCAGCTTGATTTTTGCAGCGATTACACCAGTGCTCAGGCCCTGAAGAGCTCTTCCTGTTGACTACGTCCTCACTGATTACCTTTACATGTACGTGAGGAGCCGAGGGACTGGGACATTAGGTCCAAGTCTCCGTTTTTAGTAAGCTATTGATGGTGTATTCATCATTAAGTCAATAATTGTTTCTTTAGCTGTCCGACAGTATTGAGCAGCTGCTCCCGTAACAACGTTCACTTTCAGGATGGAAAACGGTCCACTTGCTGATTAGCTGAAATGAACAATAGCTTTGAAACAAATTAAATTACTCATCTATTCTAATGCCTCTTGTCTTTGGACTTTCAAAAGTCAAAGGATTTTAATTCATCCACACAAACATCTCTTGGCTCCAGCTGGTACATATTAATTTTAGATTAATGTTATGTTGCCGGTGGAGGATTGATTTTTGTCTGAACAATTCAGTTGTGCCATAGAAAAGTGAAGTCAGTAGCAAAAAGGAGTAACATTATATTGACCGAGACGGTGCAAATGAAAAATAGTGTCCTATTAGTAAATCTGGCTTCTTTAAAAGTATATTTATTTTTAGGAGATTATCATTAATCTGCTATTTCAAAGGGATGCCAGCATGACAATATAGGCAATCTTATTTCATTAGTTTCTTTTGGCTGCTTCCTTCTTCAGAGGTCACCACAGAGAGAAAACTTATATGAAAGATTTGGTTATTTGTTTTACGCCGGATGCATTTCCTAACGCAACCTGGGCTCGAACCCACAACCTCAGGATTACACTGACCACTGAGCTACCACAGCCCCTATCTTCAAACATAGTCTTATTTTACTAAATTATAAAAAAACATCTGCAGCATGTTTTATGAAGGTCATCAAGAAAATTAAAATAGCTGAAGTCACAGTGTTTGTGCTTTCTTACAAGGTGTGGAAAAAGTGTGGAATTAGTTTTTAGTATATATATATTTTGTGTGTATATATATAAATATAAATAAAGGAAAATTAAACTTAAAATATATTTCTATTATAGAGTATGTGTCTTAATTTCTAAAAAAACAAACAAAAAAAACAAATCTTTGGCAAAGTCCCTTCATGTCTTTTTGTTGTCCTGAAATGTGTCCACTGCTTAAGAGGAGGTGAATCCCTTGATAACATGACGACGACTGTATTTGTGATTTACATGGATATTTACAACAAAAACATTTTACGTAAATTGAAATTAACATTTTAAAATTCCTTTGACCTTTTTTTTTATAATGAATTTACATCTATCAAAAAACAAACACTGTACTGAGAAGTACCTGTACAATCGGAATAGTACAAATGTGGTGATTAGAAGTGAGCGGTGTATTCAATGAATTCCCTAGAAATTCAGAAAATGAGCAGAAATCCTGGATTCATGCAGATTTTAACAAGCGAATTGTATTATTACAAAACAACGCATCAGTTTCTGTTTTATATTAGACATATTAACTCCTTACATCAACATTATTAAATGTTTGTTTAACAACTTCGTCACATATAATCCAAACTATTCCAGGAACTGAAAACACAGCTGCACACACCTGCTGCACATAAACACTATAGTTGTGTTAAACTTAATATTTACTAAATATTGAAATTGACTAAATGTTGAAAACGGGTTTTATTTTTATTTTTTTCTACACCTGGCCACTTACATGGCTCTGCTGTTTCTGCTCCAATCTATCATGTGTGGAGACAGGATAGATTTGAAATAGGAAACTAAAGAAAGTGCATTTCCTGTGAAAATGCAGTGTGAATGCTTATTGCAGATGAACCTGCTGAAAAACAGCTGAAATGAGCTAAAAACATGCTGACGTGTAGCTGAAATGTAAGAACAAGCCTAGATTAGCAGAAGAAAACAGAAAGAACACATATTTGCTGAATTAGGTTTAAATAAGCAGAAATGAGCTCAGAAATCAGGAAATCAGCTAAAAAGCTGAAATTAGCATAAAAACAACAACAACAAAAAACAGCTGAATGGTAGCTGAAAAGACAGAAAGAAGCTTAACCTACCAGAAGGAACTGGAAAGAGCTGAACAAAAAAAAAAAAGTGGAATTAGCTGAAAAAGCTAAAAATTTGCATTAAACCAGTTAAATATCAGTTGAAAGAGCAGAAAAAGCTGAAAGGAGCATAACAAGCTGAAATTCGCAAAATGAAGTTAACTAGGCTGAAAGTAGCAGAAATTACCACAAAAAAAAAACCTTGAATTTATTTGAAAACAGCTGAAATTAGCTTTAAAATCCTTTAATGGTAGCTGAAATGGTAGAAGAAGCTTCAATTAGCAGAAGAAAGCAGAAAGAACATGTTTGTCCAATTAGGCTGAAAGAAAAAGAAATGAGCACAAAACATCAAAATTATCTGAAAAAAGCTGGAATAATAATTTCTAATAATGTCTTTAATGTCTGTTTGTAGTATTTTATATTGCTTTATAATGTAGCTGTTTTTGTTTTGTTTTAATATAATTTCTTTTATTTACTTTATTTTATATACTTTTTATATGATTGTCTATTGTTGTCTGTACCTCATCTGTGTTCGTTGTTTAAAACAGGTCTCTTTTGTAAATGAGTCCTCATGGCTCAAAGAGACTAACCTGTATAAATAAAGTTTGAATGAATGAGAAAAATAAGTTAAAAAAAGCTAAAAACTAGCTTAAAAAAGGCAGAAAGAAGCTTAAATTGCAAGAAGGAAGTGGAGAGAGCACATTTTTTCTGAATTAGGTTGAAAAAAGTTGAAATGAGTGCAAAAAATGTGGAATGAATAGAAAAAGCTAAAATTAGCATAAAAACAGCTAAATAGTAGCTGAAATAGCAGAAAAAGCTGAAACTTGTCCAAACTGGTTGAGAGGAAACCAGCTAAAATTAGCTGAAATAATTTAGAAGAAGCACAGAAATTTTGTAGTTAGCAGAAATAATCTGAAAGAAGCACAAAACAGCTGACAAAACATTTACAACTGCATAGGAAGCTGAAAGAAGCTGAAGCAGAACAAAATGTGAAAGGAGCAGTAAAAGGTTGTAAACAGATTCAAAGATTTGACGGATGTAAAATGAGCTCAGTTCATTTTCTATGAGGAAAAAGTGGCAGAAAAGGCTAAATATTTCAAAAAGCTAAAGTTGCACTAATACCAAAAGTCCTAGTACCCTTTTCCTAAAAGAGCTGAACGTTTTTATATATGAATTGTTGAAATAGTACACAAAATGTGGAATGAGTATCGCTTCGAAAAATGTACGGAATGGATCACAATAGTGTGAATTCTTCATAAACATTATTAAATGAACAGAAACCGTTCTCATACAGGGTTTGTTGTAGATAAAATGTTTTATTAAACGTGCACAGAATAATTAAATGCATGAAGATGTATTTTTATTTTGTATTTGAATAAAAAATATCAAACATACATTTATTTTCAATCCAATAACCAATTATTTATCATGGGAAGCTCATAATGGTAATAAAACTATGTTTTCATCTTTCCACAGTTTGTGTATCAGGACATAGACGTCATCACAACTGAAGATAAAAAGGCAGGTATTATTGCTTTATTTTTATTATTATTATACAAATTTTGTTATTGTATGGCATGAATAATTAGTTTCCCAAGTATTACAGTGAATTAAAGTAGAATGCTGAAGGTGTACATTACCATATAAGCCAACGTTCAAGGTTTTAAAGTGATGATTCAGACATTTTAAAGTAGTGTTCTGTAGAAAGGTTGCCAACAGTTAATATCTTACCTGTTGTAGATCACTTTTTGAATGGTGCCTGTTCTGAACACATTAATGAGAAAACAGATAGACCAAGTTGGGTCAAGAAGACCAAAGTGGAAAACTATTGTCCTAAAATATTTTAATCTCCACTCTAAAAGAAATTGTTGCAGTTCATGCAAACAATGTTTTGTAAAGATTTAGACCAAGTCACATTGGGATTATATGATCTTTGGTTTGTTACCAACAATGATTTGTGTGAAACATGGTTTTACTGCAAAACTATTTAAAAGAATTATACTAAATAAATAAATATATATATATATATATATATATATATATATATATATATATAAATGAATGAACAGTCATCAAAAGTGGTCTAAAATCAGATTAAAATGTTCAAGTTTACATTTTTATTGCGTAAACATTTGTTTTTAAACGTTGCATTGCTTTCATAAAGTTTCTATGCCAAGTTGCACCTGGTAAGTTTCATTTTGCAATCATCGATATGAACCACCAGTCAGCTTGGCCTTCACTGTAACCAATGAATTTTATATATAAATTTTTTTTTTTTAAATCTGAATTTGTAAGAGTGAGAGTGTAAATGTTTTTGAAATAGTGTTTGTGTGAAGTGAAACAAATATTTTTGAAACTGGAGTTGTTTTAAGATGGCAGCTGTCATCTTTGATCAGATTTGCTCAGACTAGCCATTGATTAAACACAGTGGTTCCCAACACTGGTCCTTGAGGAACACCGTCCTGCATGTTTTAGTTGTTTCCCTGCTTCAACACACCTGATTCAGTGATTTAATTACTTCCTCACATTCTGCAGAATGAGGGAGTGGTGGTGCAGAGGTTAGAGAAGGTGGGTCTGTGATCGGAAGATCGTCGGTTCAACTCCGGGTACTGACAACATCAAAATGTGGGTAGGAAAGGTGAAGCATCCATACCTACCTCCACCCTCATTTGCCTTGAGCAAGGCCCTTAACCTCCACCATCTGCTCCCCCGGGCACCCTAGATAGCAGCTCTCTGCTCCACACAGAGGGCTGTGGTAGCTCGGTGGTCTGTGGTTGTGTCAGGAAGGGCATCCGGCGTAAAAATAATTGCCAAGTCTTCGTGCGACTGAGTTCGCTGTGGCGACCCATAAAGAAGGGAGTAGCCAAAAAAAAAAGAAAGTTCTGCAGAAACCTGTTAATTACCCATTAATTAAAAGCAGGTGTGTCAGAGCAGAGAAACAACTAAAGCATGCAGGATGGTGTTCCTCAAGGACCAGGGCTGGGAACCCCTGGATTAAAGAGCCATCTCGCACATATATTAAAGGGTAATGTTTCTACAGAAACTCACCTAAAACACCCTAAATTATCCCTATAATACACAGAACATTACCTGAAAAACCCAAAGTGTCACATTTAACAGCTGCATAACAAATTGCCTGGTACTATGCATTATGTAATTGTGCTTTCATTTAATGGTGTCAACAATAGAAAATTATGGACTTCAGATTTTACACCGCTCAAGAAGAGAGTTGAGTGGGAGATACCTCAGTTTGGTGTTGAACAAGGACACACACACACACACACACAAATGATCCTAGATGAGCATTTGTTAAAACTCTTTAATTTAGATGTGTTTATTTTAAATCTAATTACAGTACAATATCACATCCTAAATGTAACTGGATTCCTCTTTAAATAACCAGAATGCTCAGTTATTTGTTGTGAAAGGCGATCATGTGAACACACGCTGCTGTGCGGCGCACTGTTAAGATTATTCTGCCCATCAGCGTGCAGATAAACTCATAAAACACAGATGTAGAACCTGAGAGGGTCAACCAAAGTGTTGGTGCCTGTGCCCATGAAGGACGGATTTATGCAGAGGGAAAGGTGGTGATGAGGTCGTGGCCCTCCGGTGGTCTCATTCTGGCTCGAGCATGAATCTCGCAGTACAGCTGCCCTTCCACGAAGAAGTAACCCATCTGTTTCAGGTTGACGTCGCAGTCGGAGCACACAAAGCAGCCGGGATGATGGTACGTGTCCCGAGCTTTCACCACCGTCCCGCTGCAGCATCACAAACCCACAGAAATCAGTTTACAGCAATGATTTGAGCAACTTCATCATTTACTGTTCAGAAATATGCACCCACTACTTTGAATGTGCAAAAAAGAGAACATTTATCATTTATTATATATTTTACTATTATCTTCAAACTAGGCCTGTCACAATAAACAAACATTTAATCGCATGATAAATGAAAACTTTCAACCTCATTTCAATTTATCAGCTTCATTATTTCTTCGTCTCTCTCTTTCTACTGAAGACACTGGATGACAAAAAGCTCAACTCTGTTTTAACCGTCCAAAATCAGTTTTTGGATCGTTAAAAGCAGCAAAGCTGAGAAGCTACGTTACGAGCTAAGCTAACAGGCCGACCTCAGGAAAAAACTCCGTCTTGTCAAAGCTCCAAAATTCACGTTTGAAACCCGTGCCGTTCTGTAAAAAGTTGTTTTTCTCTGCAAAAAGAAGCTGAGAACTTGTTTACAGATGTTTTTATTAAAAGCTTTGTGTGAAAAATGCTATGCTAAAGAGCTCAAACCACACCGAGCGTCCGCCATTTTGAGAACCAAAAAGCAGGAACGAGAGACAGCCCATGTCACGTCAAGGGGCAATAATTACTAATTATTGTCAAATTGCAAACGATATTATCGTTTATCGCAATAATTTCTGAGACAATTAATCGCCCAGCAAAATATGTTATCGTGACAGGCCTACTTAAAACATTTTCAAAGAGTAACTGTCAGGGGTATTTATGTAAAGGTCATGGATGTAATCACTTACTGATGTTAAATTATTGTAGAACCATGTGTTAGAGTCTTTTTGTCTACTCAGAAAGGAGCCTGCATAACTGACAACTTCTGATGCCTTCAAATCTGTGAGCTGTGAAGCAGAGGCCGTCTTGACATCACCTCTGATTAGTATTATAAGTAGACTTCTTTATGCTGTCTGCAGGCAGACCTTGTGACCACAGTAACATCTTTGTAAGCCTGTTTTCAATTCTGCGCCTCACGCAAGTAAAACTGGGTTGAAAAATCTCCTCGTTATTCTCTTGCATGGCTTATTTAAGTAATGAGTTGATGAAAGGGTAATTAATTTATCCAACAGTAACTGATATATATATATTTTTTTTTTGGAGGGGGGGGATAGAGTGGGGTTGGTGATTCATTCACCCATAATGCACTTAAAATGCTGCCAGTTTTATTCATATATATTTTCATTTGTTTATCCTATGTCATGTTTCATTGCTCTGGTGTGTAATTTTCTTAGTACTTATGCTAAATGCCAACGCATCACATGAGATGTTTGTTTCTATTACATTAAACTGAGATGTACCAGAACATTTTATCTTATTTAATGAACATATTGATGCATGCTCAGCCCTAACGTGAGCCACATGTGATTCTATTTTCACTCACACAATCCCGTTCCCACACTTGTCGCAGATGGGCAGTTTCTGCAGGTTTCCTGTAGGCGGAGCAGCTTTGGTTGTGGGGGCCTTCACGGTCCGAGTCACAATGGGCCGAGTGCCTGACCAGGGCAGAGAGAAACCACTGAACAAAACAAGCCTGAATGGCTGGAGGGCATAAATTAAAGGAAAACACTTGAGAGATATGAGGCAAGAACACTTGAGGGATGTACAATAACCTCTTGTCTCCTAATTGACGATTCCTTTTGGTTCTAACCATATTTTATAGTTAAACTCCAGCAGGACAATTTGGTTTCTGTTCAGTGGAGGACAAACACAGAGAAGTGCTTTTGTATTGACAGATTATGCTGCTTTAACAGCACTTGAATAAAGAAGAAACACGGTAATAAAAAAAGTCTCATTACTGTTAGGAACCTCTGTATTTCCTCTAGTCTTTTATGCAACAATGTATTATAAAATAAAAGCTTAAGGTTGGTTAATGGTTGTTGTTTTAATATTTGCCTCAGTTTGGCTACAACACGTTAATCATGTGGATAAATTAAGTAAACCAAAACAAAAGGCATTTCCTGCAATTGTGCTGAAAGGCTTATGAGCTGAAGAAACTGAAATCAAATACTGTATTTACAAGTAAAAGAAGCAGAACAGTTCTAGTAGCTCAAAAAAAAAAAATAATAATAGCAGCTAAACAGTAGCTAAAAGCTAAAAGGAATGAAGATAGTTGAAAGCAAAAAATATTAAAAGACTGGCTGAAAGATAAAAACAAAAGATTAGCTCAAGATAAAACTCAAAAGCAGCAAAACACTAAGTCAAGCTAAAAGTAGCTAGAACACTTGTTAAAAATACCAAAGACACCAGCTAAAGGTTATAAATAGTAAAAGCCTAGTTAAAAGTTACAAGAAGCAAGAGGCTAGCAGAATGCTAAAAGGAGCAGAACACCAGTTAAAAACAAAAATGAACATTAGCTAAAAGCTAATATACGATAAGCAAAACGCCTGGCAAAAGCTAAAATAATATGTTAGCTGAAAGTTGTAAAACCCCAGCTAAAAACAAAGCAGAAAGTTAGCTAAAAGCGAAAAGAAGAAAAGCACAAGATCTAATTGAAATAAATAAATAAATTAATAAGTGTAATGTAAAAGCTAAAAGTAAAAGAACACTAGCTAAATGCTTAAATGAGATAAAGCATGAGATAAAAGTACCGAAACAAACGTAGACGCTAAAAGTAGCTAAAGGCTACCTAAAAACTAAAGTAGCAGAGATGTAGCAAAAAAGTAAAGAAATGATGAAGCAGGTTTCAAAGATTTTTTTGGATGAACTGAAGCAATTTCAATATATTTATATGAGGAAAATATTTATTAAAGTTAAGTAAATTGAAAACTTACACAGACCAACAAATATAGCATCCATATCCTGAATGACATGAATGTTTTGAAATATGAATGACAACTATAGCACACAGTATGGCAGAGGTAGGTAAACTACAAAACTGTATATAAAAATAAAGGCTGGGGGATGGGGTGGGGTGTGAAAGCTAATTCAGAATCCACTCAATTAAAAAAGAAAGAAAAATAAACACAATCAAAACACACACTAAGGTATTCTATTATGAAGAGTTAGCACAGGGCTATTCAACTAAATTGCTCAGGGACACAGTTACTGAAAGTCAAGAGCTCAGGGTCCAGACATTCAGCAGTTATTGTCATTAAATTTGTTTTATGGTTTAAAATCTAGTTTTATTTAAAAATTAACCTTGGCCGAACTGAGCTCACCCGTGGGCCTAATTGGGCCCCTGGGCCACCAGTTGAATAGCCCAGGTTTAGCACAAACATGAGCAGGTATGCTGACTGAGAAGCTGCAAACATCTGCTGCTAAAGTTAGCCGAGCGTCTGTGGAAAAGCTCCTGAGAAATGCTTTTATTGTTTTGGAGGAAATGCATCATCTGGGAAGGAAAAGCTCACCATCACTGTCGATAAACTCCTGCAGGGCTTTAAAGGAACCAGACTGCCGAGGTTCCTGGGGCTCTGCTTCTTCTTTCTGCAACATCCGGTACACATCAGAATCCTCGATGCTGCTCAGAGTCCTGGGACTGAGCATTCAGAGACACAAGTACACGTCAAGTACACGTTGCTTCGTACACAAACGAGCCAAATATCTGAGGAGGCTGCAGCATGCTAACTTTGCCTTTAAGCAAGGTAAATATCAAATATTAAAGTTTTACAGACAGAATACTTTTTGTGGTGATTTACAAAATGTTGATGCACAATCAAGACATTCTTTTTGTCGTGTTAGATGTTTATTTGCTTATGCAAAAGTTATGAGACTTCTTTGTTACATACAAACCGTGAAACAGCCTAAAAATGCTTTTAGCTAACGAAGCTCTGTTCATGTCAGTGTCTGGATAGCAAGTGGTTTTTGTAAAAATGGACAACAGATGATATTCATTCAACCTTTATTTATACTGATTACTCCCATTGAACCTCGGGAACTCATTTACAAGAGAGACTTGATATATGGCTATTTTCCTGCGGGGTCCCACAAGGCTCCGTTCGTGGGCCCCTTCTGTTCTCATTGCATCTGCTCTCCTTGGGGTCTATCCTGAGGAAATATGGTCTTTCATTTCATTGTTATGCTGATGACTGTCAGATTTATCTGCCCTTAAAACCCAACAGCTCCAGCTCCATTTGCCCTCTGTTAAAATGTCTTCTTGATGATATCAAGGCATGGATGGCTTCAAATTTTTTAAGTTTCAATGATCAAAAAATTGAAGTCATTGTGTTTAGCCCTAGCTCTACTGCTGTCACTGATCCCGCTAATCATGACTCTCTTCAGCCTTATCTTAAGCAGTCTGTTACGAATCTTGGGATGGTGTTAGACTTGGAATTTAAGTTCAATAAACAGATGTAGTTTGCATGTTCTCTCCGTGCATGCATGGGTTTTCTTCAGGTACTCCGGTTTCCTCCCACAGACCAAAAAACATGCATGTTAGGCTGATTGGTAACTCTAAATTGTCCCTAGGTGTGAGTGAGAAAGTGAATGGTTGTTTGTCTTGTTTGTCTCTATGTGGCCCTGTGATGGACTGGAGACCTGTCCAGGGTGTACCCCGCCCCTCACACAGTGATTGCTGGACATGGGCACCGGCGACCCCCATGACCCAAAATGGAAGAAGGAATGGTAAAAGATAATGGATGGATGGAAGGATAAACAGATTAACTCTGTTCTTTAAAAAAAAAAACTTCTTCCAATTAAGGCAGATCGCTAAACTTAAGTTCATGCTGTCCAGATCTGACCTTGAAAAATTAGTCCGTGCATTTGTTACATCTTGGCTGGACAACTGTAACACACAAATGTTGGGGTCAGTCAGGCTTCACTTTCCCGTCTCCAGCTCATCCAAATGCTGCAGCTTGGCTATTAACAGGAACATGTAGGTTTGAGCAAATTTGACTGGTTTTGTATGAATTTGTCCAAACATTACTTTTTGAAACAATTTGAAGAAAAATGTTATTTTGATCCTGATGGTTGCACCACAGCAAACTCAGATTAAATTAAACAATCAATTTTTTTAATTTATAAAATGCTAAGTTTTTTAAGGACAGCTTCTTTTTTGTACAAAGCTACTACCTTTAACCTGTGGTATTTCACATAATTTCAACATCAAATATTGCATTCAGTGTCATAATTTATGTTTTTGATGTTGCGAAAGCTAAGTTGATTCATTCAAATCTCCATAACAGATAAGACATTAACATTAAAACAAACCCTCACTTAAATGTTCAAGTGTTAGTCCTTGCAGAAATTGTAAAATTTTAGGTTTAAAAATTAATACCAAAGTCAAAGCAACAATAGGCTAATTCCGGTGGATAAAGGCTAAACTCAATAAAAAAGATCAGGCAGTAAAAGGATTTAAACAAGGACAAATGGACTTCTCAAGCAATCATCAAATGCAAACTCAGCTTTTTGTGAAGCTGCCATGTTTTTAAAAGTCAAGTATGCCGCCATAAGGGCGGCTCGCCTGTAGGGGGCGCTAGGGTGCTGCCCATCTGGAACTACTCACCATTTTACATTGAAGAATGAAAACTTAAAAAAAATTTAATAAAAATGAAATAATAAAATAAAAATGTTTCAAAATATATGTATATATTTTTTGTTGTTGTGTAGGATAAATATTTTATTGTTAAAGATGAGCTACGTTTGTTTCAAAAAACGTCTGATTGGTGACAAATTTTCGTTCCCTGCCGGTGTATGAATCTAATGCGTCATAATTAAAAGTAAATATTAATCAGAAGTATAAAATGTAAGGTGGAAGGTTAAAGTCTCAGTTAATGAAGTAATTTCAATAAAAACTCTTATTGATGTGGATTTATAAGTAATAAAGGTCTACACAAAAGAAAGTCATGAAGTGCACACAAAGCAAGCAGCGTTTTCTTCACTGCACTCCTGATTTTGGCAGTGGTTATTTTCTGTACGTGGTACAGAACATTTTTTTTTCCCCGTTACCGTATATATTTATCTGTATTTATCCATAGATTTGGGATGGGGTATCTTTGTGTTTGGTGTTCTAATAAATAAATAAATAAAAATGCATACAAAATACAATTATTATCTTCCTTTTTATGCGCCTCTTGTACAGCTTACAGTTTTATTCTTCAGCAAGTGTTTTGTTAGATTTTATCTCATTCAGGGCAGTTGGACCAAATGACAGAATGTCTTTTAACTTCCACCTTAAAAATTTTACCAGGACTGTCCATCCTTCCATCCATCCATCCATCCATCCATCCATCCATCCATCCATCCATCCATCCATCCATCCATCCATTATCTTTACCCACCTCTTCCTTTTTGGGTCGCAGGGGTCACTGGTGCCCATATCCAGCAGTCACTGTGCGAGAGGTGGGGGACACCCTGGACAGGTCTCCAGTCCAGAGACAAACAAGACAGACAACCATTCACTCTCTCACTCACCTAGGGACAATTTAGTTACCAAACCGGAGTACCCGGAGAAAACCCACGCATGCACAGAGTGAACATGCAAACTCCACCCAGAAAGGCCCCCGGCTGGGATTCGATCCAGCAACCTTCTCAATGAGAGGCGGCAGCTCTACCGATTGTGCCACCGTGCCGCCCCATTACCAGGACTGCCTTCTGCATAATTAATTTTTTTTTCATTTACCCTTTATTTATTTATACAGGTGAGCCACGAGAACTCATTTTCAAGAGAGACCTGTTTAGGGAGCAGATGGGGGTTAAGGGCCTTGCTCAGGGGCCCAGAGTGGGGCGAATGAGGGTGGAGGCAGGTGTGGGTGTTTCACCTTTGCCACCCACTTTTTATGTTAACGGTACCGGGAGGTGAACCTGCGACGTTCTGATCACAGGACCATCTTCTCTAACCTCTGCGCCACCACTCCCCATAATGGTACAAAACTTTGAAAAGATTTGTCACTGAAGGATGCATGAAAACCGATATATGAGAATTTATCACGTTATAATTGGAACAAAACTGAAACTGAGTTTGAATCAGCATCCATTTAGTTCAGAATTAGGATTTGGACAGGTTTTTGTGTGTGTGTTTGTGTGTAATTGTGAACTGGTTGAACACAATTTGTTGCAGCAACCACCTGTCAGACTTGGGGTGAACCAGGCCTCGCATCTGACCCTCCATGGCGTCCTGGATGTTGCCAGAGGAGTAGAGGCCTATGGGAGTGTTGTAGGACGTGCTGACCACCTGGCGCTTGTCATCGATGTTTGCGGCTGCGACAAACGGCTGAGCTCTCCGGTTGTGTGCTGTGCCAATCGGTTTATGCTCCTTTAGATAACAGAAGGAGACAAATACACATTTTTATTCTAATAATGAGGGGAAAAAACTAGGGGAAGCATCAAGTCTATTAACAGTAAAGTTGAAAAAAGTCTTACAAACCTGCTGCTCTGCTTCCAGGTTTATTTTAAATGGATGAGCTCTCCCTTCCTCCATCACACGAGGAGACCATAGTCTGGATTCATTCCTGAGATTATGCACACAGAACACGTCAACATGACATTTCAAAATATAAACTTTGTCTTCAAGTTTGCAGAAGAAAGTGAAATTCCTTGAAATTTCATTCCAGTTTGGTCTTGTTATTTTATTGGTGATTTATCATATTTTTCACCATATAAGTCACACCTGTTTGCATAAATTTGCAAGTCCTGTGACTTATACACCAAAGTGACTAATATACATGTTTTTTCTCCATATTTATAACCCAAGTTATGGCTGAGTCTGATGATTTCATTCATTCTGACATGGAAAACATTGAACACTACCATTTTCAGCCACTAGAGGGCCCTCGAGAAATGTGGCAAGCCAAGTGTCATTAAAAGGTAAAAGTGGCTATTAATGAGACACTCGGCTTGCCATACAAAGCCACCTTCGTCTTGCTGCAGAACTGGAGCAAACGTCAAATCAGCTGCATTTCACTGCACCACCCAGGAAAAATGCAGCTGATTTGATAATTAAAGTGCATTTATTAAGGAAAAATTAGACTGAGATTCACCTTTGCTATAATTTCGAGCAAACAATTTTTTTTTTTTTTTTCATTTAGCCTTTATTTATCCAGGTTAGTCTCATTGAGCCACGAGAACTCATTTTCAAGAGAGACCTGTTTAGGGAGCACATGGTGGGGGTTAAGGGCCTTGCTCATGGGCCCAGAGTGGGGTGAATGAGGGTGGGGGCAAATAATTGTTTTTAAGTGATAATCTTGTTAAAAGTCCTCCTGTCCACGCTCCTGCGGCCGCCATTTGGCAGTCAATCGATTTTTGATACAACACCGGCCAACATTTCCAGGTGGTCAGCGGTGACGCGTAATAGATGCGACTTATACGGCGAAGTGACTTATTTATGCTTTTCCCCACTTTATTAGACATTTTTGGACTGACGCGACTTGTACGGCGGCAAGCACGGTATGTCTAATTGTTGAATTATTTTCTTACTTTTATTATCTTTCATATTTTTCCTACTCTTAGTTTTAAGCCGGCGCACGTCAAAAATTCCATATTGTTTTACTCTCACCACCTGCGGAGACACCGTCTTCTGCCTTGCCCCCCAGTCAGAACTAGTTCTCACAGCACTTTGCACTGAGTATTCTGTGGGAGGTCAGAACTTTGTGGTGATGTTTGTTGATGAAAAGTAGCCACAGAGCAGCAGCTGCTAAGGATCTGCTGGCCGAAGGTGTGAGAAAATCCAACCATCCGTACAACTGTTGCAGTTAAAAAGTCAAATAAAACTGATAGAGATAGTCAAAGAACTTGTCTAAGGAGATTGGCACGTTTAGTGCAGAGGAGAGAGCACAGACAGCTCTCCATAGACTGGGAAGGAGTGCTCCTCAGCCATGTTCCTTCACCATCTGTCAGAAATGGAGGCCTCTTTGTGACAAATGTACAAACTAGCATTTCTCCTCAGTTAACAACAGAAATACCAGATGTTCCTCCTCCAACTCTTTTATCAGCAACTAAAAATACAGTCTGAAACCGTGCCGTCTGGGTTGATTCTGAGTGACGTGTGCTGCAGAGGGAGGACGTATTACGACTTCTCCCCCACTGCTTCTCCTCACAGTATGAATAGTCCGTGCGAAAATGATAGTCTCAAATCACATCAGCGAAACTTTGTGAAGTATAATGGTGCTCCTGCTCTTAAGAAGGAAAAAAAAAAGATGTTGCTTCTGGACTTCAAAGAGGGTGTGTTTGATAAGGCTATTAGTTCAAATGAAAAACTACAGTGAAATCAATATGACATGTAGGTTTTGGTCAAAGCCTTACATCTGTCAGTGTGCACTGTCTGAAGCACAGAGTCCAGTTCAAATCCGAGATAAATTCAATAAGAGATCGTTTAAACACCTTAGCTTTATGGCAACAATATAATTTAGTCTAAAAATATTAAGTCAGGTCCCCTGGACCGGTTCTTCTTTGTTGAAATGCTTCGTCTTTTATCCAAAGGACTTCCTCAGTCTGAGGAGCTGCAACAAACTCAGTCTCTTAAATAGCACCTTCTCAGAGTGGATCAACCAGTTTTGCTGCTGACAACCAAAACCAGCTGATCACATGCTCAAGAAGGACCATCAGCCTAACAATGGATCATTAGCACACTGATGGCTGTTTACTATTCACAGAGGGCTGAGTGATACTAGCAATCACAGCATTGTAAGAGGGGGACAGTTGAACCCGGAGGCCTCCACCCCTGTTTAATGATGGACGATTTCTTTTCACAAAGATGGCCTCCTTTACTCCTCTCTCAAACCATCATTCCTCTCTGTCCAGGATGTGAACATCTTCATCCCTGAAAGAGTGACCGCTGGCCTGGAGATGAGTGTAGACCGCAGAGTCCTGGCCTGATGATGTTGATCTTCTGTGCTGGGTCATCCTTTTGGCCAGTGGCTGTTTAGTTTCCCCGATGTAAGACTGATCACCCTCCTGACACTGAACAGCATACACAATATTACTGTTTGTGCCGGGGGACTGGATCTTTGGGATGAATCGGTCAAACTCAAACTACTCAAACAAGGTACTAGCTTGTCAGTCTGGTCAGAATAAAACTATGTTTACAAACTGAAGTAGCTTAAAGAGACATCTACAGCAGGTAAGATATTGTTTGTCTATAACCTGTTTCTAAACTCTAAGATTATCTGAACTATTGCTTTAAGAAACAGAGTATTTAACCATTTTCTTTTTTTGTGCAACACCAACCTTTCAACAGTCAGACCGAGCTGACTGGTGGCTTCTTTAATCTTGCTTTGGGCTTCACAGTGCAGCATGTTGGCAGCGGGGACCCCCTCTATGGCCAGGATGACATCACCAGGACACAAGTCGGCAGTAGACGCCTTACTGCCAGGAGTGATCTGGAATAGAGTTAGGGTCAGTCAAGATGACGTCAAAAATGAATCAGATGAACTAATAATTACTTTCTGCAAGTGTCAAAAAGTTGACACAGACAAAAACACTAGCGCTCCACTAAACATTTAGTTCCCTTCTAGACTTGGCACGTCTTACATTAGAATGCCTTCAAGAGCTCCCCGTCTTTCTCATAAACTCCATTCAGATGGTCCAGCTCCTCTGAACATTCCTCTGCTCCTCATCAGGGACACTTCATCTCCTTGTACAGTTTTCAGTTTCCTAACCTGTTTGTTCTCCTGCTCACATCACAGCTTCATGGGACCGTCTTTCCCAGCTTCCCACCTGGCCTCAATATGTCTCCAAAATGCAAAAACGTATAACTCCATTGAAAAGTCAAACACGAGTGAGGACGTCTTTACGACCTAAATGCTCATTTTTTTCTAAGAGCATTCATGCCAGAAAAGCTGCTGCTGCTCGCTGGACTGATGTTGTTTAAAACATGAATGCAGTCCAGCTCTTGTCACAAACAACACAATCAACGTGCACAGTGATGGCATCCAGATGGAATATGTACTCTGTTGGCCAAGACACAAGTATTACAAGCAAGAATGTCCAGCCAGAGCTACACTGGGATCAGAGAGGATACCTTCAACTAGAACCGATCCCACACCGCAGGACTGGGCCTCCAGTCTGTCATATTGTGTTACTGGACACGACAAATCGAGCTGCACAGAGACGTTACAGTCAAACTATGATTCGGTCATCTGCCTATAAATAACAGGAGGGGGTCATGCTGCCAAACAGGGAGCAGTAATTTATAGAGGAGCATTTGCTGAAGAGACTGTTTTACTGTTTCAGTGTCTGTGAACTGAATCTTTATTTCCACTTACCTCTGTTTGAAACAGAACCACCTTTTTTTTGTATTGTTCTTTTTCTTTGTTTCTATTTCTGCTTTTTTAGATTTCAGGTATAGGAACACAGTTCAACACGCAATTTACTGTACATGAAAAAGTGTGAATAAATCAAAGAGATCTTTACAAAAGCAGATAAAAGATTACATTTTACATTAAATTGCATTACATATTGCATTTCTTGAAGGACAACGATTGTTGTTTTTATATTTCTGTAGGGGGAATTGATTTGATTTAAATGTCATATTTAGTTTTAAAAAGTTTTCATAGAAAAAAATGTTTTGTGGATTTAGATGGATTATTTTAAAGATTAAATCACATTTTTGATTTTGCAATTATTAGCAAAGTGTAATTTAAAGGTGATTATTATTGTTAGACTGTCTTGTATACTACCTAGTCGACTTTTTATAAAAGTTTTATAAAGTTTGTTTCAGAAAACATGATATTCCGATTTAATTTTATTGTTGACAGATTTAAATGAAGGTCAGACATTACTCAACATCTGAAACATTCAGTAAAATGCTGGAACTGGGGGAGAGGGGATGATGAAACTAACAAAATTTATAGTTTAAATGTGGCTTTTGACTTAACGAGAGTATGAGTCTCAAATGAAGCTGAGAGTTGATGTTGTAGTATTTTTATGTTATTTGTAATTTATTTCTAGTTATCATATTTAATGTTTTATTGCCATTTTAAATTATACTTAGGTCTACTTAAGTTGTTTTGAACAAAAGAAGTAAATTTAACTTCAATGTCATACATATCTG
>NC_056513.1:25478403-25497643 GCF_014905685.2 Nematolebias whitei
ATATAAATTGGCTTTTATGAAACATATTTGTTTATTTATTCATTTAATTTTAGGGTCCTGACAAGAAGTTCTCAGGACATCATGATGGGAACTACCAAAGCAACACAAATTTTAACCATGAAAGATGGAGGACTTTTATGTATTAGAACCAAAAACCCAGAAACAACTCTTTCTCCTGTTTTGTTTGTAAATTGTTACCAAAAGAGGCTTCAAAGTTGCTGTTTGCTGTAGCCAAAAAAAGATGGCCATCTCTTGTGTTTACGTTCCACGAGCAGCTGGGAGCCCCGATGAGTCATCGAGGCGAGGATGTTCCTGACCAAAAATGGCTGCAAGAGGACACGTCTGTTGTGTTGGAATCAAGCTGCTAAGTTCACTGCTGGAGAAATGCCCTTCAAATGTGATACAGACACTTTATAAACTCAAAACTTTGAAATTCGTTTTACTATTTCTTTTTATTACACATCAGATATCATGTGTTCTCACTGGGCCTCTGTCCTCTTTGATTTCTTGCCCGTCTCTCTCATCACTGCTGTCATACCCTGAGTGTCTGCTAACACAACAGGTGGGACGTTACTGCCTGCAGTGCGATCTGCTTTGATTTAGTTCCTGAGGTCTTTCCCTAAATATAGATGAACACTGAGCCCAACTGGGACGGACTACTGACGTTTTCTCATTTTGGCTCTTCTGTTATCAGGGATTCAACTAAACAAGTTGATCTAAACACTGGAGGGGACACAGCGGGACAAATTCAGAAGTTTGCTTTTGCAAGTTGTTGGGGGTAAAAAGCAGCAGGAGGTGAAAGATGTCACCATGAAGAGCGACTTAAAGTTATAATAAAATTCATAATCTTATTGAGTTTATTTGATAATTTTCCCCTTTTCATTCTTTATATAACCACGTTTTCTTTTCCTTACTCAGCAAAGTGGTAGTTCAAATCTTTTTAAGTAGGGTTTTGTGGAAAGGGTATGAACAATTATTATCTTACCCGTTGTAGATAGCTTTTTGAATGACCTCAGTTTTAGGAAATTGTAAATTTAATGTCGCCCTGATCGAAGAATGAACAGCTAATCTGAGCAGAACAAAGACCACATGGAATTGCTGCCATCTTAAAACAACTCTACTCTCAAAAAGTTCATGCGAAGTCGATTTTATAAAACTTTAAACCACCATCAGTTTCATGTTATATAACTATACTAGCATAAAAGATGATATTTCTACTTGAAGTGCCCCAGACAGAAGGAGGTGAAATTTATGTCCGGTCTCACCACAACTCACTTTGACTCTGCTTGACCTCGATGTATGTGAATTTGCCAAAATGTACCCTTGCCAGACACATCTTTGAGCAAATAAGTGAAATAAAGTCACAAACCACTTGCTATGCTCTGCCATGGTTTGTAAAAATGCCGTGGTAGAGTCCATGCCACCTCCCCTCCACTGATAGGAGCTCATAAATCAAGTCCCTTTGGTCTAGCTTTCTCTGAATGCTCTCATCAACCAACAAGCACAGAAATGTCTACACCTCCTCATAGTACCAAAGTGGTGGTTTATCGGCTTTTTAGTGAACATATTATATATTTGTTTTTAAAAAAGAAAAACTAAAATTAAGGCTGTGGTTGCAAAGATTAAAAAAAAAAATGGTTGGTTGGATTCTTGTAAAGGAGATGCTTCATCAAAGGCCAGTTAAAGGCCTATAGCATATAAAGAGTATTGGTCCAAGCACTGAACCCTGAGGAACTCCATGACTAACTTTGGTATATGAAAAATATCCATTATTTATACTTACAAACTATACTCTATCAGATAAATATGATTTAAACCATTTTAGAGCTGTTCCTGTAATCCCAATATCACATTCAAGTCTCTTTAGAAGAATATTGTGATCAACTGTATCAAATGAAGCACTGAGGTCTAACAGGACCAGTGTAGGCACAAGTCCATTATCAGAGGCCTAGGAGATCATTAATGACGTTCACTATGCTGTTTCTGTGCTATGATGAGCTCTAAACAGGCCTCTCTTGTAAATGAGTCCCTGAGGCTCAATGAGATTAACCTGTCTAAATCTAAAAAAAAAGTTGAATGGTGACAAATCTTCAGTTCGACTTGCGTCACTCGATACCTCAGTTGAGTATGAGAACGTTTTAAGAACAGAGGTGAAATGGGTGGGCCCACCAATGGAAAGACAAACTGTTGACCCCTGGTACAATACAGAGTAAAGTTCTGAGCAAGGCTCATGTTTAACTTTTACTTTCTAATGCTCAAAACCAGGGCTTAATCTGAGCCGGATCCTGCCGGAACAGGATCTGGGAACGCTCTTATTTTGACAGGGTGCGTTCCAGTAACTGTTTGCTTGGGTCAAGTAACTCTCAGGCTTACCACTAATAAAGTTATGAACAAATATGACTGCCTTGAATGAATAAACTTATATTGGAGGTGTAAACTGAAAATTATTACATAAACACTCATTTTAAACACAAAAGCCACTTACGAGCTCCCTCTTCAGTTTCATTTCCAAATTTACTCGTGAAAAAAATCTCTGCCCCTAAAAAAGTGGTGGGGGTGAGTGCCGAGCTAAGCAGGCAGTCATACGCAGGCTCCTCGAGGTTTCACATGGAGTCGGACAACAAAGAGCAGGGACAGTGTCGGGTTTGGAACCGTCAAGTAAGGGGTGGGGGGGTAGGATGCTTGACAGAAGCAGAGTGTGTACAAATGTAGGTAAACATAGATGTTTAACAACCCGTTAAAATACACCAAAATGTAGAAAATCGCATCAACTTTATTCAAAATTTCTAGGGGAGGAGCCCCCAGAGCCTCCCGCCCCCAAGCCCGCCCCTATTTGCGTTCTGGCATTGATTGGTTTACAAATTAAGCCCTGCTCAAAACAAACTTTTAAGTGCAAAAACTCAAATATGGACTGCGAGATGTTCCTTCAGTTTACGTTAGCAGTTCCTTTGTGATTCTGATGTTGGGTTATATTTTGTATCAACAGGAAATGCCACATTAGTTCCAGGAAATGATAATTTCCATGACATATGTCGATAAAAATAACTTGCAGTGCGTCTCTATTTGTTTAATTTAATGTGATAACTGGTCCAAAAACCTTTTTTTTAATACTGTATTGTTATAAAAATGTTTTTCAGCTTTGGTGTAGCAGTTCAAGAAGATGAGTTGAGCCAACACTACTTTTTCTTTCCCCTGAACAATGGAGTGGGAAAACTAACACACCAGTACACCGTCTCATCATTCCAGTCCATCAGATGTATTCTTCTCTGTGTTGACTCAGGCGTCGGCATGAACGTCCTGCAGAATGCCATCAGTCTTCCTTTCTCTCCGTTTGGTCAGATGTCATGATGTTTTTCAGGTTTCAGAGAGAAATCACACTGAGGGTTCTGCATTACAGTGTGTATTTAAAAAATAATTTAAAAAAGAGTTTCCATGTTCTTGAGCTCCTCCACGCAGAAACGTGCATGAGTGTGTGTGCACGTGCCAAGAGTACAATGTAAGCTGCTATTT
The DNA here is from genome assembly GCF_014905685.2 of Nematolebias whitei. Taxonomy (NCBI): domain Eukaryota; kingdom Metazoa; phylum Chordata; class Actinopteri; order Cyprinodontiformes; family Rivulidae; genus Nematolebias; species Nematolebias whitei. The sequence goes on from NC_056513.1 coordinate 25,481,914, forward strand.
GTATCTAAGCCCCATGTATTTACTGCAGCACAGGTGTGAGCTCCACACCACACCAGACAACGTTGACTGTGAAACAAACTGATCCCTCTGGAATGGAGCCCCAGAGAAAAAACACTCGTGTGAATATATATTTTGTATATATATTTTTTATAGACAGAAAACCCCAAATTAGAGATAACATAAAAGGAATCATGAAACATTGAAAACATTTGTTGTAGCGGTCTGAAATCAATTTTTACCACTTGTTTTGGGTCTTACAGGAGAAACATCACTCACCCTGGAGATGGTCAGGGGCTGGTTGAAGTCCTTTCCTCCTGTCAGGCGGAAACCCCAGGGGGGCGGTCCATCCAGCACAACATTCACTGGCATGATCCCTTATCTATATATATATTATTTTTAGATCTCCCAGTTGTTGTCGAAGAGGCGTACAGTAAAGTGCACACTGCCGGGATCACAGTTAAAGTGCAGAGAAGATGAAAAGTGATGAAGATTTTGAACCCTTGAAAAAAATAAAAGGGGGTGGTGAGGGGGGGGGGGGGGGGCAGAGGGAGGGGAATGGAAAAAGCCTACCCCATGAGTGAGGTAACTGGTCAGATTTTGGGAGTGGATCATCATTCTTTATTAGTACTTCATCAGACATGTTCGTGATTTCTTCTCATCCCTTTACTGTTCTCTCCAAACAGAAGCCAGCCTCTTCCATGAGCCTCAGTTTTCACTTCTGTTAGCCTCACACTGGACTGGGACTTTGAATGCCTACTGGGACACTCATAAACAGACAGAAGATGTAGAACAGTCTCTGTCCAGAGGCCAGCCAGCACCAGCGCTTCTCATCTCTGGACTCTCGGGGTCTTGCTGCTCTTCTCCTTATTTGGTCTGAAGGCAAAGCTCCTCTCTGAGGCCCGGAGATCCTCGCAGGCACATTCCAGCCTCTATTGAACTGGATCGAACCCAGTCTTCTTACCCATTGTGTTTGATGACAAAACAGTTCCAACTGAACTTGAACCTTTGGATCAATTTTTTCTTACTTCTTCAAAAGTTTGTTGCAGTTATTGCTGTCCTGAATGAAACGTCACTCACAGACTCCAAAAACAAAATGATCCATGACAGAACCATAACTCTGCACACTACATGTAGCTATGACTGCATATTTCAAATACTTACACAGTATGTACTAATAACGGGGTGGCACGGTGGATCAGTTGGTAGAGCTGTTGCCTCTCAGCGAGAAGGTCACCAGTTCAAATCCTGGCCCGGGACCTTTCTGGGTGGAGTTTGCATGTTCTCTCCGTGCATGCCTGTTTTCTCCGGGTACTCCGGTTTCCTCCCACAGACCAAAAACATGCATGTTAGGCTGATTGGCAACTCTAACGTGTCCCTAGTTGTGAGTGAATGGTTGTCTCCATGTATTCTTATTAGTTTATTTAGTTCACTGTCCATTCCACCTCTTAGTGTTCATAATTACAGCTCGTCTGTTTAAAAAAAACAAAAAAACGTTTTGTTACATTCAGAAACACTTCAAAAAATAAAGGCATTTTGAAGTGGGGTTTTGTCTAGTATTTATAAACAAAACTCAACATATTTTAGACTTTTTTTTTAAGAGTATAAATGTGATTTGATTGATGAGATAGTTTCTAGTCCAAACATGACTAAGCCCACAGTGGATCGCTGCTTTATAAATCTAGTCCAGTATGCAAAATTTCAAACCAGTTCTAACAAAAGTTATTTAACAGATGTTTTTGTTGCTACAAACTTTACTTTACACTAGTACTATACCAACATTTTTAATTAAGCTTTGACTGCTTACTTATTAACGGTCAGTGGACGCACGCAGCTGAGGGGGCAGAAAATAGAAGATGATGCGTTTGTCCTTTCATGGCCGCCAAAGCGCATTAACTGCTTCTGCCTGCATTCTGCATTATTCAGACATGGACCCTGCTCTGACATGTTGGATATTTTGTGGATCTCACCTGTTTGGGTTGTCGACCGCGAGCGTCCGCTGAGTGCAGCAGCTGAATGAACGTCCATCTGGGCTGAAGGATTGCTGGCAGTAGTCCATCTGAAGCTTAACTGAACTTTTCACCTCTTTCAAGGCCAGTCAGCGCGCGCTCAAATGGCTGCGTGCTGCTGGTGATTGTATGGCAAGCCATTTTTCCATATAACTGGATCTTCAGCTTCACGCTTCTGCTGACACTTAGCCAGACACCGATCCGGCCTGCAAATTAAATTATTATGGCCTGGCTCTAATCCGGGTTGGACGGGGCTGGGCTCAGGGTTTGGGTTAGAAATTACAGCTCTAGTGCAAATGGCAGCAGCAGCTAGCTGTAACACCATGGCAGCCTGGGGGCATTAATCACATTAAAGATTTGGAGATGACAGTTTTAAGACGACAACAGCCCACTTTAGTTTTGGCTGAGTTCAGACTGGTTAGTTCTGTTACTGAAACGGTGCATTTCATTTGTATACAAAAGTTGCTGTTTCCAAGTTATAATGAAAAATAAAATGAAATGAAGAGTTTTACCACTTCCAGCCTAAAAATCCAAAATGGTCATTTTGTGCATAAAAATGTAGTGACAGATGCAAAAAAAAAAAATGCTTTAACTGTGCTTCGTTTGATTTATAGATCAATAAATCAGTCGTCCATGTAGCTAATCCTCAAGTACTCCTAGTAGACATGTTGCTGTAGGCGAGACAAACCCTGCACTGGGCTTAGTTTTTGAGTTTGTGGCAACTCACTGGGCAAGCAAACATCATATAATTTAGGTGCAAGATGGAGTTGGGCATCTAGGATTGCAAAGTTCCCACACAAACATCAGCTCCTTCGTTAGCAGTTAAGTGAATAGTTAGCAGCATGCCAAATGCACATAACTTACATAGCTATACATAACCTGGAAAAAAATTACAAGTTATATTCAAGTGAATAATCTGTTTGTTTTATCATTTATATACTTTGAATAAGTGCTTTTTGTCGTGTATGAGAGGGCATTAATCTCAATCACTGTGGGTTTATTAAGTTTTTGGCCTAAAATGATCTGTTAGGCTAACTTCAAGCCCAAATCTGTGAAAAGTTTCCAATAAAACGTAAACCTTATTTAAAATAAAGTGAAAGTAAGAGTAAATTAATTTGGAGAAAACAAAACGAAATTTTAAAAATTGGACCTTGTTGCAGTTTTCATTAAAATGGTCTCAAACATTCATTTTCCCGGGCCCACACACGCAGATCAGACATGACACTCTTCAGGCGATTAATATTTCACGTAGAAAAGTCGTCTAATACTACAGTACGTGAGGTACACCTGGACAATGCTGAAGTTATTTCATCAGTGGTAGTGCTGTTAACATTATTTAGGTTACAAGCATTGCATTGTGGTAATTTTTGTTTTTACAGACCCAAAATTGCTTCCTGTGGTGTTTTCATATATCTGTTGGAAATTAAACAACAAGTCACGTTTGCTATTCTAGAAGAACAGACCATGGTGGGCACAGTTCCGCTAATTTGCTAACAGTTTTTTGTTTAGCGGATTAGCTTTTTGTTAAATTCAGAATCCATTAACATAAGTAGCTTCCACGAAATTAGGTTTTGCTTATTTTAAGTCCACTGGAAAAATTCACAAGCTAGTTCCTATCTGGTGTGGGCGTGTCTCTAAGAGTGTTAGGCATGCTATTGGCAGACTACGTGTACATGTGACAAGATGTGATTGGTTGACACAGCTTCAGTTGGAAGGAGACGAAGATGTTGATTTTAAATTATAGGCAGAAACATGGGTTTGCTATGGGGTCTCCAGTTTCTCCTATTGTTGCCAACCTGTACATGGAGGAGGTAGAAAAGAGAGCCTTGACGTCCTTTTCAGGGACACCACCAAGTCATTGGTTCAGGTATGTTGACGACACCTGGGTTAAAATCCAATCTCAGGAAGTCCAACATTTTACTGACCACATCAACTCTGTGGATAAATACATCAAGTTCACACGAGAAGATGTAAAAAATGGCAGGTTGGATTTCTTGGACTGTGAGGTCTCAGTCTCTGATAGAGGACATTTGCAAACCGAGGTGTACCGCAAACCCACCCACACAGACCAGTATTTGCAGTTTGACTCCCATCACCCTTTGGAGCACAAGCTAGGAGTCATCAGGACTCTGTATCACAGAGCAGACAGCGTCCCCACTAGCTCAGGAGCCAGGCAGAAGGAGAAATCCCACACAAAACAGGCTCTAGAGCAATGTGGATATCCTAACTGGGCCTTCCTGAAAGCAGAGAAGAAACCCAAACAGGACTCCAGTCAGCCATCAGGTGAAAAGGAGGAACCCAGATCCAGACCAGTGGTCATTCCGTATGTTGAGGGAGTATCAGAGAAACTGAGACATTTATTTTCTAAACACAATGTCCCAGTGACTTTTAAACCCCAAAATACATTACAGCAGGTGTGCCCAACCAGTCGCTCGCGGGCGACTGGGCGAAGCCTTGACTTGTATTCTCACAGACATAGTCTCGCGAGTTTTGGGTGCGGTGACACAGCGCTCTCACGAGACTTTAGGCTCAGTAGTGGAGTAATGTCGGTGCGCAGAAAACATGGATGGAAAACTAGCGAACAAGCAAACGAAAACTTATTATTTTCACACAGAGTGGGAGGAGGAGTATTTTTTTGTTTATTCTAATTCGAAGTCCATTTGCCTCATCTGTAATTCGAGCGTTGCCTTACCCAAAAAGTGTAACTTGGAGCGGCATTTCAAGACGATGCACAAACGGTTTGAGACAGATTTCCCTCTTAAAAGTTCTTTACGGACTCAGAAAGTGCGGGAGCTAAAAAACAAGCTTGCAGCCCAGCAATCAGTCTTCACTCGGCCCAGCACAAAAGGTAAAGCTGCTACGATAGCTTCCTACCGTGTTAGCCGCATCCTGGCTCAACATAAGAAGTCTTTCAGCGATGGACAAGTTATGAAAGAAGCGTTTATTGAGGCTGCAGATGCGCTTTTTCATGATTTTAAAAATAAAAGTGAGATCGTAGCTGCTATTAAAGACGTGCAGTTGTCCAGACAAACAGTGACACGGCGATGTGAGGGAATGGCTGTGGATGTGGAGGAGCAGCTAAAAAAGGATGTGGAACAACGTGAGTGTTTCTCTTCGGTTTGATGAGTCGACAGACATGGTGGATGTAGCCCAGCTGTGTGTTTTTATCAGAATGGCCTTTGCAGACATGAGTGCAAAAGAGGAGCTGCTCACCATCTTGCCTTTGAAGGGACACACAAGAGGAGAAGATATTTTTAATGTGTTTATGGAGTTTGTTAATAAAAGCAACTTGCCCCTCTTTAAACTAATTTCTATAACAACTGATGGCGCTCCAGCAATGACTGGTCACACCAGTGGATTTGTTGCACTCTGCAAGCAGAATGATGCTTTCCCAGACATTTTGCACTATCACTGCATCATCCACCAACAGGCCCTGTGTGGGAAGATTTTAAACATGAAGGAAGTGATGGATGTTGCCATGAAAACTGTGTGCTCTATAAGGGCCAGGAGTCTGCAGAGGAGGTTGTTCCGGGCTCACTTGGAGGAGGCAGGAGCAGACCACACAGACCTGCTGCTGCACATGGACGTCAGGTGGCTAAGCAGAGGTACATTTCTGGACAGATTCAGTGAGCTGTTGCCTGAGATCAGGGATTTTCTGAAGCTGTCAGATCATGGTGAACATTCAAAACTAGAGGACACCCAGTGGCTTTTGGATTTAGCCTTCCTCACAGATCTCACCAGCCTGCTCAATGAACTGAATTTGGAGCTTCAGGGAAAGGACAAAAACATAATCCACATGATCAGTTCTGTGAGCACCTTCAAAAGCAGGCTGCAACTGCTCACAAGTCGGCTGCAACGCAGGGACCTGCGAAACTTCCCACACATGGAGGCAGAGCTACAGCGCCAAGGGAAAGAGGTCCCACAACTGGACAGTGCACACTATTCTAAGCAGGTTCAGAGCATCTCAGCAGAATTTGAGAGACGATTTACTGACTTTTCCTCCATCGAGCCTGTTACCAGCTACATGTGTTATCCTTTTGGAAATGTTGATGTGGATGACATTGTGTCCAAATTGGTGTCCGTGTTTCAGCTGGACAGCTCTGGTGTTGAAAATGAGGTGTTGAGTCTGCAAAATGACATTGGGATCAAATCCAGAGCATCACCTGGCGTGGATGGAGAGTTCTGGAGTCTGCTGTCAGAAGAAAAGTATCCTAACATCCGAAGATGTGCTTTGAACTTAACAGCACTTTTTGGATCTACCTACCTGTGTGAGTCTGCTTTTTCACACATGAAAATCATCAAGTCCAAAAACAGATCCACAATGAATGATGATCATCTGGAGACCTGCCTGCGCCTCGCAACCACCTCATACTGCCCATCTTATGAGACCCTGGCCTCCTCCTCTCAGTGTCAGAAGTCCCACTAAGGTAGAGACACATTTATTTTATACAGCTTGCATAAAAAGTTGTCTCCTATAGACACATCACGTTCTGTTTTATTTACTTTAAAGAAGTGATGAGTAGGGATTGATGAAAAATTATGTTTGTTGATAATGAGACTGGACGAGTAGCTCTCGGCAAATTGCCGACTTCAAAAGTAGCTCTTGGTTCAAAAAAGGTTGGGCACCCCTGCTCTAGAGCAATGTGGATATCCTAACTGGGCCTTCCTGAAAGCAGAGAAGAAACCCAAACAGGACTCCAGTCAGCCAACAGGTGAAAAGGAGGAACCCAGACCCAGACCAGTGGTCATTCCGTATGCTGAGGGAGCATCAGAGAAACTGAGATGTTTATTTTCTAAACATAATGTCCCAGTGGCTTTTAAACCCCAAAATACATTACGGCAAAGGATGGCCCAGCACAGAAGATCAACATCATCAGGCCAGGACTCTGCGGTCTACACTCATTTCCAGGCCAGCGGTCACTCTTTCAGGGATGAAGATGTTCACATCCTGGATAGAGAAGAACGATGGTTTGAGAGGAGTAAAGGAGGCCATCTTTGTGAAAAGAAATCGTCCATCATTAAACAGGGGTGGAGGCCTCGGGGTTCAACTGTCCCCCTCTTACAATGCTGTGATTGCTAGTATCACTCAGCCCTCTGTGAGTAGTAAACAGCCATCAGTGTGCTAATGATCCATTGTTAGGCTGATGGTCCTTCTTGATCGTGTGATCAGCTGGTTTTGGTTGTCAGCAGCAAAACTGGTTGATCCACTCTGAGAAGGTGCTATTTATAAGACTGAGCTGAATACAGCACCTCAGACTGAGGAAGTCTTTCGGATGAAAGACGAAACGTTTTTTTGGGGGGGGCTTTGTTTTGTTTTTTTGAATGTCCAGAGAGATTTAACTTTTTTTTTTTAGATTTTTCTACCTGGATTATTGAGCATGCATCAGGACAATTAAAAACTATTTATTTATTTAAACTGAGGCTGTTTAAAAAGTCATCTACAGGTAAACTGCAAACTTTTGGTAGAACCCAACTTCATATGATCAAGTTTAATAAATCATATAATTTGAATTCTGCTTATTGTCTGCACCAGTTGCTCTGTGTTTGGGTCCTACACTTGTCCATAACACCAGGACACTTGAGGGTTATGGTCCAATTGAAATATCCAGTTCAGAGCATTTAGATTTGAGGCATGACATCAGTAAGGAAGTGCCCTAAAGGTGAATGACAGTAGTAGTTGCTGGGGTCTGGCTGTAAAATGTTTTCAGTTTAAAGCTCTTCTCCTGATCGCAACTGATGAAAAAAAATATATATATATTTTTCCATTTCTTAACATGGTGATGAACATCGTTTAAAATACAAAGTTTATGATAAAATGGAAATCAGTCCTTAATAAAATAGTTTTTGTTCAATCAGCTTTCAATTATCACTCACAGGCTCAACTTTTAATATAATCATGTTTACGAAAAAACAACATGCATTATTTTTGTATTTGTGACTATAAATGGCTCAAACTTTGGCAAATCACTGTTGGACCATCTACAAGATCCTTTGGGTTTTTTGCTGAAGGGCTTCTGTTTATTGACTTGACCCAGCGCAACAAACACAGCTGCTCCAGAAATGCAAAACCAAAAGAAATAGTCAGCACTAAAGAAATGTATAAAACAAATAACTACTTCTGCCGTTAGTGGTTTGATAAATGCTTTTCTATAAATTCACCTCCTACTGGACACGCTGCCGCCTTTTACTGCTCGTAATCGTCACAACCCGTATAACAAAAAATACAAATGTGTTTCGAATGACATTCGCCCTTGAAGTCAGCATCTACAGATGACCTTAATATTATTTTAAAGTTTCATTTTCATTCACCGGTTTAGCTAAAAAAAAATATATAGATGTGTCATCTACCAGCTGGACTTTATTAGCAATACAGCTTCATAAAATCAACCAGAAATGCTGCAATATTTTAGAAATACTTTAGGTCCAGTAATAGTTAAACGGAATACCATTTACAATTTATATTATTACACATGGACCCATATTGAGTCAAATTATGTTTTCATTCCAAATCTGTATGCTCAAACCCAAAACCTATTAAGAGTTTGTTTTCTACCCACTATTGGACATTTACAGTGTTTTCTAGACAACATACGTTTAATTATATTTTTTGCATCTCAAAGGAGGCCGACATGTACATGGCTATTAAATAAATGAGTTGGATGTAAGGCAGCAAACTCCAGCTCGACTCAACCTACTGTAAATTCAGTTTAAATCCCTCGGTGACGTTTATAACAACATAGAAATTAATGTGATGTGACCCAGCTACAGTAAGGAAAGGAAATAAAGCTGCACAGATGAAGAAAATGTGAAGAAAGAGAAGAAATCAAATGTGATGGTGGGTGAGAAAAAAGCTGAGTTTATAAAGCAAGTGGATGCTTACAGCTCTCATACAAAAAAAAAAAAAGGCTTACAAAAACACCACAAATGTACACACAGCAGCGTGACGTGAAGGATGATGAATGGTAACATATCTTAAGGTGCTTTAACAACAGTTCTGTTGTCAGTGTCCATTCTCTATAAAAACGAGAAAAGAACAAAATAACATTTGTTTCAAATAAAACACACATGATGCACTACCTACTCATTCTGACAGCAGGCTCAAAAGGTGCAGTTACACAATATTTTGTTAAAAAATCTCTCTCGTCCTGTAATTGAAATAAAGTCAACACACAGTTGGACACCTGGCAGTTGTTTCCCATCAGCCAGCAGATTATTTCTCCGTTTTACAACCCAACTGTACGACGACTCCAAAACACTGAAAGAACAGTGCTTCAAATTCAGGGGCTCCCAACCCTGGTCCTTGAGGAACACCATTCTGCATGTTTTAGTTGTTCCTCTGCTCCGACACACCCGATTTCAATAAATGGGTGATTAACAGGCTTCTGCAGAACACGAGGAAGTAATTAAATCACTGAATCAGGTGTGATGGAGCAGGAAAACAACTAAAACATGCAGGATGGTGTTCCTCAGGGACCAGAGTTGGGAACCCCTGGGTTAGATGAAGATAAAAAAAACAACAACAAAAAAAACGTTAATGTAGTTTCATCATAATATAATAGTTTGATATACAGTTCATCGTCTAATAAATATAACACCTAAAAGGTAAGCATGGTTGCTGCATACACTTTCCAAACGTGACGATATCTCCTGAAGTCCCGCAGTCAGAGTAGCATGTAGTGTTAAATCTGAGGTGAAGTATAAAATAAATCATACATGAGTTTGCATTATTGGTAAAGTGCATCAATCTTAGGGCTGCACAATAACACCAAAAAAAATAAAAAAAATCATCATTATTGCATTATCAGTGTGCAATGACAAAAAAAAAACAAAAAAAAAACAAAGGGTTGTGATTATTCATGGGTTATTTCTAAATGACAGTGGCTCAAGGAGAGTGCTGTGAGGATCATGGTGACAGAATAAAAAGAAAGAGGAAAAAGTTTAACTGCTACGGATATTATCATCCCAACGTTTGATGATAACTTGGTGTTTTCTGGCATTGTGCAGCAATAATGTGAACATGATCAACCCAAATCAACAACTTGAAAATGTGTTTGTGGTTTTTAATTTTGTAAATTATCATCTAAATTAAACAACTGTTCAATTATGTTGCAAACCTAAATAACCAACGTAAACCCTAGGTTCTGGATAAGATAATACATGCTGTTTATTATACATGTAACTGTGTGAAGTGTCATGATAATCCAACGGGTCAAATGAAATTCCCATTATACAGCCGTAACACAATACTGTCTTTTAAACTCGACCCACTAAAGGACACTGGGTGGTCTTACAAATAACATTGAAATGGCCTGCAAGCTTAATCAGTTTAGAGTCTGATTTGAACAAAAGCAGGAAAAAAAACGTGATCTTTGTGACCTTACTGCCCTTAAACTGTGAAAATTGACATGGAAAGTATCACTACGGTCCTTCAATATCATTCCGTCATCGTCAAAGGGTAGATGTCACTGACTGGAGCACAAAGGTTATTCTCCAATAGAAAAATAAATGTAAAAAGACAAGATTAGAAAACAGTTTTATCTTATAGAAGTCTTCCGATAAAGTTGGCGAGTTAGAGCTAAGAAATCTGCCTGCGTGACACAAACAGGTCACACGTGTATGCAGATACTAAGTGTGCTGCAGCCTCAGGTCTCCGGTGATGCCCTGTGGGTGCTGTGCTGACGGCCGTGAAAGTGTCGCAGGAAGGGGGCGGGGCCACCGGGGCAGGGTGAAATCTGGAATCATCATTATAGCTGCTTCACGTAGTTTCCTGGGAAGGTTCCGAACAACTTGCTCCTTCGAGAGGTCCCTAAAAAAAAAAAAAAAAAAGACAGTCAGTGCTTACAACAATGGCTGACATTGAGCTGTAGGAGCAACAGACTGAAAATCTATAATTAGTTTCAATAATTATATTAAAGACAGTTTTGGACAAAGTCTAAGTGTTGATATAACATTCCCTTCCAAACGTAGAGTTTCAGAAAACTTTACAGAACTGCCAGTGACATTAAAAGTATTATTTTCTAGCTCTAATGAGAATACAAAACATTCAGCATCATCTATAAACAACAGGCCTTTAAGAGCTTTTGTTTGTGATCTTTGTGAAAGTGAACATAAGCTTTGGGAGGATGACAGCAGCTCAGTGACGCCTTGGTCTGGAGAAATGTGGACGATTGTTGATGGAGCAGTTACTCTGAAAGGTGCCACCAGGTGAGCAAATTGTGTCCACATTTAAAGCAACTCCAAACTCAGAAGTGGACACCACTGAGATCTCTCGTACGTAGACACAGGACTGGAAGCTGGAAGTTAGAGCTACAAAGGTCAGGTGTCCTCTAGTGGCTGGCTCAAGTGCAATTTATCAATTCTGCCCCGAAATGTATTGTCTGACTTAAAAATAGGACTGGGCAATAAATATATTGAGATTTTAAAAAACATTGGCACATTTTCATACTACGGTATTTATGAGACTATATCGTTTATTGGATTTACAGTACAGTACAGATTTGCAGCACGGTGGCGCAACTGGTAGAGCTGCTGCCTCTCAGCGAGCAGGTCCCTGGTTCAAATCCCGGTCCGGGGCCCTTTCTGGGTGGAGTTTGCATGTTCTCTCCGTGCATGTGTGGGTTTTCTCTGGGTATTCCCATTTCCTCTCACAGACCAAAAACATGCATGTTAGGCTGATTGGTAACTCTAGGTGTCCCTAGGTGTGAGTGAGAGTGAATGTGCGACCCCCGTGACCCAAAATGGAAGAAGCGGGTAAAAGATGATGGATGGATGAATTCACAGTAGTCCTTCGCTACTTCGCAGTTTGTTTAACGCGGAATCGCTCAGTCGTGGTTTTTCAAAGTAATATTGGACATGACACAATTGGTTGATTGGCGAATGAGACGCATGGTAAGTATGGTATTTTTATGAATGTTTACTACTACTTACTACTTGTACTACTTTTCCTACTTCACGGTTTTTCACTTATCGTGGCTCTTCAGGGTACAGATCCTGTACAATAAACGAAGGACTACTGTAGTCCGACGCGTGACAATTGTCCCTTTAAATCCGCCAGTTCACCTTTTTCTTCTCTCCATGTATTTGTGCTCAACATCTCTCAATCCTGGCTGGCTCCACCTCTCCCCTCAGTGAACACAGCTCAAATCACCCCACCCTGACTGCTTCACCTGGAAACTTGCAGGCAGCAACAGCCATGGATAAACACCACAGAATATATCAAAGAGGAGCTGGGCTCAACTATCTGGATTCAAAGTGTCAGATAAGCAGCAGAATAATGTATTCTGTAGAGCAGTGGTTCTCAAACTGGGGTCCCCAGAGACCCCGGGGGTCCGAGAGCCCGTGCTTGGGGCTTCGGCAAAAAAATAAATAAATAAATAAATAAATGTATTATGTATATATGTGTATATATATATATATATATATGTATATATTACAAGCACATAGATGTTTAACAACCTGTTAAAATACACGAAATGCAGGAAATCGCATCCACTTTGTTCAAAATTTTATGGGGAAGGACCCCCAGAACCCCCCCCCCCCACACACACACACACTATTTAAATTCCAGGATGGATCAGTTTACAAATTCAGTCCTGTTACTTGGTATAACTACTGCTGTTATGATGCTGTTCAGTTCCATGTAAAGAGTTTTCTGTAATAATTTGAAGATGTATTAATAATTTATTATGTGAAGAGGTAAAGTTTTAAAGTGATTTTTGATTCTGTTCATTTTTTCAAAACTGTAACTTTTGGAAGTTGAAATTAAACATTTTGTTAATTAAGAGTGCGTTGAATGAAAAATACCTAATGTTTAAAAGTATTAAAATTGTATTTATACTATTAAAGAACAGGTCTTAAGTATTTATGTTACACAAATATTTCCATTGTATTAAAGAGACAAATTGAAGAAAATTATTTAATTAACATGAGGGTTATGAGGGGGTCCCTGAAACTTGTTTACCCCTGTAAGGGGTTCAAACCCACAATGTTTGAGAACCCCTGTTGTAAAGAATGCCAAAAACACGTGCAACAGGCAATAGTGTGTACTACTATTAAATACCATGTATTTTTCCACCATTCAACAGCACCATGAAGTTGCGTATGCAGCATGTGTGTGAGTGCACGCTGCAGCCAGGACTGTGAAGCATTTACAACCTCCTGACTCAGAACAAACTATGTTACAAAACTCATACGGTGCCGTGTCTGACACTGGCTGTTACGACTTCTGACAACGAGGCTAACGTCATCATTGGTGAGTGAATTTTAAATCAGCGGACTTGAAATGTAAGAAAATAAAATGCATAGTTTATCACCATTCAACTAAAAATATAGCAATATTGTTTTATGTCCACATTACCCTGCCCAGTTTAAATTACTTTACAGATACATTTTTTCCAGTGTAGATTTTTGTTGAGGGTGGCACGGTGGCACAGTGGTCAGCTGTGTCCTCTTACTGTGAGAAGATTGCAGGACAGCCTCCCGCTCTGAGTCATATTTGTATGTTCTCCTGGTGCACACATGAGTTGTGTCCAGGCGCTCTGGTTTCCTTCCAGTGACCAAACACTTGCATAAAAACTCAAAACGGAAGTAGACTATTTATTTTGTGGCTTTAGTTTTGGACTACGAAAGTTAATGAATTGAATGTGTTCTTTTATATTTACGTCACTGGTGGACACAACGTTGTGACTGACAGTTTAATGTTAAATGGTAAACATCTTGTCAGGTAGATAAAACTGTTAATGAAGTGAAAATATTTTGTGTAAGGTAAAAATCTGTGGCAGAACAATACTGACATCTTGTGGTTCGTGTGCGTGATCGGTTTTAGCAATTATTTTATTTTACTATTATTGTTGTAGGTCATAACCTTCTTATTCTTCCTGAGTGGCACAAGATGCATTTGTTTTAGTTCTTATTGCTTTCATTTTAATTCGACTATATTGTAAAGCACTTTGATCAGCTTTTGTTGTTTTTATGAGCTATAGAAATAAATTGACATTGACAATGTTCTGTGCATGAACATAAAAACATGAAGTTTATAGTAAATAAGTATTTTAAAAAGGATTACTGCATGCGTGCAAAATATCTGAGTGGATTGCAGAAAAGATCGAGCAAATTGGTCCAAACAGTATTTAGAAGCCGTCACAATTACATTTGTATTTGACAACCGAGACATTTAAACATCAGATATTAGCTGATGGGACCTGACTGTAGAGAAGGATTTGAATCAAACATTTACAGTGACAGGTGTTTTTGTGCACAATGTTGAACACGTGGATTTTTACCTTTTGAGGCAAGTTTTACTACAGGCACTAATGAATATATTTTAATCAATTAACAGGATTTTAGTAATACCACACTGAATCTCCTTATTTATTTACATCTTTTACTGTGCTATTTTTCAAAATGAAGCTAATGTTTTCTTTTAGCTTGAACAAGAAACATCACATTCTGCTTATTCTTAATGTAGAATTCAGATAAGAGCAGTTCCAAGGACATTACATCCTGACCAAACAGATGATAAAAGCAAGAGAAGTGACAAGAAGTTAAAAAAAGTTACATTTCACTACAGGCTGTATGTAATTTTGGACACGTATGGTAAACAGATTCAATTCTCACTATTAAATCCATTTAGTTTGATTAATTTGTTTATGTTCCTTTTCCCCTGTTAGGAGGCAAACTACTGTCCTCTCCTACTGTACTTAGCGAACTGTTCTACATGTCTTTGGATTAACAGGCTTTTTTTTTTCTGAACAAATAAAAACAAGAGAAAATCTTTCAGGAGTTCATGTATTTTCCAAACGTACCCACAAACCAGCCATCATCGCACTTCTCCATCACGTCGATGACGTCGCCCTCCTTCAGCTCCAACTCGTCCTCGTTTCGAGGTGTATAGTTGTACAGGGCCTGGAACCTGTGGAGGAATCACTCGTGTAAACTTCCCATGATGCACTGCACTTACACAATACACACCATCTTTTCTTTTGTCAACAATTGTCACAAATTTAACATTTATCCTTTCTTTAAACTTTAAGAAAATAAAACAACTTTCAATATGACAAACATTTACTGCTGTAGCTGCTTTTTTTAATAATGCTTACTTTGCACGCTTCAAGCAACAGCTCAGATCATTTGAAGAGCAGTTTTATAAAAACACAATGAACAAATATGATCATAGCTGCTTTAAAAAGCTCTAAACATTTGGAGAAACAAGGATTAAATCCAGCTAATAGTTTATAACAGCGAGGCCAAAACCAAAGTGAATCGCTACCATAAAATAAAAGAACCGTATTTCCTGCTGTAAAGGTCACACTGCCCTATAAGTGGCATCAGTCCAAATATGTCTAATAAAGTGGAAAAATCCATAAATAAGTCGCTTTGCCATTTACATCACATCTATTATGTGTCACTGCTGATGTGTCGTGTTTGTTATGCGTAACCGCTGACAACCTGGAAATGTGGACCGAACCCAGAAATGTGGACCGAACCCAGAAATGTGGGCCAAACCCAGAAATGTGGGCCGAACCCAGAAATGTGGGCCGAACCCAGAAATGTGGACCGAACCCAGAAATGTGGACCGAACCCAGAAATGTGGACCGAACCCAGAAATGTGGGCCGAACCCAGAAATGTGGACCGAACCCAGAAATGTGGGCCGAACCCAGAAATGTGGGCCGAACCCAGAAATGTGGGCCGAACCCAGAAATGTGGGCCGAACCCAGAAATGTGG
>NC_056513.1:25497653-25521380 GCF_014905685.2 Nematolebias whitei
GAAATGTGGGCCGAACCCAGAAATGTGGGCCGAACCCAGAAATGTGGACCAAACCCAGAAATGTGGGCCGGTGTTGTGCCAAAAATAAATTGGCTGCCAAATGGTGGCCGTGGGAGCGTGCATGGGAGGACTTCAACAAGAATTTAACAAGATTAACACTTAAAAACATTTATTTGTTTGCTCAAAATTATAGCAAAGGTGTGTCTCAGTCTAACTTTAGCTTAATAAATGCACTTTGACGGTCAAATCAGCTGCATTTTCAAACGTTGATACGCGGAAACATGAGAACGCAAAGGGCGACTCGGTCCATTTCTTCGAAAGTTAACAAGATAACCACCTAAAACAATTATTAGCAATTAGCACAATGAAGCTGATTCGGTTGCTCCAGGCAGACGACAGTGGCAGGCTATGGCAAGCAGACTGTGTACCTATTACAAAGAGAGAATCGAGGGGCTGCAGGAAAGAGTCAGTGAGCTTGAAGAGGAAAACAAACAGCTGAAGGAGTCTGTGATGGAACAAGCTCGATACAAAAGGAGATGGAATTCGAGACTGAATGGCCGTACGGAAAAAGAGGGGGAAGATACCAGAGAGGAGGTCATTGGCATTTTGACGAGTGGTGCCCATCTCAGTGGATCAGCTTCGTGGGACAGTCGACACCGTACATCGCCTGGGAAGGAAGAGTGACCCCGCCACTTCAAACAACGCTCCGCGGTCAATAATAATCCAGTTCGTGGCAAGAACGGTTCAAGACGAGGTTTGGAAGAGATCCAAGGATGCCAGGGTCCGTCAGGAGAAGCGTATCCAGTTTAAAGAAGATTTCTCCAAAGAGGACAGGGAAGCTCGCAAGAAGTTGTGGCCGCTGGTACGAGATGCCAGACAGCGAGGGCAGAGAGCTTTCCTGAAGGAAGGATACGCTCTGATCAACAACCGGAGAGTCGACCCTTCATAGACACTCACTGAGCTTTTCACTCTGGATTTTATTCAGAGTGTTATTACTGATAAATTATCTCAATAATAGATGGTGTTTCACCTGATATGTCCTAAAAGTCAAATGCACCTTGTTATGATAGTAGATGGGACAAGATTTCTCATTCCTGCACATCTTATGATTCTGTGTTCTACCTCAAAAGTTTTTAGGTATATTATCTTTTATTTCTTTAAATGCTAGGGGGCTTAAAAACAATGTGAAACGAAAAACTGTTTTTCTTTTTTGTAAGCAGCAAAAAAGCTAATTGTGTTTTCCTACAAGAAACTCACTCTTGTGAAGATGATGTGAACTTTTGGAAGTTACAGTGGGGTGATTCTATTTTTGTCAGTCACGGGACGCCACACTCAGCGGGTGTTATGATTCTGTTTAACAGATTTCCAGGCAAAATTTTACATCATACTAGTGACACAAACGGGCACTGGCTGATGGTGATAACAGAAATTAATGATGAAAACTTTATTTTGGTGTGTGTTTATGGTTACAATGAAAGAGGCAAAAACAAAACTCTGATATCTGACTTATGTCAACATATTACAGATAGTATGCATTCTTACTCAACAGATAAAGTTATAGTTGGGGGTGATTTTAATTTGGTGCCCGATCCATGGTTAGACAGAAATCCACCTCAGGTCCACCGTCATAAATACGATGACCTGATTGTTCAATTAATGAATAGTGCAAATTTGATTGATTATTGGAGAGTTAAACATCCTGGGACTTGTCAGTTTTCCTGGTTTAATGCCTCTGGGGATGGTCTAGAATCGATTACTGGCTCATTTCTACTTCTTTGATAAATCATATTAATAAGTGTGAGATATCTGCTGCACCTTTAACTGATCATTGTGTTATTTCTCCATCTCTTCTATTTTCAAAGTCAGATCCAGGTCTAACTCGTGTTTGGAAATTCAATAATACTCTTTTGCAGAGTTCTGTTTTTGGTGAAGATGTCAGACAGCTGGTGGTGGAGGTCAATGCCTTGGAAGTGTCAGCTGTGAGTAAATGGGAATGGTTTAAATTTAAAATAAGGGAGCTGGCTATTGATACAAGTAAAAAACTGTCTAAACTGAAACAACAACAACAACTTAATATCATTACAAATATTAATAGTGTTAGTAAAAAGACGGATCTGTCACCTGAAGAACTTGTTGAACTAAATAAATTACAGAGTGAACTAGATAAATTATATGAAGAAAAAGCTAAAGGTGCTTTTATACGTTCTCGAGCTCGCTGGATTGAAGAAGGGGAGAAAAATACATCTTATTTTTTCAACCTGGAAAAACATAAGCAACTAAAAAAGAAGATCACTAAATTGAATATAAATGGATCTATTTCTGAAGATGAAACTCAGATTAATAGAGAATTACACAATTTTTACAGTAACTTATACAAATCCAACTACTCTGAGACAAACTGTTCAACATTTATAAACACCATAAGAGAATTCAATAAAGTAATTGATCTGGATTTTAAACAATTTATGGAAAAACAAATTGAACTTGAGGAGTTGGATAAGGTTATTTTGAAGAGGTCTACTGAGAAGTCGCCTGGCTTGGACGGGCTAACAACTGAAT
This sequence comes from Nematolebias whitei, assembly GCF_014905685.2. Classification (NCBI taxonomy): domain Eukaryota; kingdom Metazoa; phylum Chordata; class Actinopteri; order Cyprinodontiformes; family Rivulidae; genus Nematolebias; species Nematolebias whitei. The sequence goes on from NC_056513.1 coordinate 25,500,213, forward strand.
TTTATAGATTCTTTTGGAAAGAGATTAGAGCGATGCTTTATAAAGCTTTCTTAGACTGTATCTCATCAGGTAACCTCTCTAATACTATGAAACAAGGGATAATCACCTTAATCCCAAAACCTAATAAAGATGTGCAAATGCTGGATAACTGGAGACCCATCACTCTGCTGTGCACAGATTATAAAATTTTAGCTCATGTTTATGCTGATCGGCTGAACAGAGGACTTAAAGATATAATTGATGAAAGTCAATCAGAGAGAAATATACACAATCATATTAGACTGGTCCTTGATATGTTGGATTATTGTGACTGCCTTGATAATGATAGTCTGATCTTGTTTCTTGATTTTTTACAAGGCATTCGACACAATTGAACACGCTTTTTTGTTAGAGACTTTAAGGTTTTGGTGATTCATTTTGTGGATTAATTAGGATGTTTTATAATGATATCTATAGCTCAGTCTCTTTAAATCCAGGACTTCTAGATTTAAGATGCAGCGAGGCATTCGTCAGGGTTGTCCTATCTCCTCAAAATTGTTTATCTTGACTACTCAATTACTAGCTCTTCAAATTAATAGCAATCCTGAGTTAAAGGGAATTAACGTTTTTGATAGAGAATACAAGATTAGTCAATTTGCCGATGACACAGCATTGTTTTTAAAAAATGATTTAATGGTTGAAAGAGCCCTTAATACAATTTCATTATTCTCTAAGGCTTCAGGTCTAGGACTTAACATTAACAAATGTGAGATCCTTCCCATTCATAACTGTATTCATAAAAACATCCAGTCAATCAGAGTCGTACATGAAGTTAAATATTTGGGTGTAACATCTCAAACCGCTTAGTGGATATGAAACAAAGTCTCAGCCGTTGGTTGACAAGAGATCTGACTATTTTTGGAAGGAACCTGTTGACTAAAGCAGATGGCATTTCCAAGACTGTTTATCCACATCATTCTATGTATATATCACCACAAAACAGAAGAAAAGCCAACTCCATTATCTTCCAGTTTTTGTGGAAAAATAAGACTCATTATGTTAAAAGGTCCCAACTAGTTAAAAAACATGAGAATGGTGGTATTAATGCACTAGACTTTGAAGCAATGGTTGGTACATTTAGGACTAAATGGTTAAAAACCTTTTTACAACAACAAAATTCAATGTGGTTGTTCACATCCCTGCCTCCATTTTTAAGCAGCTGGGAGGAATTGACTTCCTTGCAAGGTGTGACTTTGAAGTGATGAAGATTCCAGTTAAATTATCAAACTTCCACAAACAAGTTCTTCAGTTCTGGAAAATGATATTTCACCATAATTTCTCACCTCATGGATCAACTTTGTGGAATAATAGAGCAATCACAGTGGGCAGAAAGTCAATATTTAGAAAAGACTGGTATGAAAAAGGCATCATTTTTGTAAAAGATATCTTGGATTGTAATGGAGACCTTTTAAATTTCTCATCTTTTGTTAGAAAATATAACCTTAGCTGCTGCCATAAAGATTTTATGAAGGTATGTAAAGCAATCCCTTTAGCCTTGATTCAGTTAGTTAAAAATATCATTATGTATTCAAAGGTGACCGTTTCGATGCCCACATTAAAACTAAATGATTGTAGTTTAGTTGATCTCAAATGTAATAAGATTATCAATGAATGCATGCGACAAAGGATTTACTATGATTATAACAAAGATTCATTCAAGAAACCTCCCAATATAAATCATAAAACCATAATGACTTCTACTTATTCGAAATTTGTCAAATGGCCTATATCTCCTAAAGTGAAAGAAAACCATTTTAAAATAATAAATAAGATCTATCCAGTAGCCATGCTTCTGCACAGAAGATTTAAATTTGAGGTGGATTTGTGTACCTTCTGTAAATCTGAAGATGAATCCCTTGAACATTTGTTTTTTTCATGTTAATACAAAGTTTCTGGACTGACATTACAAACTGGATTAATCTAAAACTTAGCATTCCTTCTTTTGATGCTGATGCCATTTTATTTCATATGGATAATTTAAGCTCAGCTTACTCTGATGCCATAAATATAGTCATACTTATAGCAAAGTACCACATTCACTGTAGTAAGTGGAGGGATAGTAAGCCTTCCTTCCCGTGTATTATGAACGAATTCAAGTCGTACTATTCTTCATCAAGTAGATTAAAAAACTGGAAAACTGCTAGAACCATTTCGCAACAGATATCTAAGAACTTGTTGTTTTAAGTTTCTCATATTGTCTTGCTCCTTTTAGTTTTCTTTCCCATATATTGCGTTTATTATATATGTATTTTTCAACTTTCATCATTTTGTAAACCCTCCCCCCAGCTTGTAAACTGACACCCTTCATGAGAGTTTGTGTATGTCTTTCTATTTTGTAGTGTTCTGTAGTTCTGTGTTTATTAATAAAAATTTTTTTTTACCTATTACATGACACAATGGCATGCTATACAGCTTGTTGCCATCTAGCGGCTGAAAATGGTAGTGTTCAATAATTTCAGTCAGAATGAATGAAAACGATCAAATCTCAGGCAAAAATTTGTTTATAAATATGAGAAAAAAATCCATAAATACGTCGCTTTGGTTCCAAGTTGCAGGGCATGTAAATTATGCAAAAAAACTGACTTATACAGTGAAAAATACGGAACTTTATTATGATACAAACTTATAGCCGATCATGTGACCACTAGTATTTACATTTTCATATTGCTGTCAGTTTTCCATTACATGGCAATTTACATAGGACTCGGTGATTATTTGCAAGTGCAAATAGAAACCGTAGCAGCTAGCTGTAGTCTTTGCACGTACTGTGGGGCATAAAGATATGATGATAAGTCTGCCACAATGATGTGCAACTGAAAGGGATGTAGAGGTTTATTAAACAGCATCTGCATGAAGTGCTGTGAAACTTTTGTGAGTTGTTTTCAGACAGCAGCAGTCTGCCCTGCTCAGCTCATCACTCTGGTCTAAATTAAACTTGTTCTCTGGACTGAATTGATTTTATTTACAGAAGAAAAGACATTAGTTGCTTAAAACTTTTCCACACAACCTCACTTTCAAAGATATAAACTGCAGGTTTAATCCTAATGAGGAAAAAGATGAGGGTTTTAATCTGTAATGGATTTATCAACAAAAAATATATATGATAAACGCAATATAAATAAATGTTACTTACGGTTCTCCTCCTCCGTGAAGTGCATCCTGTACTAATCGCTGTGTTGGGGAGATAAAAAGAGACGGGAATGAATGAAAATCTGCTCTTTGCTGCAGCTTCGAGTCTCATTGGAACATCTCTGTGCTGTTATTTAAATTAAAACATATTTTTCATGTGTTGCTTCCTGCACAGAAACAAAGTGTTGCAGGAGTACAGTTGAGTGAAGTCATGGCCCCCTACCCTTCGACCTCTGCTAGGTGACAAATAAGACCGCCGGGACAAGATGGGGCTACGAGGAGGTTTACCGCCAAAAACTGGATCCTGCTCAACAGCCACAAAGACCAGAGGCAACACACCAATAATCTTTAACAGACAGCAACGTTGACGCTGAGCTGAACACGTAAGCAGACGAACTCCTGACATGCTGTGAAAATGATCAGTCAACATGCTGATCCTTCTGATCAAACCACAAGACAACCAAGAATCAACTCACACTTTCCTTTTAAAGAGCATTTAGAATGTTCTCTGCACTCCATATATCATTTTGATGCTTACATGTTATGATAAAATGCAAGTTAGTCGTTATTGTCTGAAGTCGCAACAAATCCAGACATTTTTAAAGAGTCCAAAAAACAGCCCCAAACTTTATTGTTAACATTCTAACGAACAAACTTTTAAAATCATTCAGACATTTTTACCAAATCGGTGAAGTAAATCACAGATCTGAGGTAAAAATATTCTGCTTTAATCAACCAATCAGCTCTTTTTGCAACAAAAAGCAGAGAAGTCCAGAGAATAAATACAGTTAGGCGAGTCTGCATCACATTCTCCATCACCACATTCCAGCTTTACCTTCACCTTAGGGGACCTACATCCTGGATGTGATACAGTGTGAGCAGAAGTGGGAGAGCGTGGAGAGGAGAGGGGAGGGGAGGCAGTCTTAGGGGGAGACGAAGCAGGAGGAGCGATGAGTGGATCTGAGACGGGGCAGGACGTAGGCAGACGAGACAGACAGGGAGCCGAGTTCAAGGAGCGCGAGACGGAGGACTGTGAGAGAATGTCCGAGGAGGAGATGGAGGGAGGAGAGGAGACAGACGGACAGGGAGACGCTGCAGGAAGTGGAGATGCTGCGAACCGAGGGAGGGAGGGGGGGCGAGGGGAGGCGGGAGGACAGATGGGGATCATGCTGTGGTTATGCTGTGGCGACCGGGGGAAAGCAGATGATGATGATGGAGAAGGGGGAGGAAGAACAGAGGTGACAGGTGGCTGTGTGGATGTTGAGATTAGACCAGAGTGAGAGAACTGTGTTACAGAAGAGGACGACACTTCAGCCTGAGGAAGTAAAAAAACAACATTTGATGATCGTGAAGCCAGGACTGATGATGATGATGATGATAAGGCCTCAGAAGGAATGTGGAGGAAGAAAAGGCGGGAAAAAAAAAAAAGAGAAATAAAAAACTTCCTAATATCTAAAGAAACGTCATCATTCATACAGTGTAGGAAAAACTACACAGAATAATTACAAAAAACTATTTATATCACTGTATGTTGGTTATATTGAAATAAATTTTTTAGTTTTGCATATAGAATGCATAAAAGTAAAATAATATGAAATATTTTTAATTAATATATACATATATTACAAATAATGCTTCTAAATGACAATAAGAGTAGAAAAAATATCTCAATTCAACTAAAGAAAAGGCTCGTGTACAAACTGTGGTTGATTAGTAAATAGTATTAGGTATCTTAGAAAAATCGTAAACAGTAGGAATTAATTTTGGGTGATAACAATTCAGTCTTCTATCTAGAGATATTTCATGCGAGTCAAATGTCCGTTATAAAAATGTTTTAATCTACATCACTTCATGTGTGCCGTTGTGAAAATTGGTCAATAATAAGATAATCTGGTCGGCTTTTGTTCCCACTGCACATCTGTGTAGCTCCTTTATGTTTTTGTTTACTTATAATTTCCAGATTAACTGGTCAGTGAGAAAACAAAACAAAAATTCTCCTCAATATTCCTTCTGGGACTTTTCTAAATGTTCAAACTCAACACCATGCTCTACCTGCGGACTGAGTCTCTCATTTAAAACTCTTGTATCCTCCTCTTTGTCCTTTAGCTCTTCTTCCTCTTCCTCGATGAACAACTCTGTGTATCCCACTTCTTCTACAGAGGGTAGCCTCTGAGCATCAGCATCTTTATTCAAAGATGGCTCTCCCCACAAAACAGGCTGTGGCTTCACTGTTAGAGGTTTGTGAAACTGCACCTTTAATCGAACGCTGCCAGGTGAGTCATTAACTTCAGCTACTGTGGGCTTCTCTGCTGGTTGATGGGACTGTTGGTCTTTGTTCTGGTACCATTTGCTTTGAGATTCAGTGAGCTTGTCAGGTGGGGAATCTAACGAAAGTACTTTTGAAATGTCAACGTCTGCTCTGCTGGAACCACCCAGAACCATAAACAGATCGTCATATGGGTCTTTTACAAACAGTTCTATGTCAGGCATTGTGCTGCTTTTGTTTTCACAAGTATCTGAGTTATGTTGCTCTGGACAGTGTGTGGATGACTGCGCTGCTGCTGAGAACATTTTTGGCTTCTTGAATCCAAATCGGGCTGCTTCAGCAATATGTGACCCCCTGTCACTGTTACATTGAAGTGAAGCATCAGGCAGTGAGAAGGTGAATGAAGAATGATGGGCGGGTGGGGGAAGAGGAGGAGGTGGTGGTGGAGTAGGTTGTGAAAAAGTAAGCACAGCATGGGTGGGGTGTAAACCGGCTCGTCTCTCAGTGAAAGGTGCCGTTCTGGAAGACGCCTGACAGGAAGGGGTGAAGCCTTTTTGTGACGGAGCTGGCGAGCTTGGTGTTGGCTCTCGAGCCGTGAGGAAAGAGGAAAGATCAGTGGGGAGAGGGGGAGGTGTAGGTGGTACAGGGGTGGTGGTGACAGAGCGAGTGGGAGTGGATGCTGATGGATCCATGGTGAGCGACAGCCACTCGTTGGTGACAGCGTGAAGGTCAGGTCTCCTCAGAGACGGGTGAGGGGAAGGAAGGTCACGAGGGATGTGAGATGGGGGCAGGTGATAGACCGGCTCCAAGGAAGTAAAGTGAGAGACAAGTAACAGAAGGTGATAAATACAACCAGAACCAAAGAGTCAGAGTGTTGTAAGTGCATGAACTGGTCAGGGGGGGTTGATAGGTAGAAAATTATAAAAAAGCTAAAAGCTCTTTGTGGTTTAAGATTCAAAAACATTTTAGATCTTACATGTGACGGGCTAACAAACACTTCAGTTGAGCTTGAAGGGTGATGTGTTCTTGACTTTCTTACCTTGACTGATGTGGAGCTTGGGGTCCTGTTGCTATGGTAACCAAGAGGATCTATATGGTGGGTGGAGCTCTTGGACGGCGAGTGCTTGACAATGTCAACGTAGGACACGGGAAAGATGCCCTGTTTAGTTGTGCCGGGGATCTTCCCCTCATACCAGTTCTGATCCACCTGCCTCAACACGATCACTCTCTCGCCCTGCACACACCCAACCCCCACCCAACAGCAAGGCACTTTGAGCTTCAGCACACGGCTGTCGTGATAAACAAATACTAACAGCCCATAAAGGCTTGGTGAATTACTGTCTTTAAAATGTTGCTGTTCCATTTTTTGATGACTAAATAAATAAACATAAAAAATAAAAAAAATACAGAAGTTTTATTTTTAAAACATATTCAACCATGAACTGGCAACCTTTCTTAGTGACAGCTCCACAGTGGTGTCAGCATTGAAGTTGAAGCGTGCCACTGCCTCTCCGATTTCTCGGACATGTGCTGGTGGAGGAGGACGAATCGGCTGTTGCTTTTCTGAAGATGGTATCTTCTGGATGAGCAGCACATAAATGACAGTTAGGAAAGAGGATTTGCACAACTGAACTGAACAGTGCAACAAGAAGGTGAACATACTCATGGCGCGTGTAATAAAACCTTCAAAAAACCAGAGAGAAGCACGTTTACCTCTACGTACGCTATAGGGAATATCCCCACCCGTCCTCTGTGCTCTCCTTCATACCAGTTGTTATCTATTTGCCTGATGATGTTCACCTCATCGCCCTTTTTAAATGTCAACTCCCTGCAACAGACGTGTCACAGTGGTGTATTTCAAATCCAGCATAGTCACAAAAACAAAAAATGAAAACCACTCGGGCAGTTGTTCTAATATGTAGGAATCAGTAAAAAGCAAGCACAAAAGTAAAAATGAGCTGTGCCACTTTCTTAATACAAACATTTAAAGACTTGAAAAAGAAATGATTTAACGCCAACCACAGTGGTGAGTTAGAATGACATGGTTGTTTAAAATAATGCATATTACCTGCAAAATTAAAGTGTTTTAAAATCTGAAATAATTTTCCATGCAGTAAGGCACTGATATCTGTTAATATGTAGTTAAACAACCATGATTTTAAGCTTCTGGTTCTTGTTTGTGCATGCTAAATATATTGTACTTACTTAGTTGTTTGTGCCTTAAAATCATAAATGGCTCTTGCAGGCTGTTTCTGATAAAGGAAAAAGAACAGAGTAAGTTGTGCCATCTGTTTATGGGAGACCTGAGAGTAGTGAGAAAAAGAAAACATCAACAGGAATCACAAGGTTTGATACAACTGCCCGTTTAAATACTAAATTTTAGGGATGCACGATATAACTGGCATGGTATCGTATCGGCCGATATTAGCGATAAAGTTAAATATCGGACATCGACCATTCCATCAAAATAACTCACTGATATAAAAGGTGCTGTTTTTGTATGACAACCCAGTGACAAGGATGCCTGCAGCACCAGCACAACGTTATGACATCACGTGCGCCTACCTGGTCTGATCATGGCAGGAGAGGAAGAAGTGAAAATGTCGGCGGTGTGGAAGTTTTTTTAAAGTGTCGAAAACTGATAGTAGAACTACTATTTGCAATGACTGCTCAGAGTCAGTGATGTGAGGAGGAGCGAAAACAAAGTCGTAAAACATTTGGAACCTAATTAATCATCTCAAGAACTGTTAGAGTAAATGTCATGAATAAATTTGACATTAAATATAATCCAAGTTGAAGTGTTACATCATTTTCAGCTCCCTTTTTGGAATCTGCATTTGGTAGCAGGCCAAACTAACAAAGACCATGCAGAATAATGTAGTAGTTTAATTCCACAGCAGAGAAAGCTATGTAGTCTCTGTAAGCAGGTCTAGGGAAAAAACATCAGTGTTGGTATCAGTCAAATAAGTTGTAACATTTTGGCATATCGGTAGTCCTCTCTCAAGATAAATATTGCTGGGCAATTATTTGTCTCAGAAATTACTGCGATAAACAATAATATTGTTTGAAATTTGACAATAATTAGTAATTACTGTCAAATTTAAGAAGAAATGTTGGTAACTTGCTTTGCTTTTTGACCACCAGATGGCAGTATAAGACTGTTTGAACAGAAGGATGGATAGTGAGGGAGTGAACAGCGTGTCTCTTTAAGAAAAATGGGAGGGAGCCCCCTTGACGTGACATGGGCTGTCTCTTCTTCCTGTATTTCGGTTCTCAATATGGCGGACGCTCGGTGTAGTTTGAACGCTTTAGCATAGCATTTCTCACACAAAGCTTTTAATTTAAAAAAAAATCAGTAAACAAGTTCTCAGCTTCTTTTTGCAGAGAAAAACAACTTTTTACACGAAGGCATGGGTTTCAACTGTGAATTTTGGAGCTTCAACAAGATGGAGGTTTTCTTCCCGAGGTCGGCCTGTTAGCTTAGCTTCTCAGCTTAGCTGCTTTTAACGATCCAAAAATGCAATTTTGGATGGGTAAAGAAAAGAGAAAAAAGAGAAAGGGAGGAGTCAGTGAAGAGCACCAGAGTTGAGCCTTTTGTCATCCAGTGTCTTCAGTAGAAAGAGAGAGACATGAAGAAATGATAAAGCCGATAAATGAAAACGAGGCCAATAATTTTCATCATGCGATTAACTGATTTATTGTATATAGCGACAGGCCTACATGCAATAGCATATCAAACAAAATCCTATATCGTGCATCCCTAATACATTTGTGCCTTATTAAAGACTTGTGAATAAACTCCATTGTGCTGTGCCATTAGGAGATATTTGCCTTGTGATCACCATTCAGTCTGATAATTTTTGTGCCACACCAGTTTTATGCTGGAAACACTAGTGTTAGTTTCTGTAAAGTACCTCTCTGTCAGGAGTTGGTCTTCTGCTCTGTGGAGTGTGGCGTCCATCCATGGTGGAATAACTCCTCGACACATCCTGGTCTGTGGTTGAAAAGAGGTGGCAAGCGTTACGACATTAACAACGTTTAAATCACCTGTGATTCAAAAACGGGATCTGGGAAAGCACTGATGATGCGGAAATTATTTCAGTCCAATGGAGAAATGAGGGAATGAAAGCTTGGGTGGAAAACGGTGCATTTTATTTCCTTTTTATAGGGAAAAAATATCAAAACAAAGAGACTAAACTTATCCAAAAATGACACGGGCAAACACATGCAAAACTATAAAAAAGCTGGAAGACCAAATAAAACAAGGAAAAAACCCACAAATGGTATAAAGACTATAAATCTAACTTTAATACAAACAATGCAGCCATTAATATTCGATAAAGTAGAATGTTATTTACAAATATTTACTTCAACCCACACCTGTTTATTAGAAAAAAAAACCTTATAATTCAAATCTATTTAAATGTAACTAATATATTAATAAATACACAAAAATATAAAAAAACTACATTTTTATTAGCACAAGAAAAATCTTTTAAGTTTTTACAAATATGAAACTCTCGAGTCTCAAGAGAATATTTCCTTGCAGCATAACTTACTACAAAAACACACAATCAACACTCGTACTAATTTTAAAAGCCAAACGAGGGTTCTTTTTTTTGGCCAAACCCAACACATCTGGGTACAAACTCCTGTTCTCCAGTGTGGGAGTAAAGCCTGTTTAATCCTCATAAATCAGTAAAAAAAAAATCACGACCGCAGCTTTGCAATTTTTAAATGTTTCTTGGATATGAACTTGGTTGCAGAGAATCCCTATTTTTTAATTCAAGCTGCAATCAGACTGATTTACGATACAATCTCTAAGGTTTACTTCTCAGAACAGTTTCAGAACTAACAGATCTTCAGCTCTTGTCCAAATTGCATTTCTGTAAACAAAAACTGTTGCTTTGTCTCCACAACAACTAAAAGTGTCCAATTCAACAGTTAAATTTCACGTGGCTTTCAGCCAGATTCAGTAATTTATGTAATATTTCAAATATACCAGTAGCACACATTAACAGAGACTTTAGTTTCACTGGAGGAAACATGCTTTAGTCAAATTGTACTTGAGAATTTAATCAATTTTAAGCTCTTGATCAATGTCATACAAATAAAGAAAGCCAAATAATGATAATGGAAGTGAACAAATAAAATGACTTGGGCTACAAGTGCAGACAAAACTAAAAGACACACAGTATAAGAAAATATACACGGTTGCTTTTCTGTTTTAGAGCCCAGCTTATATCATCAACCTGTACTCGTCTTAAATATTTATAACACTAAACGACAAGCATAATCTGTAAAAAGAAATTGTTCAAAAAGCACCAATTAATTTTAAAATAGAATAATCTATATAATAGAGGACTAAATCCTAAATTTGGTCTGCTCTGAAAACAGTGAAGAACACGTGTACACATGTACAAATGTTGAAAACTGTTATTTTATTCTGATGGATGCTCAATTATAAAATGTTATTTTATTGTTAAACTGTAAACGTGTTCTCAGTCGAGCTCTAATTGAAACTATAAAGTTTGTTGTGTGCATGAGCATGTGTGTTAAACTTCTTTGATGGTGCTTTTGACAACAATATAAAGTGTTTGTGTATATTAAATATGAGGTAAGGCATGTGTGTTAGCTCCACCTGAATAACAGAGACCATTTCCATTGCCCTGCTCTTCTCCATATTCATTATTGTTTGAGGCCTCCGAATATCGTCCGTAGCAGGCACTGACTGGTGACTGTAACCGTGGTGACTGGAAGCCTGGTGTTGAGGGTTCTCTTCTATATGAAGCACAACCAGTAGGGCTTCCATCAGGGTAAACAGATGCAGAAGAATTACCTCTGTGCCAGCAACCCCTTGTCACTCGCAAAGAGGAACTTCTTTCAGGCACACTTGGCAGCAGCTCAGCCAATATTCTTCTCAAAATGCTATCATCAGGTGGTCTAGAGCTTCTGTGGCCTCTCTCTGCTTGAATGTGCTCATAAATGTCTCTCAAGGCTGCATCTAGGGCTTCATAAATGGCCTGTTTAGACTTGGGTCTGCTATCTAGACCTCCACCAGCACTGCTTCTTTTAGAGGTAGGTGATGATCCCTTTTTCCTACGAAAAGGCACTGGGCTGACCAAGAAGGCCAGCTTGGACATTGCTTGTTGGGATGGCGATGTCTGGTTTTGAGAATGGCTACTGTGACTCTGCTGTGAAGATCTCTGGTGCTCTTGTCGCGCTCGTTCTCTCTCATGGCGAAGCATGGTTGTAAAGCGGGTGTATGAGGCAGGGCAGCGGCCTTTGCAAGTGCTAATAAGGTGGCGGTGCTGGTAGCCTTGACTCTGTCCTAGACTTTGGTGGCCAGGATGGTGGTGATGATGGTGGTGGTGGTGATGACGAAGGTGGTGATGGTGGAGGGTAGAAGACCCATAAAGGCTCTCGGATGAAGTTAGTGAGCAATGGTCAAATTCACTCTCACTGCAAAATGAAGAGCCCTCCACCTGAATGAAATCACTGAGGTCGGATGCAATAGCATCCTGTTCACTGTCAGAATAGTCTGGATTGGCTTGTGGACCTAGAGGAACAGGAGGAGTGGGAAAGGACTGGCCAGGCTCTGGCCCAACACGAGGCTGGCCTTCAGGTGGACTTCGAGGTATGTGATCCATGCTTTGAGGTACAGTCCTGTTTCCATTGTTGTCTTCCTCCAACAATGATTCTACAGAAAAACGGCGTTTTGAAAAACTGGATGTCCCACCACCACCACTGCTGGCACGAGATGATGAGCCGCCTGGTGTAGTGGTGCCTGAAGGTACCTCGCCATCACCCAAGTTAGGCATGGATTTGGACTTCTGAATTAGACGCTCATATTCAGAAATACGATTTGGCACCATATCCCTTGGCACGTCCACACCCCAGGAGGGTGTCCAAGGAGAGAGACGATGGTGATGTAGATGAGGCTGGCGCTCTAGATCCAGGATCCGAGCACGGACAGAACGGATGACTTCAGATGGGATTAGATGAGCTCGATCAATCTGGTGCATCTTCCGATAAAGCTGGAGAAAGCCTGGAGAATCGTGAGCACGTCGCCGATGGAGACGAGGCAACGACTGAATGGAAGCTGAAACAGTCACAGGATTCCCATCACACACCAGCGATCCAGCACTTTCTGATCGAGTGGCATTTTGACCACCTGGGCCAGAATGCCCATCATTAAGTAAGTCATCACAACTACGTGATTTGAGCTTCTCAGAGGGTGGCACCTCCTCCGCACTGCTCCATGTCTCAGCATCTTGGCTTTTTGTCTGCCAACTGTTTGTACAACAGACAGACTGCTTCGACGAAGAGCTGCCTTCCTTGGTGGCATCCTCATGAACACGATCAAAGCCAGAAGGGATGGGAGGAAGTGAAGTACTGTCGTAACGGCCTAGGGTGGACATATTGTTTGAATAAATGTTGCATGCGTCCCCACCTTTCAGATGTCCCATAAGAGCAGCGTGGCAAGAGAGAAGGAGGAAAGCAAGTTAAGCAATAAAACCAAGCAATAGAGTGGAAGTGCTGGGGAAAGGAAAAATAAACAGGTGAGAAAAGCTTGATTAAAAAAAAATATATATTTATAGGCTAAATGGACTGTACTTGTATAGCACCTTTCTATCTTATCAAGATACTCAAAGTGCTTTACACTACAATCCATGTCCTCATTTACCCATTCATAGAGTACTCTACTTGGTTTATACAAAGCTAATCTGAATCTATGTGCTTTATCACATTCATACACTGATGGGACACACATTGGAGGGGTTCAGTGTCTTGTCCAGGGACACTTCAACATGTGACTGCTGGTGGAATCAAACCCCCAACTCTCCCATTGGAGGACAACTGCTCTAACCACTCAGCCACATTTGCCCCAATTTTTATATTTATTTTTTTTATTTAGACATCAGACAGATAAGATATTGGGAAAACACAACGAAATCTGTGAAGTTCTGGTGATAAGTACAGTATACATGTATGTCTGTGTTAAAAATATAAAGAAACTCAGAGAGAACAAAATACATCAAGTAAGAAAAATGGTTTCTGTGAGTTGGAATACCTTTGGGCCTAGAGGGTGAGGATGGTGAGGAACGAAAGACGGGTTTCTTTAGGCTGATGCTGGTTCTGTTTGAATCCACTGGTTTAGGAGAAGTTGCAGCTCTGCTCTGAGACTGAGCATTGCCTTGGGAACTCGAAGGCTCAGACTTCCGTCTTTTCCTGTAGTCGCTGGCAGCACTACAGCAAACAATATAAACATTGGTCTCAGATGTTGTCATGATACTCAATTAATAAATACAACCTAAAAAAAGCCACTTGTTTAAAACAATGACATATATTTTTTGTTTTGGAAATATGTAGTTTTCACAACTGTTTATGGACATAATGGATGTTAGAACCATCAATATTACAACAACTTTGAATATGTCTAATATGTTTTCCAGACTATTTTAATTAACATTTTATCTCTAGTGTAACCTCAACTGTTTTCAAAAACAAACCCTTTTCTTTCAGAACAAACACACTTAATGTCACTGAAATGAATTACATGGCCTTTTCATCACATCCCTATTCAGCCCTTTTTGTGCACTGAGGAAAATGCGACTGAATAAGGAGGGCAGCAGTGAAAGGAAGAGGGACCACAGGAGGGAGAGTGGGGGTTGTGGGGGAGACAGGAGGTGAATGGCAGAATCAATAGCCTTGCTGCGTTCATTTATTCTGGTTCAGGTCAAAGAGAAAAGCATCTTGACATCAATTACTAAAGCAAATACAGAGTAACGCTAATCCCAGCAAATGATCATTAACAGCATACGCCAGAAATTAGCTCCAAACACAAGGTGCACAAGAGAGTTCTGCCACAGTGCTGAATCACAACAACGAGGGATGCTGTAGAATGGCTGGGGGAGGGGGATGAGGGGGAGGTGGGGTGATGCAGTGTAAAATAAAAAAGAAACCGCAGTTACCTTGCAGGTCTGTCCAAAGTCTTGTCAGCAGGAGCAATGTGGAGGGACGTCTGAAACAGGACAGAAAACAAAAGCGAAAACTGAGCTCTGCGTGAACAAAGACTTGAGGCAGAGCAGCTTACAAAGCACCAGCTTGCAAGCGGTTTTTGCTGTGCCACAGCTAAAACACTCCCCCAGCAAAATGTGGGAGGGAGGCTGGTTCCACATGGCACACCTGACCAAGGCAGGACCTACAGATGAAGAATAATTTCAGTGTTTTGGTTTCCCTAGAGTTGTACTGAAGAATGATGGCAAAGGTGAAATAGACAAATGTACGAGCTTTTCTCAAGGGGGCAAATGTTGTGCTGCAAAACCTGGGCTGGATCACCTGGAATGGGTGTTAATGGTAAATGGACTGTACTTATTTAGCAACTTTCTATCTTATCAAGATACTCAAAGCGCTTTACACTGTGCCCTCATTTACTCATACATACAGCACTCTACTAGATCTCTACAAAGCTAATTGAACAAATCATTCTAAAGAGACTAATCAGAGCTTTATCACATTCATACACTGATGGGACACACATCAGAGGCAATGAGGGGTTCAGTGTCTTGCCCATGGACACTTCAGCATGTGACTGCTGGTGGAATCAAACCCCCAACTCTTGCATTGGAGAACGACTGTTCTTACCACTCGGCCACAGCCGCTTGGATAAAGAGTTCTCAATCATCTTAAATGGGGTGTAACAGTGGGCAGCACAGTGGTGCAGTTGGTAAAGCTGCCGCCTCTGAGTGAGAAGGTTGCTGCATTGAATCCTGGCTGGAGGGGCTTCTGTGTGGAGTTTGCATGTTCTCTCCGTGCATGCCTGGGTTTTGTACCAGTTTCCTCCCACAGACCAAAAACATGCATGTTAGGCTGATTGGTGCAACTGGTTGTGTGTCTAGTTTGTCTCTATGTGCCTCTGTGATGGACTTTTGAGCTGTGCAAGGTGAACCCGCCTCTCGCAAAATAATTGCTGGCGATAGACACCAGACAATCAGAAGATAGTCTTTCAGTCCTAAACAAACAAACAGTATTTCCAAAACAATCTCATGTATCTTTAAGGAATAGTTGGCGTGTTGCTCTGACCTCGCACTGTGTTGTTGGTAATGTTACAACCATTTTAAGCAAACATCCAAACACTACAGGAGTTGACTCGTGTTATTGGTTAGAGACCATGTGTAATCAGAAACACTTAACAGACCATGAAGTTGGGATTACCTCAATGCGCTGGCGACTTGAGATGTCTGGATTATAATCCAGCCGTTTTTTAGGAGGCTTCAGCCCCAAGCAGCAGCAGTGAGCAGGAGAGGGAGAAGAGGAGGAGGAGGAAGGTGAAGATGAGGTGAAGCAGTGGTGACATCATGGGGAAAAAACAAAACAAAAAAACGGAAGCATGTGGAGAGAGTGACACCTGTTAGAGAATCTGAGTAACCAAAGATGGACAAAATCAAAACTGCACTGTCACGCTGGACAAATGTGCATTCACTAGATACGCACCAGCACACATTTACAAGCTAAGATCTACGCATACACTACTTATCAGCTGTTTAAAGTAAAAACAAAAAGCACGTATACGTGATAAAATTAAACAAACTAGAAGCTGCAAAACCTAAAATAAAATAGGTACAATACTTTGACCTTTCTACTTAAACACACACACACACGTACATCCAAGTGCCACGAACATGCAGAGTGTAAGAAGCAGCTGTATGCGGAGAGCCAAGTGAAGTACAACCTGCAGTGTTTATATGAGAATGCATTAAGATGTTAAATGTTCAGTGCCCTGAGATGACTTCTGTTGTGACTCGGTGCTATATAAATAAACTGAATTGAATTAAATCCAACATTTTACCAATGCTCATGAACAAATAGTTGAAAAATACTGTTATTGTGATGCCAAAATCTTTTCGAGAATCACTCAAAGCATGTATGAAACCATCATCCCTAAGGGCTTATTGAATTACGTAAAGCATTTCAGGTAGAAATCTTCATACACAGCTGAACAAGTGGCTTTGAGAACACAAGCGTACAGTGCCAGGTCCTTGTGTGAAACTTTAACCTGAACATTTCAAGACCAACATCACCTGCTGCCATGCACTGGAGGCATGTTGGAGACAGAGGTATGTCCTTGTGACTCGATAAATCAGTCAGTTCGAGGTAATTTAATCTCACTTACAGTATGTAGCTAAACAACCGTCTGCACCCCAAAAGTCCAGCAGAGGGCACTACAGTATATAACTTAAACTGAGTATTTCTTACTATTAACAAATGTCAAAAGAAAAATACTAGCAGGCATAAATACATATTCAAACAAGTTAAACAAAACGTAGGGGAACAAGTACATGTATCAAAGTAGTTAAAAAATCAACACAAACAACAATAGTATGATGAAGAGCAAAGAATATTCTATCAGTGAAAAATTAATCTGCATTTGGATCACAACTGAGGATTTCCTTTAGTTGGCAGAATGACTGACTTGTGCAGTTTGACAGATTGGAGGCAGCTTTATCTTAAACATGCACAAGCATTGGTTTTTAAACAGCCTCTTCATGTTTAATGAAGATGATGCAGTAGTTTAAATTAAGAGACGTTTCCAGGCTTTTTAGGGGATCTTTTAGTGCCTGCTAGTAGCTGGACAAAGAACGTAATAAACAAATAAATAAATAGAAACAAACAGGCATATCTCTGCCTGCCACCCTGGTGTGTGTGTGTGTGTGTTCGTGCGTGCGCGGGGGGAGGGAATCACTGCACCAAACAAGTACCACATGCCCAAACAACTAGCCCAACCAGTCTAATAGTGGATGCATATCAAAAAGCATCAAGTGTGGGTGGAGACAGTGGGTGTATGTCTATAGCAAAGTTGTGGTTGGGGAAGTCGCTGAGCCCTGACTTACCGGACGCCCAAACTCCAGCTCGGAAAAGAACTTATACCAAGGCTCGTTCTCTAAATCTATGTCATCATTGGTCTGGGAAAGCATGATAGAGACAGAAGGCAACAGAAAGAAAGAAGAAATGAAGTGTGGAGTGTGAGGGGAGGGAGTTATACACGAACAGAGACATGGACCTCATGGTTAGGAATGGGCAAAGAAAAACTGGCGTAGGGTGAACCAGGATGAAGATGTAGACTGGCTCAGGTGAACTTTTGTGAACTCAGGTGAACTTTTCAGGTCGACTTTGTTTAAAAAGTCTTCAGTTGATTCAAAATGGTGCAGCCAGAGTCTTAACTGGAGTTAGTAGGAGAGATCATATTTCTCCAGTTTTAGCTTCTCTCCATTGGCTCCCTGTTAAATTCAGAATAGAATTCAAAATCTTACTTCTAACCTACAAAGCTCTCAACAACCTAGCTCCTTCTTATTTTACAGATCTTATTGTTCCATATTTTCCTAACAGAGCACTTTGCTCTCAGACTGCAGGTTTACTTGTGGTTCCTAGAGTTTCCAAAAGCAGAATGGGAGGAAGATCTTTCAGTTATCAGGCTCCTCTCTTGTGGAACCAACTTCCAGTTTCTGTCCGTGAGGCTGACACATTGTCCAGTTTAAAGACTGGGCTTAACACTTTTCTTTTTTATAAATTTTATAGTTGGAAACGGCTTATTATGCTACCATAGGCTTAGACTACTAGAGAACAAATTGACAATTTCCTTAAATTAATTGCTAAAATTAAATAGTTTTCATTTGATATTATTTCTATCTTAACATGATTCTCGACCTGCCATTGTGTATCTGTTCCTCTCAAACCCTGCCGGTCGAAGCAGATGCCGCTTGTCCTGAGTCTGGTTCTGTTAAAGGTTTCTCCCTCATGAGGGAGTTTTTCCTTTCCACTGTCGCCTTCATGCTTGCTCAAAATGAGAGTGTGATGAAGTTAAACTCAAAGCAGTCTGCTCCTCAGATAAATAATGTTATTAACTTACTTTTTGTGTGCATGAATGTTTCTGTTCAGTGCCCCGAGATGACTTCTGTTGTGACTTAGCGTTATACAAATAAAATGAATTTAATTGAACTTAAATTCTACTGCAAAACAGTTTTGTTCCTTCTCGTCTCACGTTTACAGAACACATGCAGGTGAAAGTGTGGCTTCACCGTCAGCCTGTCAAGTGCCGTAAACTATCCTATAGCAGAGCTCAAGCTACAAAAGCAAAGATTTTCACTATACATTTTCAAAATATAAGAGTTCAGGAATGTTAAGGTTTCAGGTATAAGAAGTGTCTTTTACAGTCCTGCGTTATCAAATGTTAAATACGAACGTCAGAGTAAAATTCTTGGCTGCAACACGGTTCTGTCTGCTCTTTCTAACCTTATTCCCACATGAAAATGTGAGTCTTTAGGCCGAATGAAACATGGGCAGGAGATGCTTTGCAGGTGTTGTAGCTACAGTTACATCTCCCTTTCTAAAAAGAGAATTTATATTTCAGAAAGATGAGTCACCTAGTTAAAAAAGAGAGGCCTGGGGTTGAGATTGCCAGTAACACAAATAAAACACAGATACTTCGAAACAAGAGAGACAGAAACATAATTTTGTTTTTTTTTAAGGTTTAGAATTGCCCACAAAAATGATGAACAAAGGTGGCACTTTGTTTTTGCAGCATGATGGAGAAAAAGCCCCTGAAAGACAGGAGATAAAACCAATGTGCACACTGTGTACAGCTTTCTCTTTTTATTGCTTCTATCAGGAGCTGACTCGTGCATTATTGCCCCAGGAGTGCTCTTTGCAGACGTTAAACCAAATGTCAAACCCTTACAAGGAAAAAAAAACACCCAAAAACCTACTCCTTTTGAGTCTTTTAAAACAGTCCTCATCTGTGGCACATTTCTCATTTTAACATTAATTTTTAAGACCTTTCATTGTAACACCCCCTACCCCACTTTAGACAATAATAAGCTTTGCTGTCTGCTCTGTCATTCGCAGCACACGAGTTAAAAGCTGGCACCGTTGCTAGGGGATGTTGTAATGGAAACAATTGCTTTTGACTCCCACATTGGCATTAAAAGCCCAGTTTGACATAAACAAACAGAAATCTATTGAAAACCCATAATATAACAAAAACCCATAATAAAGCCCATAATATAACAAAACCCATAATAAAACCTATAATATAACAAAAACCCATAATATAACAAACCGTACGAACTAACAAACATGTCAACCGCATAATTAAGTAGGAAAAATAAATAGTTTGTGATGAATCAGTTAAATCTGAACCCTAACTTCAAAAGCATTTTGCATATACTGGTAAAGCTGTTTCTCTTTAGAAAATAATATATTATTTAAAACCAGTGTTAATAATTTAGTGAAAATAAAAATAAAAAACAGAAAAAAATGACATCAGTTATGCGGTGTGATAAAAACAAAAAAACAAACAAAAAAAACTGTGTGAAGTCAGAAAAATAAGCTATTTTTAATAGATCAAAAAAAGAAGTTGGAAATTAAAAACTACTCACTGGTCTTTCATGCTCCAAAATAGAAGACTTGCCAGGCTCATACTCAAAAATACTCTTAGGCTCTGCGCGATACTTTCGTGTGTCCACTTTCCTGTCTGGAGGACCCCATTCATTCCTGAAGGGGAAAACAAACAACACAAAAACTCCTTAGAAAATTACGGTACTTGTCTCACACACGCACGCACACACACACACACACTGTAAAACAATCGGTATGCTGATGTCCACAGTCACTGAGTGATTTGAATAGTGAATATTTGTAGTTGTTGAGATGAGTGTTTTTCTAGACTGCAATTTAACTGGGAATGCAAGTAGCTCTAAAAGATTTTAGTGCAAGTTATTCAAGTTGAGTAGGAGTTACAGTCTGAATAAAACAGTGAAACATGGTGGTGGTATCATGGTTTGGGCTTGTTTTGCTGCATCTGGGACAGAACAGCTTGCCATCATTGATGAAACAATGAATTCTGAATTATGTCAGATTATAGAATTAAATCAAATTATACAACCATATATATATATCAGAATCAGAATCAGAATCAGTTTATTATTGCCATGTCAATGAACGAGGTTCACAAAATAGAAATTTGCTTCGACATAAGGTGCGAATAGTAATAAAGTAAAATAAAGTAAAACTAAAGTAAAAATGAAGTAAAAATGAGAACATTACATAAGACCTGTGTACACCCACAAATAAAGTAAAATTAAAAACATAACATAACCATATGTACACCCATACAATAGAAAACAATAAAAAAGCATAGAAAACAGTACAGATGGAGTATTCAGTTATAATACAGATGTAATGTGACCAAAGCAGAAGTTATGAGGTAGCATTATGAGTGTTCAGGAGTCCAACAGCAGAGGGGAAGAAACTGTTCTTATGGCGGGAGGTTCTGGTCCGAATGGACCGAAGCCTCCTGCCTGAGGGGAGTGGTTCAAACAGTCTGTGTGCAGGGTGAGCAGGGTCAGCTGTGATCAGACCTGCTCGCCTCACAGTCCTGGAGACGTACAGGTCGTGGAGGGATGGAAGGCTGCAGCCGATAACCTTCTCAGCTGAGCGCACAACGCGCTGCAGTCTGAGTCTGTCCCTGGCAGTGGCCCCGGCGTACCACACCGTGATGGAGGAGCTGAGGATGGACTCAATGATGGCCGTGTAGAACTGCACCATCAGCTTGGCCGGCAGCTTGGCCTTCTTCAGCTGTCGCAGGAAGTACAGTCTCTGCTGGGCCTTCTTGATGAGGGAGCTGATGGTCAGCTCCCACTTGAGGTCCTGGGTGATGGTGGTGCCGAGGAACC
>NC_056513.1:25536380-25543011 GCF_014905685.2 Nematolebias whitei
ATCTCCAATATATATATATATAACTATATATACATATATATATAGTTATATATAGTTATATATATGCTTGAAGCAATGCTGTCACTATACTTTGCTGAGCAAATAGCGGCTGCGTATTGCTCTGCCTGGGTTTTCTGAAAACGTGGGATCAATATGATATCAGAGAAGTGTCAACAGTGCCAGTCCCTACAGCAACATATTCAACCATGTTGGTTTTTAGCTTTACACATGCGCTATTGACTTGTTTGGTTCATGCTGCATAAGCTCCAGCATGAAAGCTTCAAGACTGGGATAATAATTAACCAGAAGGAAGTCATATCCCACTGGTCAACATCTGCTGTGGTGAGTGAAACCATTTTAAATCCTTGCCGTGATTCAAAATCAGTGGTTCAACAATAATGTAGTGTTAAGTTCGAGGAATTTTCTTACATGTCTTGAGAATCTTTCTCACGGTCGCCGTCTCTGGCTCTGAGCTGAAGGAGGGATGGCATAGGTGGAGGTGGTGGGGGCACAGGAGATGGCAAAGGCTCTCTAGTTCCCAGCTGCCCTCCATTGTCTGATGGGCTTTTGGACAAAGGCCTGTATGTGTGTGTCCGAGGAGGCGGGTGGGCCATGGTGACGCTGGACGACAGGTTGTGGTCATCTGTTAGACAGAACGGGAGAGACAGCGGAGCGAGAAGTGATAAAGACAGTGGGCCAGAAAGGAGGAGGCGTATGGGTTAGAAAGAAGTGTCTGTTGTTAATTTCTGCTAGAACAGGGGAAGTCTCACCACTGTTTATGAAGGCATACGTTGCACTGTACGTGTCAGAATAGTCATCATCTGCAAAAGAAGGGTTAAAAAATCTCACTGAAAAGAAAAGTACTGAAGTAGTTCCTAAGGAGAATACATTTTTAAAGAATGTAGAATACAAAAGTCAATCTTGGAATGCATCAAGACCACTGCATGCCTTTAGTTTATATTAAGGCATAATTATAAGGCAGTCTCTCGATTTGAGTGTGTGTTTAGTATTTACTGTCATAAAGAACGCCTGAGCTGTTTAGAACAAGCAAGCCTTGTGCTGACTGTGCATTTCTGTCCAGCCCACAAAATTAGAGTTGATTTCCCTGGACAGCTCTGTGTCCATTAGAGGTTTTTCTATTACTCCTCCGCTCAAGACTCTCTCACTCTCATCTAATGAGGTCTGGCTCTGAGGTCGTGCGAGTCCTTTTAACAAGAACTGACATGCACAGTTGCTCAGAGACACACATATTTACAAACTGCATGCACACATGGCCAGCTCCACTCAAACAGTCCGATCAACCAATCACAGAGTGTTGAGACTTTTCAGTTTTGCAGAGAGGTTTGGTGATACTGTACCTGCTTTGTGGACTTTGTGAATCTGTTTGAACATCGTTTTGTACCAGTCTTTGGGTCTGTCCACTGTCTGTGGAAAGGAAAATAACCAGTAACATTTATGTACAGAAAAATGCTAAAGTAACTGCAAAGTTTGAGTCTGAAGGTGTAAAATCCTCCACTGTTTTACAGGATATTAGTGAGGTAAGTTGAAACACTCCACCTTTTTAGTAATTCATGCTTTACCTAGAAAGTCAAACCATGTTTGGACATGGAGAAATGATATGTTAGTTTATCCTAATAGGGAGAAATGATGTACTTGTTCTGGAAAAAATGTTTAATGATTTAACGACTCAACTTCAAAGTTTAATAAGTGTTTAAAGTTTTTACAACATCAAAATACTCAGACAAATGTTGTGATTGGAACTTTTTGTTTTTTCCCCCTTGCATTAAATAAAACCTTTAAAATAGATCTCTGCTCATTAGAATTACATCCTAAAATACTATATGTATTTGCCTAAGACCAGAAATCATTTGTGCCTTGTAATGTGCTTTCATGACTTAATTTTGACCTCAGTCTTTTGTGACTGTCATTCACAGAAACTCTTGTGGATGTGTAAGAAAAAAGTACAGCTGTAAACTGACAGTTTTCTATTCCCATTAATCCTAAAACAAAGTAATAAGTGCAAACTATAAGGTCAAGAAAATAGATTCTGCTACAGAAAGCTTTATTTCCACAAGCTTTTAGTAATCAAGTGTCTAAAACACAGCATCACAAACAATGGCAATAACATGTTATATTAGGCAATTTGAACACAAGTGTGCATTGTGATGCTTTCACAAATCAGTATGAATAGAGTTGGTTTTGCACTATGGAAAGAAAACATGGCAGCAGTGTTGTCACAAAACTAAAGCATGAAATCACATTTTTGTACCAGAAAACTTCAGGAGAAATGCTCGCCTTTGTGTAAACAGAATAGACCCAACAACCACTTTTAAAAAAAAGAGCTATGAAATGGCAGAGAGACTTAATCCCCTCTTTATTCAGTAGCGCTGAACACTGGCTCTGGACTCCGATCAGAACAAGCAGTGAATGTGTGGAGCATTGGCACAGACCAGACAGGCCAATTACCACTTCATTCTCCACGGTTACCAAACTGAGTGGCCACAAAAATGTCTGTCTGCTCACAACAAGTAGCGCATGTGTTTCACCCAATCTTTTTGTCATTCCAGTGCTTGTCTTGAATTCTATTGCTCATCTTTTCGTCTTTATTTCTTCTGGCTTCAACAAGATTATTTTTAAAAACTTCTCTAGTTCAGCACGTCTACCTTTAAAAGCTTCGGCTCAAGGAGCAGACCGTTTAGTGAAGTGTTATTGCATAAAGAGCAGAGACAAGGGCACAGTAACACTTTATCAAGCAGAGAGCAAACAAGCAAGCTTACCTTTATCCCCAGCACAAAGCGGTGGATAAAAATGAGATACCAAAATAGTGACAGTAGAGAGGGAAAAAGCTTTTAATGTGGGGTTAAAAGCTGCTGACAGCTGAAAGTAATCCTTCTCTCGTAAACATGATCATATATTAAGATGGTCTAAAATGGACCAAAAGACATTCGGGCTATGCTAAACAAAGAGCTGTTGGGAAGATGATTAGTTTAATGTACATTTCACCTCACCGTGCGAATGGCAATAGGGATTCCTGATTCATCCACAGGGCCGATGCCTTCATAATGCGGGGCTTTGATAAGAGACACTTTCTTTTCTTCCTCCGAGAACCGAGCGATGGGCACAGTGCTCCTGCCGCTGGTGTGGCCTGAAACCACCGACTCTCTGGTGAACGACTCGCTGCCCTCTAAAAACAAATAAACAAACAAAACAAGTTTATTTTTTTTTATTTGATTCTTTTTAGTTTTGTTTTATTTTTGTTACGAAGATGACATTTTTGACGGAGACAGGTGGTCCAGTCTTCTTTTTTATTTTACAAAAAAAAAAAATTTCTAAGTTCCATTTACTCATTAACTATGGATATAGGTAAAGTAAGTTTCTTTTGGCTGCTTCTTTCTTCAGGGTTTGCCACAGCGAGCAAACTCGCATGAAAGATTTGGCAATTGTTTTACGCCGGATGCTCTTCCTGATGCAAACTGTGCTCAAACCCGCAGCCTTAGGATTACAAGACCACCAAGCTTCTGCAGCCCCAGATATACATGTATACGTAGGTGTGATGAGAAAATACTTCAAAAGCTTGACTGTAAAAAGGCGGTGGTTTTCAACTGAATAAACCAGGTCTTTCATCTTATTCTATTTGGCCAACAAATAATTAAACTAATAATTCAAACACAATCTAATAAAGTAGCCGGTTTGCTTGCTCACAGCAGGAGCGGGTAAAGTGGGCTCGGACACTGAAACACTGTAGCAATAAACCTGCTGCAAAGCCTTCTTGGACTCACTGGCTGTTTAGTTCAGTAGGATGTGAGCAAAAAACAGAGTTTAAGTCCAGGATTGATGTATAATACTTATTCTTCTTGCTGATCTTGGTTTACTATGATTGACTTTTCTGTGAGGTTGCTTGCGCTTGTGTCTGTCCTAGACTGCAGATTAGTTAACAGTTAAACTGAATGCTCCGTGTTTGTACTGAATGTTGCGACCCTCAAGTGAAAGTTAGACAAACCCTGTCTTATTATACTGCTTTTGGTGTTTCCATCAGGAATTAATCTCGACACAAAACTCTTAAGTTCAATATTTTCAGAAATGATGTCATTACCTCTTCTAGCAATATGTTATGCATATTTAGAGTTTACATGCCATGATTCAAAAGAAAAGTTAAAACTAAGGACATTTTCAGAAAATAAAACTCTGAAGCGCCTCTCCGTATCTTTTTGTGATAAACTTTCAAATCAAAGGTCATTAACACAATTTTGCAATAAATAAATAAATATATACATTTATTTATTGCAAAATTGTGTTAATGACCTTTGATTTGAATGTTTATCACAAAAAGATACGGAGAGGCGCTTCAGAGTTTTTATTTTCCGAAAGTTTCCAGTATTTTCAAATCCAGTCCGACAGTGAACTGTTAAGTAACTGTATGTTCGTGCTGCTGTTCGACGTAATGTTTTTATGCTACTAGTGCTTAGTGTATATTTAGTTGATGTTTTTCTTAGTTCATATCTTAGATGTTATTACTGTTTTTCTTTTACATTTTATTGTTGGATGTAACTGGGACCCTGTGTGCATAATGTCGTTCCACCACATGTACCACATAGGGTGGAATGACAAATAAAGAACCTTGAACCTCAAGGCTGTACTTGTTTGGTAAAATGTGTGTAATTGTACCATTTGCAACTCTACATGTAGTTGTGTTAGGAATAGTTATAAAGTCAGAATTTCGTAGGCATTTATGTGAATTATACCATCATACCAAACCACTTTATTTATAAAGCACTTAAAAACAGCAACAAGGCCAACCCAAGTGCTGTACAGTCAGACAAACAAGCAAAGAACACAGGATAAAAACCACAGATCCACAGAGGTAAAGAGAAGAATATAAATGGCTAAAATAATAAAATCACAGTGAAGTTAAAATCAACTCATATTGTATAAAAAGTCAGAGAATAAAGTGTTTTTAAACGAGACTTAAAAACAGAGAGAGAGGGCGCCTGTCTGACATGTAGTGGCAACTCATTCCACAGTTTGGGACCTGCAACAGAAAAAGCCCTGTCATCTCTGAGCTTAAGACAAGTTCCTGGAACCAATAGAAGCATCTGGTCTGCTGACCTCAGCGAGTGCTGTGGGACATATGGCTGCAGCAGATCAGTGAGATAGGAGGGGGCAGAACTGTTCAGAGATTTAAAAACATACAAAAGGATTTTAAAATGAATTTGGAAGTGAACTGAGAACCAATTAAGGGAGGCCAGAACTGGAGAAATGTGCTCTCTTTAAATTATATTTAATATAAAGTGCAATGATTGTTCCAGCATCATCAACTGGTAATAAACCAAGTCCTGTATATAATAGAAACAAAATGACAAAAGAGCAGAGGCTCACCTGAACTCCTGCTCTGTCTCTGTAGCCCAGTATGAAGTGAGGCAGGGGGTGATGGATATGATGGGGGAGACATGGGCCTCTGTGGATGGCTGGTGCTTCCATTTATGGCATGAGAGAGGACCTGGCCCTAGGAATAACACCCAAGCCACAAGCAAGGGCAAAAAGACCACAGATTTCAATAAATCGAACGGCTAAACAATCTCACAGATCTAAAATTGTAAATATAAAATGTTAATGTAAAAAAGAAATTAACAGTCACAGAGTGCTAAAAGATCAACTATTAAAAACAGTTCAGTTCATCACTTAATTGGTTTTACAGCAATAGAAAACCATGTGCCCTAATTAAATCTTAAAAGATTTAAAGGAAGTGCTAAATTAGAAGTGTCTGTATAATAAAGAAATAGTTAGTAAGGCAATGGGGCACTAATTTAACTTTAAGTCAAAACAAATAAAGTTTAAAATGTTAACAGTAAACAAAGACAGTTCATTCACATTCACAAACAAATGATTAGAATTAGCTGACAAACACAAGACAGTAGACAAGGTGTATCCAGAATGGGAGAGATTTTGAAACATTCCCTCCCGTTCAGTACGTCAGAGAAAGAAATGACTTACAAATGCATTTTGAGGGCTTGAAGGTTATTACAAACAATTAATGGTGAGATAATCGAGGTAAGATAATACAGGACTGTCAACTACCTTGAAAAGAAAATGTTCCTAACAACATTTAAAAAAATACTGACTTGGATTATTGTTGGGATTTTGAGTAGATAAAACTACAAGCGACCAACTCAAACTAACCGCAGGGAAAAAAAAACCCATCTTGAGACATTTTAACGATGTGGTGTGGCTCTTGTGAGAAAATGATTTCTTGGTTGAAGAACCAATCCAATCAGCATCTTTGTAAGAAGGAATGTGTGTGTGGAAGCACAACACTCAGGGGATTTCTCACTTCATTACACTGATGGATGCTGTAGGTAACAAGCTTTGAAATAAACACAGACAATCCAATGTAACCATGACTGGGGACAATAGATTCAAACTTTACTGCTTTGTAAATGTCAGAGTCATTAAATATTATTTAAAAGGACAATCCAGTTTCGTTAACAGCTTCCTGTAACTGGGAACCCAACATGCTATTTCATGCCATAAATAACATATATGAAGTTATTTGTTTGAATGTATATATGTATGTATATGTATATATGTATGTATATGTATATGTATATATATATATATATATGTATATATATAT
>NC_056513.1:25543111-25575175 GCF_014905685.2 Nematolebias whitei
ATAAAGAATATTTAAGGGTATTGGCAGAGTCATGGGCTTGCAACTAGTATCTTGTTAGGCATTTACATGTTGAATTAAAAACCTGCAGCCAATAGGCTCCAATAGTTCACTTTAGCAACAAAATAAATTCTTCAGCAGTTACTAATGTTTACATGGACATAAGTAATGGCATTGAACAGCCGTTCGGAATAAAAAAGCGTCATGTGAATGCCCCGTTCAGGTTATTTTTTTGTTTATTCGGCGCGATCCAAAATAACTTGTGATCAGGACGAAATGGGTGATTTACGCCGATTCATAACCCGAACGGTGCGCATGTAAACGCTTAATCTGTTCATTTTTTTCCGATCGTGAAAAACTGACCTGACTGCGCACGTGCAACCTGTCATTTCCACCTGGCTAATGCTAATAATATTAGCATGTCGGGGAAGTAGAACTGCACTGAACTTTGATCAGAACAAAGCCCGCTGCATGTAAACGCTCGTCATGAACGGATTGTGCCCATGTAAACGATACATTTGGATTATTCAATCTGAAAACATTTCAATCCGTTCAAAGAATTTTGCGCATGTAAACATTTGCTTGTGCCTTGTGAACAAACACACCAAAGCTATCAGGGGCCTCACAAATGTAAACAAAGTGGCCTACAAAGAGGGTTGTGTAGGTGATTGTTGGGCGGCGATGATCGCTATGGTTAGCAAAATGGCTGTGCCAAGCATTTAATTTCTGTGTAAATTCATTGTTTTTCAAAAACACAGTATTTGCATTCACCATAGTCATTCACTTTATCATTTGTGACTTTATTGACCAGACGCATCCAATTTTTTAATGCCAGTTTCTTTCCTTTTAGTTTTAATATATACCTTTAAATGGCATTTTGAGTATTTTTTGACCCTTGAGCTGGGTTGTGACATTGGCATCACAGCATTTAAGCATTCCAGTCTGATGTTTATAAATGGATTTTCCAAGGATTTAGATAACAGTAAAAATAGAGCCCAATTCTAAAATATAAGATTTATTTTCCTTTAATAAACTGTGTGATTAGTGAAAGAAAGAAAAGTCAAAAGCGGCAAACATATAAAGAAGCTGACAAAGACAAAGCTCTATTGAATACAAACATATAAACAATACAGAAACAAAGTGCTCAGGTTTTGCATCTTAGTTGATGGTTAGTTAAAGTAAAAAAAAAAAAAAAGTGTTTGGTTTAGCCATTAAAATGAGTAGGGGGAGAGTGGGAACCATTTTTTAAATGTATGATGTGTGTTAAAGAGGTGGCTTGTTCAGATAATTACATTAGTGACAGTGGCTGCTGCGGCAGTGGAGCCCACAGAGGTTGTTAGCGCATCATCAGGCCCAGCAGTGGATGTGTAGGCAGAGGCATGGCTGAGAGTGGGCGATGGCGTGGGTGAAGCGCTGGGTGAGTCCAGGCTACAGATCTGCAGCTCATCCAGCAGACCTATTGTAGACGACGAGTAGTGGCTGAGTGCCGACACCGTCACAGGTGAAGCTGCGGGTGACACACAGCCACCGACGCTCATGCTGCTGACCGTGGTGAGGCTTGGACTGCTGATTGCACCAGCTTTGAAAACGACACCACTAGGAACATACGGGGTGGGCGACAGAGCCTTGGGCATTAGGCTGGACAGGTAGTCGAGTGATTCAGAGCTCTGGCAGCGATAGGGGGAGTGCCGTGCTGAGGGGTCAGGGGAAGGAGGCCCCTGGTGTTGGAGTAAGAAGGAATTGATAGGAGAGGGAGGAGAGGAGGCGAATACTTAGTTATATCAAAAATTAGCCACACGGTCAAAAGGGATGTGTGAAAACAACACGGAAGCTTGGCAGATGGTGAAATCAAACTGTTACATATGGCTGCAGCATCAGAAACAAACAATGCTGTAAATCAAAGAGCCTCCGTTAGTCCAGTCTCAGTGCTAATCAGCAAAATGATTGTTTTACAGGAACTGTGACATATAGTACATACAATATTTGGTTATCATACATAAAATACATATTCACACAAATATAAAGATTGCAGTTGCAGATGGAAGCATCAAGACTGACAAACTAAAGGGTAACACACATTTGTAGCAGCCAACATGCATTAAAAACAGATGCATATTTTTTAAAGAATGTCAGTGTCAAACTGTCAGGAGACAAAAAGCACTTCTCTGCTTTGCTCTAAATTTAGCACAGCACATCAACGGTTCCTCATGTATGTATATGTATGCATGTATATTTACATGTACATATGCATATTATATACAGAACATGTATATGTATGCTTAGATGTGTATGTAAGTATACATATATATAGGTTAATCATGAATGTAATATTCCCTACAACCTTGTGCATGTGCATACTGTCTTTTACCAAATTTGTGTATTCTGCTTCTTTTTTTATTCTTTCATACGTGTCTTTTTTCTGTATAATTAAAACAAGCTACTGGATGCTTTGAATTTCCCCCCCAGGGATTAATAAAGTATCTGTCTATGTTTTCATATCAAATGATGTGCAGCAACTCATGTGTAAACCCTTTAGTCTCCGTTGATGTTTCCAAGATACAAACTCGTATTGTACTGCAATGACTTGTACTTAAGGCTCTTGTTACATTACACAGTCAGTTATGTACCAACAGTTCTGCAGGTGAAGGTCTTGGTGGAGTTGCCGGAGGAAGCTTTGACATCTCCACCTGGGATGGAACTGAAGCTGGGGTCTGATCTGGGATCTTGACGTCCACTCTTGGGTTTGACATAAACGATGCTGGTTTTTCCAGATTCTCTTTGCCCAAGTGAACAGTAAATGAAGCAGTCTGTGATGGGGGTTGAGAAGGGATTGGAGCTTCTGGTGGAGGTGAGGAAGATTGTGGAGGGGAGCATACAGTCTGGATCTTAGTATGTGTGCCGACTTCAAAGTTATGATGAGAAGGGGGGTCAGGGATAGTGACAGGCGTTAGTTCAAGGGAAGAAACTTTACGTTCCCGACTATTAGCAGTGGCAGATGAACTGAAGTTGCTCATATCATTTGGAACGGTGGACTCATCAACCTGTTGGACTGACTTTGCACTCGATTTAAAGAAAGAGCAAGAAGACATGCTGCTAACTGTGTAGGACTCTTTCAAAACTGCTTTGTCGTTCTTGGTGAACGTTACTGTTCCAGGACTCAGGTCATTAGCCAGACTAATGATGGAGCTGTAATCTGGTGGTTTGGTGCCAGTGGGCAAAAAGTGAAAGCTTTCTCTCCTGGGGGGTGGAAGTGGTAAGGGACTGACAACCTTGTTAGCCAATCAGAGGCAGCAGCCAATGTAAGTTCAAACAGCAACAAAAGAAACAAGAAAAATCATCAGCGCCAAGTTTGACATTCTGTTGTTTCAAGTACGTGACTAACAGGTCAAAGTGGTTTCCTGTTTATCTAGTAATTGTCATTAGAAGAACTTTTTCCCTATAGAGAATTTTACCCATCAGTAAGATCAAAATACAGTAAAATGATTCTCTTATTGAAAATCTTGGCAATAAATCGGATAGTATAACAAATATCACTCTTTGTTAGAGATATTTCACCTGCGTGGGCGACTTTTTGTCCTGCAGGTTGGGTCTGACACTTCGAAAGCCTTTGGCGGCAAGAGATGAGCTGTTGGCATCTCCATTTTTAAGACCATCATTTGCGCTGTGAGACCGCCAGGAATCTGAAGAGGAGACAAAAGAAGAACTTTAATGATCCCGCAGGAAATTGTTGATCTGAAGATAAATATAGTAATGCTAACATCCTATTTTACACTGTTCTTTTGTTCAGGTTTTCAGTTTTAATAGTTTCTTTCTTACCTAGGTCTGATGAGTGAGACTCTGTTCCTGTTGAAAACGAAACAAACAAACAAAAAGTTAATGTCTAAATGTGTGGTTACATCAATCTGTCTGACAAATTTCAAAACTATTTCTGCACATAAAAGTAAAACGTTGGTTACGTACTGTAACCCCAGATTCTATGAGTATAAGCGTAGCCCTTTAAGGCCTTCGCTTTAGTGGTTTATCCCATTATGCAGAGCATAAGCAGTGAAAAAAATTAGTCCACGCCCACCTGCTGTGTGGGCCCCACCCGGTCCGTATAAATTACGTTAAGAGCGGGAAATCGGCTCCCAAAATAGCTTTTTCTTCAGCCATTTAGGAGCCAGTGAGGCCCGACGCTTAAAGGGCTACGCTTATACTCATAGAATCTGGGGTTACAGTACGTAACCAACGTTCTATGTCGTATAAGCTTCGCCCTTTAAGGCCTTCGCTTTAGTGGGTAAAGGGCGAAGCCGATGTGGTCCTCGCCTCACTGGGTCCATTCGAACACAGTAAGAAGCGGAAGCTTGCCCAAAAAATGTCTTGTCACTCAGCTCCCCGTGAGCATAACTACGCATCGCGTAATTATGTGCCATGCACAGACGCATGTTGTGTAACTATGCGTTCTGACAAAGCATGAATGCCCCGGAAAACTTTCAACGGAAGAAGAAGTTGAAAAGAGGGGGGGGGGGGGCATGAACCAACTGGTTCATGGCTGAACAGTATAAACAGATTAATGTCCATGAATTGATTATTGATCAAATGAACTGATTGGTAACAATAGTCATGAACGGATTAGTGACAATAGAACCAAAATCACAGACACGACTTGTGACTGATAACAACATCTCACACTGTAATGCATGCAGACAGAAGTGAGCTTAAACAGAGTTCCATGAGAACAACAATATTTATTCTGTTAGAGTACTAAGGACAGAATGTGTCATGGAACGAGCCGTCACATCACGTAGGTAAAAGCGAATAAATGAGCAGGGTGTTGACCATGCAGCCGCAGTGCAAATGTCCTGCATTGACATACCATTATGCAGAGCAGTCGAAGATGCGATACCCCTGGTCGAGTGTGCTTAGAGGTTGACAGGAGGCCCTAAATCTGATGCTCTGTAGGCTTCAGAAAAGGCCTCACACAGCCAGTGACAAGCGCTGGATGGATAACGGCGACCTGCAGATGCATCTCTATAATGCACAAACAATTGTTGAGTTTGAAACGCATTGCAGCTGTGCGCGTCATGTAACACGTCAACGCCCGCACCGGGCAGAGAAGATGAAAAGATGCTTCTTCTTCTGATCTGTGGGGGGGAAAAGACCCCTCCAACGATATCACTCTTGATTTAAAAGAGCTCGTGATGTTTTAGGCATAAAAGCTGGGTTGGTCTTAAATCAGTTGAGCTGCCCGTCAGCCTAAATTCTAAGGCATGACGAAGCAACAGAGGGCAGATAATTACTTATCCTCTTAGCGGGTGTTAAAACCACCAGCAGGGTTGTTTAAAGAGACAAGAATTTAATGAAACCTGATCCAGAGGCTCAATTGGAGCTTTGATCAGGGCTCGCAGGACCAGCGTTAAATCCCACTGTGGAGCAAGTGGACGTGAAGCAGGCCTGTGTCTCTGAACATCTTTTAGAAAAACGCTTATCAGCGGGTGATTAAAAGCTGTTCTGTCTCCGAAACCTTCGTGGCAGGAATAGATGACTGCAACGTACGTTAAAGCGTACTGAAAACCAACTCCCTATCCATCAGCTGTTGTAGAAAAAACAACACGCCGCCTAAAAGGCATGAGGTGGCCTCTAAACCTTCTCTGTACACCAGCGCTGAAAAGCCATCCCCTTTGATGTGTACAGAACTGTGGTAGATGCAGCACGTGAATCTTGAATTGTGCACACTATCTCCTGAGGGAGACCCATCCTCTAAGTGGGACCGCTCAGCGGTCAGACCCACAGGTGTTGACCTATTTCTGGTTAACTCTTGGTCGCTCCTCCTGCCTGAAGGAGAGCATCCTCCCTCCACGACAGTTCCACGGCGACCCGACAACAGACGTTGCAGGCCTGGGAACCATGGTGCGTTCACACGCCGGGAGCCACCAGGAGAGCTGTCAATCCCTCCTCCTGAACTCGGTTCAGGAACCGTAAAAAACAGAGGAGGTGGGGGAAAAGAAACGCGTATAAAAGCGTTTTGGGCCACCGGCTGTGAGCAAATGCGTCCCCCCCCAGCGATGGTCGTCTCGCGGGCTCAGGGAAAACCATAGTTGACACTGAGCGTTCTTCTCGCGTCGCAAACAGGTCCACAGCTGTTTTGCCAACTTCTGCTGTGTCTGAAAAACATCAGGTCTGGATGGAGGGTCCGGTCCACGTGACGTGGGCCGCCCCTGGACGTCACATCCGCCCCTCTGTTCAGAACACCGGATATGTAAACCGCTCTAATAAAGAGCAGGTTGATTAACCCAACACAGTAGCTTTCGCACAATGTGTAACATCTGGGCTGAACGCACACCCTTGATGGTTATGTACGCAGCAGTCATCATGTTGTCTGTGTGAATCAACACGTGTTGATTCTGTAGCACGGGAGCAAAGTGTTGAATCACATTCAGTACTGTGCGACACTCCAAAACATTGATGTGGGCTGATGTGTAGTGGGGCCACAGCGCCCCTACTGCTTGAGATAGGCATGTCCCCCCCCCCCAGCCTGACAGCAACGTGTCCGTGAAGACTGACCCGTGACGTGGGTCTGCTGATGGGGACTCCCTCTGACAGAAAACAAGGTGTTTCCCCAGAGTCGGAGGTCTGCTTCCACAGAGGAAGGGACAATAATCATCCGTCGTTTGTTTTACTGGATCCACATGCAGACGTGCAAAACACCTCTGGAGGCGTCTCATGTGAAACAAACCAGTGGAAAACACTGTGTGAGTGACATCATTTCCAACAGCTTCATGACGGAGACAGCTGTTATAACTTGCTAGGTCTTACGTGGCTGAGTTGACTTTTTAAAAAGTGTCGAATCTAGTTTGTGATAAAAGAGTTTTCATGGTGGTTGAATTTAATTCCACTCCCAGAAACAAATGTCTGGGCTGGAAAAATCGAGCTTCCTTCCAATTTATGGCGAAGCCCAGATTTAACAGGTGTGATGTCAACACCTGATCCTGCATCAGCGCCTCCTGTCTGAATTGACAGGAGCAGCAGATCATCCAGGTAAAACAAAAACTCTCGTCTCTGTGTTAGGATGATCGGTATGCGTTCTCTGGATGTTAAACAACAGATCCAAGAACGGTCTCACCCCTCCGATCCGTGAGTAAAAACCTTGTGTTTTCTCTCCCTTGGGGAACTCTGTAGATTACTTTTATCAGAAAACACTTGGATTTCTGCATTTAGGGATGAGATTTAGTCTGATGATGACGGGGCCGTTTTTTATAACTCCTCTGAATGGAGGGGTTCGGGTTGCAAACTGTAACTTGTACCATTTGCATAAAAACCTTGTCCATCCATCTGAAAAACGGCGAGCATGTTTTAGCCACTCTACGTAACGTTCGTAGGGTGAACGTGCGTTAAGTGATGTGTCATGTTTTGTACGGCTGTCAGCCGTCCGCCCCTCAACCGCCGTCATGCGTCGCGGGAATGTTTTCTGTGTGATCCCGGGCGAGACTTGTGCTGAGGCGAAGCGTGTGACAGCTGATGACGCGGTGGGGCTGCGCGTTTGACGTCGCTGTGCGAACGTTGAAAAAGGCGGAGGGCATGACTTCGTTTACGCCGTGCTGTTGGAGTGAAGGCTGCTAGCCCCGCGGGAGCACCCGTTGTCTCTGGAGGGACGCTCGCCGCTCTCGCTGGAGGGGCGCGCGCTGGAGGGAGGCGGGACTCATTACCGGGTTCTTCAGCTGCTTCGCGTTTAGCTGCGGTGAGCTGCCGAAAGCTGAGACGCGGTGGTGACGGCTGCCCGCGTTGATTCGTCGAGACGGGTGTCGTTTCTTGTGAGAGAGAAGGGCCCCCACCCGAACCAGCCTGCGGACCACATTTATACCGATGTGAGCTGGTTAGCGCCGGCAGCTGTGTGTGTGCGCCAGCATCAACGCAGCGCCGTTGGATGGAGACTGTTCATCTTAGTGATCGACTCGTCATGTCAAGAGCGGCGGTGAGTTAAAATCCTGTTTAAGGACACCGGCTCATGTGGAGGCTGTTCCATCCCACGAGTGCGAGTTGACACCGCTTGAGTGAGGATCGTGCAGTTCTAGTTGGTAATGAGTTATTTTCGCTTACCGTTGTGCTGTGATCGACTCGTCATGTCTAGAGCGACGGTGAGTTTAAAAACCTTTAATTAAGGACACCGGCTCATGTGTGGAGGCTATTCTGTGATCGACTCGTCATGTCTTAGAGCGACGGTGAGTTTAAAAACCTTTATTTAAGGACACCGGCTCGTGTGTGGGGCTGTTTCATCCCACGAGTGCGAGTTGACATCGCTTGGGTGAAAAACGTGCAGCCCGGGATTATAACGAGTTATTTTCACTTACCATCGTGCCCTGTAAGCGACTAGTAATGTCTTGGAGCGGCGGTGAGTTTAAAAAGCCTTATAAAGAACACCGGCTCTTATGTGTGCGGCCGCTGTGAGCTCATCCGGGCTTACAGACTGGCTAAAAAAACAGACACTTTGATCATTAATGATGATTTATTTCAACTTTCGTGTCACTTTTACACACACCCTCCGGAGACCGTCATTTTGAGAGCTTTCTCTCTCATGAGCTCTGCGATTGTTTGCCCAGAGCGCTGTCTTGCAGGCGAACTCTGGGGAAACGCTGAGCTGCAGGCTGCCGGAGTGAAGAGGGCTGGATTCTGACGGGCGGGGCTGGTGGTGGAACTCAGCGAGAGCCGCGGCCGTGGAAAAGTCGAAGCTTGCTCGCGACGATCCCTCCAGCGGGACGGGGTGGGCCGCGCAGCTTGATGAGGTGGCACACAGCTTCTGGCACCCCCTCCGACTTTCACTTCGCCAGCATGGTTTGAAGCTGCTCTGAACAGCGCGTCCGCGATGGGCTTCATCAGGTCTTGTGCAGATTCTCCGGCAGCGAGGGGAGTAACGAAGCCAGGTGGATGTTGGATCATCGTCCTCCGCGCTGCAGTCCTCGACAGGCAAAACGTGGGAGAGGCACACATGTTGAGCTGGCGTCAGCTGCCTTACAGAGGGAGTTCTTTGTCTCCAAGGCAGGTCTGCGGCCTTCAATCCCTTGGACATGCTATATGCTAGCAGCGCACGTTGTTGCTAACTGCGGCTGCCTGAAAACACATTGGTGGGCTCGATTTGAGAGCGTGTTCGCCGTCTGGTTCGTGTTCCTCCAGAGGGACGGGACGCTGCTCCGACCTGGGCAGCTTCGCTCCGGAAGCTTCCGCGAGGCTTGGCTCCAGGGGGGGTTACCGAGGAATAGCCCCGCTCGGTGAATCCCTCAACTCTGGTGATGGGAGCGGACTGGGGACCGACTCCTCTAATCTACCAGGAAAGAACCGTCTGCGGCCTCGCCCGTGGAACGTCCTGTTGGAACGCGAGGCCGTATGGGTCAAGACGGTGAGCCACAGTGGAGCCCAGTGAAAAATAACCTTTCCGCCGATCATCCGAACTGGCGGGAAAAGGCGAGGGACGTAGAAAAAAGGGGTCCCTTCATGTCAGCCTCCTCCCGGGTTCCGCCGGGCAACCCCTGAGGGCGCTGTCGGCCGGGAGCGGTGTGATCGCCGATGCGAAACGAGGTGGGATGGGGTGAGCATTCACTCAGCCCCCCTCCACCTACACTACGCTCCCCGGGAGGGAATGAGCAGCGGGGGCTGCAGCTGAGCACGCCTTGCCCTGGAGGAACCATCCGGTTCGCCCCGAGGGTCGGCGATAAGAGGAAAAAACACAAGATGGCGTTGTCCAGCGTGTAGTGACCTGTCACTGGGAAATGTTCCTCGACGCTTACCTTGGAATAAGACTGCTGTCATCTTCTCCTCGGGGAGGAGAACTCACCGGACGACCGGAGGTCGACTGCCGGGCCAAGCATCCTTCACAAGGTTGGTCATTTACACAATTTATCTTCTTTGTTCTTCTGACAGTGCTATATTAGCTCGCTGAAGAAAAAATGGGAGCCGATTTCCCGCTCTTAACGTAATTTATACGGACCGGGTGGGGCCCACACAGCAGGTGGGCGTGGACTAATTTTTTTCAGTGCTTATGCTCTGCATAACGGGATAAACCACTAAAGCGAAGGCCTTAAAGGGCGAAGCTTATACGACATAGAACTTTTCACACAACCATAAATGAGAGGAAGACACTGTGGTGAAAATAAAGGTTGATGAGAGCACACACACACGCACACACACACAAAAAAAAAACTCAGTGGATTTAAAAGGTAATATTCACACAGGCAAATGCTGGAAAATACATTTTTTGTAAAAAACATGCAGAAACTTTAGTTTTGTTGTTAGCTTTGAAGATTTTCTTTCATTTGGTGCGTAGACGCCAACTTTAATT
The DNA here is from genome assembly GCF_014905685.2 of Nematolebias whitei. Lineage (NCBI taxonomy): Eukaryota > Metazoa > Chordata > Actinopteri > Cyprinodontiformes > Rivulidae > Nematolebias > Nematolebias whitei. The sequence continues at coordinate 25,553,418 of NC_056513.1, forward strand.
CCAACTTTTCATTGAAAAATTGACATTTTTGTTTACAACAAAAAAAGTGTTTTTTTTTGTTTGTACTTTGTTTTTAGTTGAACAAATACTTCTGTTCAATAACTTAAAAAAAATATGAAGATTTTGAGTGACAAAGGAAAATAATAAACATTTATTAACCTTTATTTAATTGTGCAAATCCCATTGAGATCACAGATCATTTTTTTCCAAGAGAAGCCTGGGCCTGAACATAGTTTTTTTTTTTTTTGGTGTTGCTCTTACTGTTTTTTTTTTGTGTTTTTTTTTTACCGTGGGAGGAACTCAAAATACCTGGAGAAACTCACACAAACATGTGAAGAACATGCCAGCTCTGCACAGAAAGACACCAGGCTACAACCGGAGCTTGAACCCAGGACCATCTTGCTGTAAGGCAATGTCGCTTCCAACTAATACATCATACTGCCAGGTGTTATATTAAAGGAAATATGTTTTTTAACCATAAAACTTTTTTTTAAATCAACTCAAAGTCAAAATTTTAAATCAACCAAAACTTAGTAAATATTTAATACCATTTCATAAGTTGGTAATTATATTCCAAAAGGAGAAGTCAGAGCCATCCAAAACCAGAATTGATGTGTCAGTTTAACAAAAACTGTACGATAGAATTTGCTCAAATTTGTAGCAAGTAGAGCCCGGACAATATGGACATTTTGGCTATCGCTGATGCCAATATTGTGTGTGTGTGTGTGTGTGTGTTAATGCCAATAACAGATATAATGGCTGGAAATTCTTTAGCTTTGTCCACCCTCAAGAATCTAAGCAAACAGCTTCTTTAAAACTTGTTTCAACACTTGAAGTCTTGAAACGGTCTTCAAAACGTGCGTTCACATTTTCTATCCTCCACTATTCATTATAACGTTTTCAAGTGTGCTACAAAAATATTAAACAAAGAAATGCCCTTCCCTGTTCATTGTTTAAACAGTCACATTTGGTGCAGGCCTAATTAGCATAGACTGCAGCGGCTTTTTATTTTTATTTGCAGAGAAGTTAAGATTTGAGACAAACGATGCATTTTATTGAGGACGACAGATAATGTTACTAACACTGATATATTTGACCTCTACATTAGATTAATGGTTCTGGATAAAGTTTTACAAGGCAATAGCCTATGCTAGGTTATCTAAACGTTAGCTTGCTAACTTAAGAGGAACGTAGCTAATGACAAGCTGGTTGGAGGATTAAAGAGAATTTATCATTGATTTATTTTACATCAGTTAAAATAAACTTACTGTTCAGCAAAATACACCACACAGTACTGCTCCCTGCTTCGGCTGTGCTGAATGTGAAAGTTAAAATGAACGGCCATGACTTGAAAGTAGTCTGCACCTGCCCTCGGCTGAATAGATTGTACACAAAGAAGGACCCGGCCTGTTCCCAGTGTTTATATTGGCACCTAATGGGACAATTATCACGATACTGATATGTCCCATTAGGCGCCTATATCGGCCAAAAATATCAGCTGTAACGATAAATCAGTCGGGCTCTAGTATTAAGTGCATTTGAATTTTTGTTAATTGTTTTTAAACAAATAAAATCTAATTAATGAGCTGCATTTCATTTTAATTTCTTTAACAATAAAAGTGATTATTTCCATTTAGTCCTTCTCTTTGTGAACAAAACCCTCAAAGATTCTTAATTTATTCACGTGTTCCAGTTCAAACAATGGTTCCTTGTAATTTAATTACACAGCAGCAACTACTACAGCTGAAAAACATTCGTGGTTGAATGTTTACGAGTTGCTGTTGGATTAAACTCGAAGGTTTGTGTATTGTTTCAACTCATGCTGAAGATCGAATTATAATGATAATGAACCACTGTGACAATATAGTCCAATCCTGGACTTCATACAAGGATTAACTAGAGCAGAATCATTTCTACCTACAACTATTCATTTCTTGTTTCCTAATCATTCTTGCTACTTTTCTTATCTTTTGTTTTTTCAGGTTTTAAAACACAGTCAGTGCACCAACATAAAAAATAAACTGAGATAGATGCAAATACTTTATTTTCTACTTCACAATTATATGATTTTACAGTGGCTTTGTTTGCAAGAAAAAAAAAAAACATAAGTCAAGAGTGGTGTGTCATCTCTCAACAGAAATTCACAAGATTTGAAAAAGAACAACATATAAAGCTGTTTGTGAGCGTAGCGTACAAGCTCCTAAAAAGAAAGATCATATCTACAACTGGTTAGTAAAGTACGATTTATTGCTAATATAAAAAGTAAAAGAAAAAAAATCTGAGAGGAAAACCTGCAGAGAAGGAAATTAAATAATAATAATATAGAAAATGATTTTTCAAAAAGCCTACGCATTCCAAACAATGTTAAGCATACTGGAAAAAGTCCAAGCCTTTTTCAAAGTATATGAAATAAATTAAACATGAAATGGTCATGATGTCTTACCTTATATTCTTCCCTAAAGATTGCCTCAGAAATTCTTAAAGCTCTGCTGTGTTTTGATATCCAATAACCTGTTTATATGCCAACAGCTAATAATCTGTGTTTGTGAGTGTTAGTACCTGTGGCTAGATTTGGTGAACTCTGGACCCTCTTCATGGCAGAGAGTGTGAGTGACAAGGCCACACTTTTGCGAACACATCCTCCGCTATCTGAGGAATCCCAGCCAGGTGGTGACCGTTGAGGCCGAAGCAGAAGCACACATGCACATGCACGTAAACAATAATACAAACACACAAACGTGTCCAGCCAGAAAATAAATAAATAAATAAATTATGCAAACAGTTAGAGACAAAGCACATGCATTTATCTTCCTAGTTTTCATTGCAGCACTATTATTATCATTATTATAACCATAAATAAATTAAAGTTTTGAAATTAAATAATTCCATGTTATTAGATTATAATTAAAGTTTCATGACAGAAAAAAAATTCAGAATTTTCACCATTTAATTTCAGCTACTTCATATGATTTTAAATGAGGTTTTATTAATTTAATTCCTCTCATTTTAATAAATATTACAGTATGAATAAAACTATAAAACGATGAAAAGTATCCATAGTGGAGAAATAAAAGTCAGAATATCCTGTTTGATACAAGCCGACACATATTGAAATATGTTTGACACCTTGTTAATGGGTGAACTACAGTTAAACAAATTTTCTAAAATAAAACATGTCCTTAAAAATGTATACAAAAAAAGAGAAACGCACAAAATACACATATTGTATAAACTTATACCAAAATAGCTGAAAATTTTCCATTTTAATTCCAAATAATGTTGTCAATTTCACATAAAAAACAGTCATTTGTGATCTTGATCAACTCAACTTCAGCTCGTCATGACAAATTTTAGACAGTTTTGGAAGTTAAACAAGTCTAAAGGTACAGGTTGACAATTATTAGTGTTTTTTTTTATTTCATTCTTGTATTATTTTTCAATAGAATCAAACTTATGGCCATACGACCGTGGCCCAACGTTTTCTTTTCCATTTTTTCCAATCAAAACCAGTAGACGTCAACAGAGTAAATGGATGGCCGTGTTCTTGTGTACATACCTGTATTCATAGTGAAGAGCACTTTTTAATGATCTACAACAGGGGGGTACACTTTCCTGTCAAAAAGCAAAAACAAAACAAAGTAGGTAAGTGAAAGATTTGCACTATTTACATTTTTTAAAGTGCAAACGTATTTACTCTTTGCAGCAATATACTGAACTTGACTGTAAATTTCTTGAGGGCAATCCAAGAAATGAGCTGGACAGTTTTCAGGTCAAAATACCAAGTTGGTAAGCCGGAGAAATTCATAAACACAAGGTCTCCCTCAAAACATTCAAGTCAACTGCTTCAATTAAAGCTGAAGAAAAGAGGTAGTACAACCTCTATATACGGACTATACTATTCTGTCATGCTCAGAATTAGAAACTCAAGTATGCATGACCACAAAAGAGAAAGTGGTTCAATAACACACCAAATAATAGACCTAAACACATCTCTGTGTTTAACATGCTGATTATTTAGAATAATCTTCTTTATATTTCTGTAAGACAACTTAAAAAAGACTTATCACTTCAGTGCACACAGTGTACCATCCATCAATTATATTTTACCCACTTCTTCCTTTTAGAGTCACGGGGGTCAATGGTCCCCTGTGCGAGAGGCAGGGGGGACACTCTGGACAGGTGTCCAGTCCATCACAGGGACACATAGAGACAAACGAGACAAACAACCATTCATTCTCTCACTCACACCTAGAGACAATTTAGAGTTACCAATCAGACTAACATGCATGTTTTGCTGAGAGGTGGCAGCTCTATTGACTAAGCCACTGTTCCGCCTCACAGAATACCATTCATTTAAGAACAAAAACTGTATTTTAGTAAAATTGTGTAGCCTAAAAATGATAAACAATATGACTTGAAAATAATATAGATTGTTTTAAGTAATGCATGTGATTCAGCACAGTCCAAGTATTTAAAGTAGGGATGCACGATATTATCGGCATGGTATCGGTCGAGATTAGTGTTAAATTTAAATATCGGACATCGGCCATTCCATCAAAATGACTCACCGGTATAAAAGGCGTTGTTTTAGCAATGCATCACTGTAGTTTGCAGATAACCAAAATACTAAAATGTAGTGCATGTTATTTGGCATGTTTTGCCTGTTTGAACTTCCCATGCTCTGTTAAACAATTTTTGTAGCAAATAAGTTTAAATAAGAAGGCTATGTTCTGACAAAGGAAAGAAGCTGACAATATTTTTTGAACTTTTGATTTTATTTGCACATAGCAGAATTCATAGAGATTTGAGTTGATCGTCAAGATTGGATACCCACATACTGGGCTTCTGTTTTAAGTTCATTTTTAATTTAAGAAACCGTCAAGTATAGCTATCAATGCACTACTACTGGTGCGCTTTTCACTTGTGGCTTGTGAACAGGTTGAGTTTAGGTTTGTGAAAATTGACAAACTTGCACTGTTTGAGTGTTGTCATTGTGTTAGAGAGAGTAAATGTCATGAATAAATTTGACATTAAACATAATCCAGGAAGTGTTACATCATTTTCAGCCCCCTTTTTGACATCTGCATTTGGTAGCAGACCAAACTGACAAAGACCATGTAGAATAATGTAGTAGTTTAATTCCACAGCAGAGAAAACTCTGTAGTCTCTAGGTCGAGAAAAAAATTAACAGGGTTGGTATCGGTTATTGGTCAAATAGGTTTTAACATATTCACATATCAGATATTGACCAAAAATCCAACATCATGCATCCCTAATTTAAAGAGTAAACGTTGAACATTTCTGCACAGAATGAATCTGATATCTACATCATTTGAGGTACAGTAAATAAACATGCAGTGTGCTGACTTTAAGCAATGACTGTGAGATGGGGAAAAATGTACCTTCGATTACTGCTTTTATTTCTCCTAAAAGATGTACAGGCAGAAAGACTTGATGGTAAAATTGCATTTGAAACATAGAATGAATAAAGTCATCCACTGCACTTCTTCTACGCAAATATGAAGAAAGAAAGAAAAAAAGTTTGTCAGCATAAACCTTAAACCGTAATGAAAGGATAAATGGATAAAACAAAAACACAGTTAAACACCTGATCATTCATTTATAGTTGTATTTTTTATTTATTTATCCAACTCAGTTAATGCTTCTCACACAAAAAGACATTGAATCTAAACGAACACATTTTCCTGATCATGTTCTAAAAGATGTTTATCATTCAGCTGTAAATTGAAGTACACAGACCATAGCAAACTCTTAGCACAAAAATAACCTCAATGGCATCAATAGATGACACGTTTATTTAACCATATCCATGCTCAATGCCTGTGTCTTGCTGTATGATGCCTTTTTCTTCAAACTCTAGTTATAAATTATTTAAATGTATGGTGCAAACATCAAAAGCTAAAGGCAAACAACAGTGATGCATTGCTTGCTGAGTATACATAGTGTCATCATGGGACTTGGGGCTTAAGATACAACACGTAACAAGCTATCACTGCTGCCACAGGGCTCATGCGGGTCTGGTATGAAAATAACCATGACACATTGCTGACATTGTCAAACACACACATACACACAGAGAAACCCACTGTGATGTGAAGTGTCACTTTATTTGGCACCAGAAGTTTCATCTACTCTAAGCATTATTAATAAGAAAGATGACATTCATGTTTTCCAAACAGACTGTGTCACCCATAAAGACTAAAAAGCTTTAAAATCAGTATAACCTGGTGAGATTACCTTTTAAACTGGCATGTTTCAGTACTTTTCAGTTTCTGTATAAAAATAGAAAGTAATACGTTCACACATTTCAACTGTACGATGCTACTCCACAAATTAACTTCATATCATACACTGAACACTGCAAGTATTTTCCATTCAACATAAAGAGAGCATGATGACAGTACATCTTTAGTACATATACCATACCAAAGAATGACATGTACATCCAGACATTTAATTCAACACAATACCACCCCAGGGCCTGATTGTGCTTTGACAAGTGAAGTCCTGATAATTATGGCTATCACTGGTGCTTTCTTTGGAAAAGGTATGCAACCATGTGATATTCTAGCATGCATGGACCGTCAGTAATCTGCACAAGAGATGAGTGCATGGCATGAGACGAACTGCGTAACATCATCATTTATACGACCTCAACTTTACAGGCTTAAATCAGGTCCAAGAAAAAGGTCAAAATCATGATATGAACTAGTCATAAATGAGATATATTCTTACAGCACAAGTATATTAACATTATAATAATGTATACAGCTGTACAGTTACTTTGTTAAAAAATAAACTTGTCAGCAGTGGAATACAAAAAAAAATACGAAACAGGAAAACAGTTTATATGCCAATCCATTTGCATTCAATTTTCTGGATAAATACTTGTGAAAATGCAATGTAGACTCGTTCAGATACAATATATTTATGGTATACTAGCAAATAGGCTGGGTGAATCTTCAAAAAGTTTATCAACGATTGTATTTACAGAGTGACAGCTGAAAAATGACCAGAAATATTAGGGCTGCAGTGTAAAAATGAAATATGGCTTGTGTTTATTTTAAGATACGTGTAATATTTCCCATTTATTATTTATTACAGTGAAAGTATGTGTCATGTTTTTATGTAACAAACACTAACATTTCCATTAGTTATTATATTACAAACTGTTTGTAATCCCATAAACTGGTATAAACAGCATAGATCTCACTCACAGAAAGGTCACAAAAGCAGTAAAAAGTGCATATTTTACTCTTTGATATCGTTTTGTGACTGTCTTCACGCTGGCACGATACCTGTCCAGGCTGCAGATACAATAATCTAGTCTTAGTTTAGTCATAGCTTAAAATGGGCACACATGTTAAAATTTTAAATCATTAATTCAGACTGTGGAAAAAACGAGTTTTCAAAGTTTTGCTTACAGTTTAAAGCTGGTTACGTTCCATTCACTTGATTGAGGAGTCAAATTTGCAACGTGTGGACAACATTTCAACCCTCTGAGGCAGCGCCGTCTCAAGGTGGACAAGTAATACGATGTGCCACTGGAGTTTAGTTCACACTGTAGTTTGCAAATAACCACTACGCATATCTTCTTTACAATGGTTCAAATGTACATAAATGGCACAGAGACTCCTCTACTTTGGAAAATAAGGCACTGAAAGTTGTGCTTATATTTACATTAGAAAAATATGTTACAGTCTTCTGCTTGGAACAAGTCATGACATAATCATCTTCAGCATTTTCCTCTTCATGGGTGTCCACAGAGAGTCATCCTCCTCCATCTCACTCTGTCGTCTGCATCCTCTGTCCTCACTCCAAATACCTCCATGTCCTGTATAACTACATCCATATATCATCTCTGTATTTTTCCTGGCAGCTGCATTTCTAACATCCTTCTACCAATACACCCACTGTCCCTCGTTTGTAATCACATGTGCAGCATTTATCAAATTCAGATGTTTCAAGTAGCATTTTCAGGGCCAAACACTTGATTAATGGTAAATTCATATACTGTTCTACTCTCTAATTTTTATGTACTTGATGGTTTCCAGACATGTTCATTACTCGGGAGAAAACTGCATGATGTCAGGGTTAACAGGATAACCACTGTCTGTAAAACCTTCTCAACGTTTCACCCTCATCCAATGTATATCCTCATAATCCATTTTTAAAACACAAACTGCACACACATACACCCCACACACACGGATTCATGTGATTTCAGAGGCCTTAAATGTGCTTCGTTGACACTTGCGCTAACTTAAGCCTATCCCTTATGCTACAACAAATCTTCACTTCACATTTAATCTGAGTCAGGTCCTCTGGAGGAGTTGTTCTGTGTTGAAACATTTCATCTTCAGTCTGACTGAAGAAGTATTTTGGATAAAAGACAAACCTTGATAGATTTATCTACCTGGATTATTGTGCATGAATCAGAACATTCACATTTAATGGTTTATGTTTAATAAAATTAGTTTTCACCCCAGAAGGAAGGCCCATAATGTGACTATATGACCAGATTTATATGTGGGTCCTCACAACATGGGTAACGCCCGCCCACATGCAGTCACACAGACACACTCAGGAGTAAATCATGGGCCTGGCGTCACAAGCTGTCTACATCCAAATGATGGTCAGATTATAGGAAGCATCATGTTTCTTTGGGACAGCTCAGCGGCGACACAGCAGCTGTGACCATGGTGTAATGTTGTGGCAAGTCACTAGAAGAAGCTGCCCCAGGCTGTAAAGCTCTGCTCGTGTGTCCACATCGACTTAAAGTATTTCAATAAACATTTTGCAGCCCTATCCAAAGTTGTTTTTGTAGATGATTTTTGCAAAGCAAGTGTTTACTCTTGTATTTCAATATGGCAGGATTACTATTTTCATTAATATTCTTTTAATACTTGTCCAAAGTATAATTTATTGTACTGCACTATGGCCAACTATAAAGCACTTAAAGTGTCATGTCCAGTGAATGGATAATAAACATTAGTGCACTGTTTTGCTTTGAGTTGTTTCAATTCTAGTCCTAAATTTGTAGCCCAAAGCATTTGGTAGAGTGGGTTTTATTTGGAGTAATTGTATTTTCTTATTTTGCCGCTGTTTATCTGCTGTCTGCTATTTAGGCACTGGAGGGTCACTCTGGAGGCTAGTGGGTATGTAATTACTGTCTGTAATAGCTGTGACTGCAAAGACACAAGACAAAAAATTTGTGATGTCCAACATCAAGTCTCATTAATCTGTTGAGTAAACCACTGAGACCTGCTTTCATCAAGTAAGACCATGGGACCTATTACATCATGTCAGTATTAGAAGCAATCAATAAGCTGAGCACCCCACCACAAAATACCCTCTGAACTCTAAGAATTTTAAGTTTGTTGATTATAACAGTATACAGTATAGTCAAATATTTGCAGTGATAACGTTAAAATGGTCAAAAACACAGTTGTGCTTGTGTGCAGTTTAATCTATTTCATCCATTTACTGAAATAAAACCAGAACAAAACCAAAAAAGTTGGACCACAAGAAATTAGGGTAAATTATTTGATAAGAAAAAAATACAACATGGCAGACAAAGACTTGTTCGATTAAGATTCTGCAAAGGAAAGTGACACAAACAAGAACACAACTCAGCACGCACTCAAAAAGCTGTGGTCAGGATGTCATTAGTCACTGCAGACTGCGTTGGTATAGCCTAAACAAATAGAAAACAATGCAGCTGATCATTAATCTTAGCTCTGAAATGTTTTTACATCCCGTGTCTTGCTAAACTGAAAAGGCCACTTTGATAACAACTGAATTTCAACATGAAAGACTAATACAGTAAATAATTGAGAGTACACATGTTAGAAGTCAAACTTCTCTATGGAGAAAACTATTTTGTGAATAAAAGATAGAGATGAAAGGACTAAGAAAAACATTGCCACAATGTTGTAATACTTTTTGAAATATTGCATATATTCGTTTTAGATATTCTTGTTTCACAATCCAGAAACTGACTGTGGTTTTTTTTACATCATCCTCCAGCTCACGTTGTCCCTGGACATCCTATGTCCTCACTCCAACTAACTTCATGTCCTCTCTAATTGCATCTATTACCAGTTTATCAATTAATACAACCCTCCTAAAGGCAAAAAAAAAGATTAAAATGTCTTCTAATTAACTAATGATATGCAACAACAGTATAACTCATGTTTTGTATACGTGTATGCGTTTAGATTGAAGTCAGATGTAAACAGAGGAGTCCTGGGAGATAATGCTCTCAAGAATCATGACCCTGGATTGGTCACTCAGAGATTGAGATACTTATAAGATGTCACCAGACTAAACTTCTTAGAAAATCTATTTAAAGACCTAAAAGATTTCCAAGTCATCACACGAACGTTCTAGTTGGTTTTCTGTGAGGAAACATTTGTCGGCTGTTAGAAGCTTTAAAAAAACATTTACAGAAAAACGGACATATTCCAGTTGAACTTGTACGTTTTTAACACATTATCTGCAGTAATGACCCACAGAGAACATTACAAGCATTCCAGGACTTGGGAATTTGCTTGAAAAAAAAAAAAAAAAAGTACAAATCAATGTGAAAGCTCTAACTACTAAAATTGGTGAGAACAAATTCCTTTCCAACAGGGAGTCTCTGGAGGTTTGACATAAATCTCAGTGGAAAAATGTCCAGGCTGAAACCAGACTGACGGGGAAAAGCAACACGTCCAAAAAAGGCAGAATTTAGATTAGCCTTTTTATTCGCTGAACTGGAGCCAAGTTTAGTGGTGCATTTTTGTGATAAAATGTGGGGAGTAAAGGGTTATGATGGGAACAAAACTGGAAGCTTTATTATGGACAAGTCTTGTTTAAATAAAATTCAATAAACTTTATTGAAAAAATAGGTAATTATTAAATATATTAATGAGTAAATATGTTAATAATTCTGAGAATAAATGGAATAGTTACAGTTTAATATGCTTCTGAAGCATTTTTAAGCATTTAAGAATTAGTGTTTGTGGACTTCACATTTCCCAAATAAAATAAAATAAATAAATAGGCAAGAAAGTAAATTCTGTAAGATCAGGTTGTTTTCTACGTTTTGTTTTACGGTCTTGGTAACAACAAAATGACTCAAATTAAACTAAGCAACGATTTTCTCTATTCTTCACTACAAGGAATAGTTTCAACTCAAGAAAAGCAAAAATCTAATGGCGAATTTGTTTGAGGATGTGTTATTACTGTTTAGTCCAAGCTTTTTTTTTTTTTGGGTGAGGAGGTGGACATTAACAGAGACCAACATTTTTATTGTCTTGGCTGTAATGTTAAAATCTGACACATATACACTGCCTGGCCAAAGAAAAAAAAAGTTGCCACCTGAATTTAACTAAGCAAATAGGTACGAGCCTCCTATTGGATAATTACTGCATGGACGATTATCTTCCAGCTGGCAACAAGTTATTTAACCCCAACTGGTGCAATGAGTTGCTTCTCATTTTTTAATCAACCATGTCAAAAGACACATCGCGTGGATTTGGAAAAGATGTCAGTCTGTTTGAGAAGAGTCAAATCATTGGCATCAAGAAGAGAAAACATCTAAGGAGATTGCAGAAACGACTAAAATTGGGTTAAGAACTGTCCAACGCATTATTAAAAACTGGAAGGATAGTGGGGACCCATCGTCTTCCAGGAAGAAATGTGGCCCCAAAAAAATCCTGAATGATCGTGATCAGCGATCACTTAAACATTTGGTGAAATCAAATCAAAGAAAAACAACAGTAGCCCTCAGGGCTATGGTTAATAGTGAAAGTAAGAGCATTTCCACAAACACAATGTGAAGGGAGCTCAAGGGATTGGGACTGAACAGCTGCTTAGCCTCAAGAAAACCACTAACCAGTGAGACTAACTGCGAAAAAAAGGCTTCAATTTGCTAGGGAGCATAAAGATTGGACTCTGGAGCAATGTAAGAAGGTCATGTGGTCTGAGGAGTCCAGATTTACCCTGTTCCAGAGTGATGGGTGCATCAAGGTAAGAAGAGAGGCAGGTGAAGTGATGCACCCATCATGCCTAGTGTCGAGTCATTGATGAAAGATATTGGTGAAAAATTAATGCAACACTGGATGGAAATAGATCTTGTGACATTGCAGAAGCTCATTGAAACAATGTCACAGTGAGTGCATGATGTAATCAAAGCTAAAGGAGGTCCAACGAAATATTAGTGTGTGACCTTTTTTTTTTTGGCGGTGACTTTTTTTTGGGCCAGGCATTGTAATTGATTCATTTCGATGTGTTGTTAGTTTTTAATGATGCACATGAAAACAACTTATATTTTATACTTGATGTACATTTATAATCGTTCTGGATTTTTGCTGATTACAAAAAAAAAAATGAGCAGGTTTCTTTAGTTTTGTAACACAGTTTTAGAAACTCCTGGCCTCCATTGGATTGCGACATCTACACTGCTTCACACTTGAGCAAGTCAGAAATATGGTAAAAATCAGCCAAACCAAATTAAAAAGATGAGCGTAATTGTTACATGTATGCTAGCAAAAGTATCAAAAGGACCTTGACTCAAAGTTTTAAGAATATCATTCACACAAATACAAAGCTACCTGTTGTTAGATGCAGGGCTTTTTTTTTTAAATTCCAACAAGGAATGCTTTATGAGCACCATGTAACTGTTCTACCAGTGCATTACTGCCACTAGTTGAACAACAGCCACCTCCAACAAACTCTCTGTTATCAGTCTTGTTTGTTCAACCTTGCTACTCATTAGCAGACCCCCCTGTGGCTGTATGAATGAATATGTGAGGTCAACATGCTGACCCTGCATGTGCACTCACTGGCCATACTGCAAATAACAGAGAGCCGTGTGTTCTTCAGATTGCATCACAACTCCACTAACGAGCAGAACCACTGGCCTGAGAGCACTAATGCAATTATGTAACACAATTCTTCTGGCTGTGAGTCAGGGCTATGAGGATGAACATTGAATAGGATGTGACAGTGTGTGAGTTTGTTAGCTTATACTCCACTATACAGTTCAGCATGAATTTGGTTTGTACTGTTTTGATGTTCAAAAAGAGACAAGAAAAATCAAATCAATAAAAATAACTAGGACCTAACATTCTTTAAAATAATGCACTTCACTTGAAGCCTTTTATGTCAGAGTTTTAGACAAAAAATATCTTATGCTTAGGCCCCATTTACAAGAGCATAAGATCTGGAAATGTTGGTGTTTTTTTCTGTTTATTGTGGCAAATCAACATAAAATAATAAAATAAAATACATGAATCCACTGTGGTTTTCAGGTCATAGAAAATGACAAAATTTCATACTGCCACTGTAAAATGATTGCAATTTGACACAAACTACCATAAGTTAAGTAAGGTGCTCTTTCTCAGAGAGGGAAGATTGTAGAATGAGGTGTGTGTTGTAATTGGCATACTAGTTGTAGATGGCAAAAAAAATAAATAAATAAAAAATCTCAATTTGTACGCATCCTTTATGATAGTCTATTATTGTCTTTGTTGTCATCATTCTTTGTTCAAATCAGGTCTCTCTTGTAAATGAGTCCCCGAGGCTCAATGGGATCAACCTGTATAAATAAAGGCTGAATGAATATGCACTGAAAAAGAGGGTGGCTAAAAAGTGTATTTATCGCATATCTGGCAACGTTGATATGGGGTTGGACATGCAGTCGCAGCACGAGTAACAAATCAGTCACATCCAAAATGGTGAATGCAGGAACCTTTGTTTGGACTGAGGATGAGGTTGAACTTCTTCACGTTGAACAGCACTAACAGAATTTTGCTTTCAGCTATTGGTTTTGGTTGTTCTGCTGCAGAAAAGCTACAATTTCACTCAAAATCCGGGTCATATAAACAACGCCTTAGCAATGACAGTTCAAGCTATTTTGGTCAAGCCTTAAAAAAAAAAAAAAGTTATACCATCAGAGTATTTGTTGTGAATGACTCATCTATTATCAAATGGAACCTCAATATGTGTAATACTGACTGAGTTGCAGGCATTTGTACTTTAGCTAATTTGATTAGCGGTATAGCAGCCAACTTAAACTGGTACAACTCTAAAAACTAATCAGTTTTTAATCAGCTGTGCATCCAGTGATTGTAAAAAAATAATAATATCTGTTTTTGGGTTTATGAGATATTTTGCTAAATGATGCAAAGAGTTGACTCCAAATAGTTAATGGTAAAATTTTAAGCGGTTGGAACTCAGTTGGGGTTGACTGTCTGCTACTGCTACCACCACATCAAATGAAATTATCTGTCAAAGATACGTGGGTTCACAGTATCACAAGTGTGCAACACAAGAGAGAGGATGGGTTACTTCTTGAAAATGACTGTACTACATATAAATCTCTTCATTACAGAATAATTACTACATCTTTTAACCAGCTAGTACAGATGGGTCATATCACATGGAAAGAAATGCAAAACTGTTTCTAACATCAAGCTTAATCTTACCAAGACTTGGCATTACAACATGGTTTTACAGCTGTGCTGCTATTTTGAATTCATTTTGAAAACCCACACATGCACGGAGAGAACGTGCAAACTCCACCCAGAAAGGTCCAGGGCCGGGATTTGAACCGGCAACCTTCTCACTGAGAGGCAGCAGCTCTACTGAGCCACATCAGCTTTCTGAAATGAAACGCCTTCAGTTTGAAAAACGGTGTTAAATCTCAAAGAGAGAACAAATCTTTCCACAATCCATATGCCCACATAGGACGCAGTGGCTTCATAAAAACAACAAATTAAGTCCTTGTGGAGTGTTCTGAGGATAATGGGCTTCCTGAGCACTTCACTGCCAAACAGCAGGAATATATGAGAGCTATATGTCATAACTACCAGCTAGAACAGTTACTAACATTATCACAGATAAAAGGCAACAAAGAATGCACATAATGTGCAAAATACTTTAAATAAAAAGTTGAGACATAAGAACTTTTATGGATAAATATTTTCACTGACAAAATCAACTCATATTCTTTACCATGATAATATAAACCATTTTAACAATTGTTTACCTTGTACATGAAAACTCAGGATGTTATTCATATGGAGGATGAATGAGATAAATAAACATCAGCAAAGACATTAATTGCAGTGTTTCCCCTACCATTATACAAGCGGGGTGTCCCAACCCATCAAAAGAACTGAGCACCCCGTCTACCAAACCAAACTTGCACCCCCCACCCCCCACCCAGCACTGACATAGCACTAAGCGAAATACAGGCGCTGTAGCTAAAAAGCTAAAGGCGCCTCTTCCCTCAGGCTGAACGCCACCCCCCGAGGGCGTTTTGTGGTTCTTGGGTTTTTTCCATTTAATGTTGAGGGTGTTAATCACTTCTGTGTTTTACATCCTTTGTGTGGGTTTTGTGTTCAAGGGTAAACATATAACATTAAACCTCTTATATGTCAGGAGAGAGACCTGGCTGGCACCCCAAAACCTTGATTTCACATAACCATTACAGTACAAGCTGCACTCAAGACATGTCTCCATCCCTCCCATCAACAAAAATCATGGATGAGATGAGCACCCCGCCATGGCAAGCTAACTAGGGGAAACACTGAATTGTGAAGATGCAATGTTTACAAAAAGGATCAACTAAAATTACCAACCTATTCACAGCTCACTAGAAACACGTTCACTACCAAATTACTCATTTTTACAAATGCAGCAAAGAAAGTACCGGTAAATAAAATTGGTTTTGTTTGAGGCAAATAAAACAGAGTAGCTATCAGGTGGGGCTTGGATTAAATTCCCCCTGCACAGTCTGAATTGCCCCAGTACAAATGTTAAGTGCAGAGCATGAGATAAGAAGTTGATTAGCAAAAGTGTTATTTTTACCACCATTAGACAGGACCCTTCAACCTCTTCGGTGAACCAGAACCTTCAAATCAGTTCAATCTTCATGTGATATAATTTTAGGGCAACTTGAACTATTTCTATCTTGACACTTGTCTTTTCTGAAATTCAACATGATGGCAAAGAAATATGGAAACATTCTAACTCAATTTAAAAACTATTTCTACAAGATGACGTTCTGTTTTGGCAGGCTGTCAATGAAGACAAAAGGTTTGCTGTAAAAGCAACGTTGTAATGTGTATGTGCTTCTGTTTTACTGCTGGGAGCAGGAACAGGGTTCATGAATTGCCTGTTCGATTTTAAATACTATGTGAACTAGTTCTGATTTGTAAATAAATTAACATGTGTGAAAACCTCAGTCTCTAATGTACTCTGCCCTGTAGAGACAGGTAATACTGATCTATTCAGGCATTCCCCCATCTTTATCTCATGTTCCTAAAACCCCTTTTCAAGATGCACTGTTGAGATTTTTGCAATGTTTAAATAATGCAAAGTGCCTCTCAAAATGCGAGATCCAAGCGAAAGTGAACCGCACGGTCGCGCTGTGGGTTGAGTCTGAGAACCAGCCCTTACCATGTTCCCGAGGGGTCAAGGTGACATTCCTAAACACCTCTGAGACCTGCCTAATGGAGGGATTGGTGCGTGGCTTTTGTTGTATGGGAAACAGGAGAGGATGAAAAGGAGTGTAACAAGAGATGGAAGTATGTAAAAGTGAGAGGAGAGAAATGAGATTCTAAAGCAGCATCAGGGGCAGGTAAGGGGTTAAAGGAACGAGGCCAGGAAAGGTCTGAAGGAGGATGAACTAGAATTTTTTTTAACTTCAAATAGCAAAACTAAAAAAGGAGGAGCCATTCACAAAACTTTATAATGCTTCCAGCTTTGCAAATTACAATCCAAGTTATTTGCTGCTATTTCTGAGGTGACTGCGGGAGAAAGCTGTGTTTTTAACAACTTTACCCTGTCAGCTGTCACAAAAGATAAAAATTCTATGCTTAGTCTGTAACTGGGGCTTTGGCAGAGAAGCCAGTTCCTTTTCTCTTCTGGTGTATACGTTACAAAATATATTCAGATCTCTTAATTGCAAGCACTGTGTTCCTAACAAGTAAATACAGACACATGACAACTTGGCAGACAACATTATAATATCAATGTGTTCAAAAGACACAAGTAAAATCTATTAAAAATGGGCTGAAAATATTATTAAAAATACTTTGTGTACTATTTGAATGAATTGAATGAGTCAATTTAATGTATAGCATTTAATGCAAAACAAACTTTTGAGCTTAATCCTGAATCTTAAAAGCATAATCTAAAATTATTTTTCGGCTATGTTTGGGTATTAAAATAGACATAAGCACCAACAATTTTTTTCTGTAGAGACATGTTTTGCTGTATTTAAGTGTAAAACCATGGCTCCTCTGTAAGAACGCAGTTGTAGGTGCAAAACTCCATCAAACAAACAAACAAAACTGTAACGCTTACCGTCATAAAAACTAAAGTCTGGAAACTTGCTATGAAGGTCAAAACAGGATGACGCGAGTTCCAATTCCTTATTTTTGTTGCTTCTTTCTGTAGTTTTTCCTTCTTCCCTCTGCTTCAGACCAGTGTCTCCTCCTGGTCTCCTCTTTTACTCCCTGATCCCACCTCGTTCAATGCCTGGGAAGCACAGAGACAACAGAGGAGAAAGTTGGAGAGGGAGTGACATGGAAGGAGAGTTCCCTGTTTGGGCGAACCACTGATCAGATACAGCTATTTTCAGACTCAGGCATGCTCGGCTATGAGACTGGAAAGTTACCCCCCCTTCGGTTTAGATGGGTGTGGGCAAAGTGACAGGATTCACTATCTCTGTTTTACCCTTCACACACGTCATTGTGCATGCATACCTCACTGTGTATTCATATGAATGCACCCAAAGACACTTTCCTGAAGCACTGAATCACATAAAGAACAATGTAACCCCACACATTTCATTCTGTGGTATTTCATCAGGTGTAGGGATACTGTCGACAAGCAGCAGAAAGCAATGGATGCATGTTTAGAAGCTTTCTATGCCTCTCTTTTCTCCCTCTCCTGGGTTTTAATGTCACTCAATGTCCGGATGTAAAGTGGCCTTCTCTACACAGAAGCTGACAGAAACGTCAAACTGTTCTCACATGAGTATTTATTTCACTTTATGCAGTCGATATTTAGACTGCCAGTCAAGAGGAGTCTCTCGAGTGAATTCCCATAAATGGTGGCACTTTTTTATTTTTATTTTTTATTTTTTTAATAATCAGTGACATCATGTAAAATAAATATAAATAAATAAGGATTATGACTAACCTGCGTCAGTAAAAAATAATCATCCTGCTCTGTAATTCATATAGGAATGTATATTTGGAAATGACCACACGCATACATTCACAGGCTGAATATACACAGAGGGAGGTCGGCTTGAAGCACCTCTAGACCACAGACTCCTGCTATTCCCAGAATGGTGATGTAACAACTGCTATTAGCATCTCATGCTTAGTTAGAGCCTGGATACCTAAAACCAACAAGACAGCTACTGTGCAAAATGCTATTTGGACATCATCCACCCTTTTAACTCATATCCAACAAATAAAGATTTAGCATTCCTTCAAGGAATGTATACTGCCTACCACCTTTCATGACAAAGAATTAATTCAAGATGGCCACCACAAGCACATCTCACGAGATGTGATAATGCTCCGAGTACATGTTGAGGGCGACTCTGTGTTACGACCACATGCACTTTACCTCTTTACCGATAATTTTACGTTGTATTCATTTTTGTGTTGAAAAGGTATACTAGCTGTGGCAGCCATCTTGATATGGGTTTATTCCAAACTGTAATTAGTTGTAGAGGTACATCCAACGATTGTCTTCAAACGTTTCATTCAAATTTGTTCAATGGTTCATGAGAATTTGCCAACAGACCTGACTGTAAATGTTAAAGTCAAAGTTTTAAGCAAAGATGTGACATAATGTGTAATGTTTCGGTACGTGTTGAGAACATCTCTCAGATACTACCACAATATATTTCAACTCAATATAGTTTTACAGTAAAACTAGCCGTTACAGCCAGTTTAACAGATATTGGGTTAGTTGTATTTTTTCTGATTTCTAGGGTCGCTTTGCTGTGGTGGCCATCTTGAATTGGATTAACTTCAGAAGGAAATAATGTTATAAACATTCATCCAGTGATCATTTTCAAAGAAATTCATTGGTTCATAAGGTAATAATAAGATATTAACAATACAAACAAAAACACGCAAACACCACACGCATGGACAAAATCATTATCCCTCTCCCTTCAGAAGCAGGCAGCAGAATAAATCTGCAGCACAGGGAGGTCCAAGAAAAGTTTGCTGGTAACAAAAAAAAAGAAAAGGGAAACTCGTCAACTCCTGGCTTCACAGTTCCATTAGGAATTTCCAGAGTGGTGCTTTCCACATCAAAAGCAGATAGTCTAAACAACACTAATTACTACAGACACTAATAACTTTTTCTGTTAAATTCCAACTTCAGTCAATGACTCGGAGAGCAAACAGTCTTTACCTTCACAGACCGACTGATGGTACTTGTGGCTAGGCCTCCAACTTAATCGAGCCCTCTGTCCTTAAAGATGTTACATAATATTTTGAGTACAAAACTAAAGCAACAAAACTAAATACAAACAGATCATGGCTCAACATCATCTGGATATACTTTCACTATACTGATAAGGGAGTGGTGATGTAACAATCTCATTTACATGAGCACAAATGGGTCCGATGAGAAGTAAGACTTGAAGCATCTAAGCTTTAGACTTTGGGATGTCCGAGGGCCATTGTTTGTGACCATGATGAAACAGCATCTGACTCCTGACAACTTCTGGTCACGTGCCAAGGATCTCTGTGGTATGGTGAAAAGCTGACAACTGACAAGTGCTAATGACGGAACCTTGGAGCCGAGATCGGACCGGTATCAGGGGACCAATAAAGTCCTGTGCTGAAACCTTCAACCAAATTCACCTTTTAGCTTTATCCTGTAACTTCAACAATACTTTTTCAATATATGACGAATGACTATCACCTAACCGTCTAAAAAGTATATACATGTTTTTGTTTCTTCTTACTTGAACTTGCATTTTAGTTCTGGATCAGGTTCAGTTGAACTTCACTCAGATTCAGATAACCAAGTTCTTTTGGATTTTGCTCAAGAATAAAGGATCAAAAAAATCCATTGAAAAAAAACAAAAGAAGTCTGAGAATGATCTCATTAGAGTACATGACCAAACTATTTTTACAGCTACTGAACAACTCACACTCAAACACACTGACACTATGACCTATGAGCAACTCCAGACTACAGTATTTGCGTCGACATGGTCTCGCCTGCACAGTTTCAACACCTAATTCATTATCAGACACTGCAAGGCCCTGCTATTCACAGCTAAGTAAGTGGCAGGATATAAAAAGCAGAAGAGCTGTGCACAGAGTAAGCATCATTTAAAAATATTTAAACCAGGGAGAAGATTTTTTTTTTTGTATCCACAGAAAGAGTGCCAGCACGCTCATGTTCTGTTTGTAAACACATTGTCCAGGATTTAAAAAGGTAGGCGAGTACACAAGGTTCTTTTTCATACAAATTGATTTAGCATCTTTGCTATAAGATAATGTAAAAACATGTCATGCTGCTTGCATTTTCTTTTTAAATCAAAGAGAATATGCAAGCACATGAGAAAAATAAATCTTAACAAAATCAATCCTCAGATGTAACACTGCACATGTTTGTATTGTAAACGATGTTACGATGAGTTTCTCTTTGCATAGCAAGAGAGGAAATTATGTTCTACAAAGTGTTTATCTTTCACAGTGTTCAAATGGGATATTATGTGGTGGGAGAGTACAACTTCAAAAATAAATAAAAAATACAAATCTTTGAGTTCAAAACACAGAGCAAATAAAACTAAAAGCTAGTATGAAGACTTTAGTAGTTTATAAAAATGTTTTGTGTTTGAGAGAGTGCATTTGAGAAAATATCAGATGAACACACAAATCTGCAGCTGTGGGCTGCACAAATGGGCATCAGGTGCTAAATCATTTAAAATAATTTATTGTAAATAAAAATTTCACGCCAATCATGCGGCTCATCCATCAATCAGTCAATTGCGTGTCCAATCTTATGTTGAAAAACTGCAATAGATAACCACGAAGTAGGAGGGATTACTGTACTAAAATAAATAAATAATAGTGTTGCTGCTTCTGGTTTTTCACCTGTCGCAGGGGTGTGTGGAACGTAACCCCCGTGATAAACGAGGGACTACTGTAGTTGATGTCCATCAGGTTGTAGCCAAGCCGTTACAATATCGTGATTCTTTTGTTTTTTGATATATTCTTTTGTGAATTTGCTGATGAACTTGGAATTATGGTTAAATTGAAAAATATGGATCAAGCTTAATCTGACAGTCAGATGGAATTTAACTTATCTTGAAATTACTTCAGATTCAATTCAAAAATACTTTGTTAATCCCAAAGGGAAATTATTTGTTGTTGTAACTCATTATCCTTGCTTCATTAAGAGATGTTATAGATGCTGATGGCTGTAGACAGGAAGGATCTCTTGTAAAAGTCCATCCCACAGTGGATCCTCTGAAAATGGCTGCAGATGCCGTCTGATCCGTTCACCCAGACTCGGCTGGCCTCTCTCGGTTTGGGTTTACAGAAGATTTCATGGTCAACAGAACTACTTCAAAATGCCCAGGGCTTGTGGCTGTTGAAGACCAATAATCCCTTCTCCATCATGCTTAACAGTTGAAAATGTTTTGTTGATATTTTGTTTGATTGCCACAAAACACAACAATATGTATTGTG
>NC_056513.1:25590175-25595539 GCF_014905685.2 Nematolebias whitei
TTGGTGGATTTTCACCTATCGCAGGGGTGTCTGGAACGTAACCCCCGTGATAATCAAGTATTTCTATCCTATTTGTTTTTATTAATTTCAATTAATTTTTTGTTTCTAACAGAACCCCCCCTTTCCAAAAATAAATAAACAAATAAATAAATCTGTCAAGCTGTCATTCGTCATTCACCATTTTTCAGTTTACCTTGAACCAACCGTTCTGCCCTCAACCCTGCTGCTCGTCCACACAAATCTAAAAGGTCAGCGTTTGCCCTGTGAAAACATGTGTCACCCGTGACTTAAACAGTTTATGGAAAGCTGCTGCTGCAGTGTCACGACACATATTTGCAAAATGCTGACGCCACAGTAAAAAAGATAAATGTCAGGCAAGAAAAAATGAAGGATAATAAAGTGGAAGCACATCAATCGGTAAAATGAAAGTTGCACGAAACGTTTTCACCCAGACACGATGACATCATTATATATCAAACTGTCCTCATGTCAATATTGCATAACGATGCACGTTGGAGCTGTGTCAAGCTACATTGGATATACAGTAGTCATGTTAAACACACAATCAGCATCTTGACTCTGCAAACCAATGATTGTTCAGATTAAATAGTCATATTAATGTAATCTTATTGTTTAAAACATTACAACATTAAGACTGAAGACAGTTTCCTTAAATACTGCACTTCCTTGGTGTTCTCTTTGACAAACTGGATGTAAAGTGCATTTTTTAGTAGGACTAATCAAACTCAATTGCACTTTTACATTTGTTTCTAGTATATTTAATGAAAGTTATAAATTAAAAAAAGCTGTTCGGTTTTAGTTCACCATCAATGAGCATATTAAAATGTCAGCTCCAGCATAACATCTATGAATCATATATTTCTCACATCTCTTATAGCCTCATTTAGTCACACTAAAAGATAAAAAACAAAAACATTTATCTGTTGACGACACTTGGACTGTCACTTCACTTACTGGACCGATACTCGTTAAATTTAGCAGAACTGTCAATGATGAGTTGACTTTGGTGATCTCAGGTTCAAGTTAGATGATGTTAGCTTGTTAGAATGGCAACAAATGAACTTTAATATTAGTATCAGCTATAGCTGTCATTTCTAACCCGAACCTGAAACCCGGCCCGGACCGACCCAGGCTGTTATAATGTGATTAATGTGCAGGCTGGGCCGGTCTCGGGCTTTTATGTGGTTTTACGAATCATACAGCACAAATAAAACTAAGAATACACAATGTAAAATTGTGTTAATCTACTTGTAGAGGAGGAGGCAGTAGAGAGGATGAAGAAAGAAAGAAGAGTGCAGCAGTTAATCAGACTGTGGAAGAGATCGCTGGCGCATTGTGCAATAATTGCGCA
The DNA here is from genome assembly GCF_014905685.2 of Nematolebias whitei. NCBI lineage: Eukaryota > Metazoa > Chordata > Actinopteri > Cyprinodontiformes > Rivulidae > Nematolebias > Nematolebias whitei. Next base: position 25,591,548 of record NC_056513.1, read on the forward strand.
CGTGGACTCTGGCTTTTGCGGTTTTATGAATCATACCACACAAAGAAAACTAAATGCACAATATAAAATTGTGTTAATCCACTTGTTGAGGAGGAGGCAGGTCCGACCGGCTCCTTTAAAGAGGCTTTTAAAAAGTTGCGTTAAGCTCAGATGGACACCTGTTTGTTTTTTTCCAGCTTATGTAACCCTTTTCCTAAATGTAAGCTTACACGTGACCCAGAGGACCAGCCCTAAACTTAACCCCCTTATCCTTGTGCCTAAACCTAACCAAGACCGTATACCTAACCATGTGAAGCTCTTATGAGCGGTAACAAAGCTAAAAACAGATCCTATTATCACTGTTAACAATGTACCAACGTTCAATTAAAATAGCCTTGTTCTCTATTTTTCCAAATAATTTTGCTCTACACATAGTTTTGTTCTTCTGTATAATAGCCTATCTTTACTGATTTTTTTAGACTATTCGTTTTGTATGTTAATATCCATGTGATGACTTGTTAATAAAACAAAAATCTTATATCTTCCTTTCATTACGTTTTTAAAACTATCATGTCAAACTGATTTGCTTACAAAAGCAGTAAAAGCTTGTTTTTTTTAAAAAAAGGGGGGTTTTTTTAGGTTCAGCCATCTAATTACTGGTAATCCGTTGGGTCCGGGTAGGGCTCGGAAAAAAAAATATATATATATATGGGCTTGGTCTGGGCCAGATTTAGGCCTGAATACAATTCTAGTATCAGCAGACACTTTTTCCATTTTGTTCAAAATTTTTGATTGTGATATAAATGTACATGAAAGCCATATCACTGACTCTTTCAGACCATGGCTAATGATGCCTGTCAGTCTTTGCTCTGCAATATCAATGAAAAGAACCATTTATAGACTGGAACAAATCACAAGATATTATATTCCAAATATTAAGGCTCTGAAATCCCGTAATAAATTTGACAAAACCAAATAAAATCTCACTTTGATGGATCCTCAGACACAGTGTACCTGTAGATAGTGGCCAACACGCTAAAGGCCACAGAGAGTTGCGAGGGTCACAGTGGCAGAGCAGAATGAGAAGATGATGTCCTCATCACAACAATAGTATTGCAATCACAATGTGCAGTCCTAACCGATAACATGCTAACACCTTTTATTAAGGAGGTGAACATCCATCCATCTATCCATTGAAGCCGCTTCTTCCTTTTAGGGTCACGAAGGTCACTGGTGCCCATACAGCAGTCACAGTGCGAGAGGCGGGGGACACCCTGGATAGGTCTCCCAGTCCATCACAGGGACACATGGAGACAAACGAAACAACCGTTCACTCTCTCACACACACTTAGGGACAATTTAGAGTTACCAATCAGCCTAACATGCATGCTCTTGGTCTGTGGGAGGAAACTTGGACCTGCCATTCTATGTCCGTTCCTCCTTCCTGTCCTCTCAAACTCAACTGGTCAAAGCAGATGGTCGCTTGTCCTGAGCCTGGTTCTGCTGGATGTTTCTTCCTCGTGAGGGTTTTTTTCCTTTCCACTGTTGCCTCTGTGCTTGCTTAGGATGGAAGACTGTGATGAAGTGAAGACTCAAAGCTATGTGCTGGCTCAGATAAATAACATTATTAACTGACTTTATAAGTATGTGAATGTTTCTGTTCAGCGCCCTGAAACGACTTCCGCTGTGACTTGGCGCTATATAAATTAACCGAACTGAATTGACTGAAACCGGAGTACCCAGAGAAAACCCACGCAGAACATGCAAACTCCACCCAGGAAGGCCTACTGAGAGGTGGCAGCTCGAACTGCGCCACCCTGGAGGTTACAGTTATCTTTGTCAACCATAAGCAGTATTTTATACTTAAAAAGCTTAAAGAATAATGTTAAATTAAATCTAGATCTTAAATGAAAACAAAGCACTTTACAAAGGTTTAAACTATACAAGTAATTACACAATGAGCACAGTCATGTTGATATGGGTACTGACATCACTGTCATACATAAAAAGTTAATCTGTTGCTGCCCCACTCTGATTTTAGAGGATCTAATCTGACTTTGGAAGCTCACAGGCACGTCTCGCCTTCTCCTTATCAAGTCATGAAAAGAAGGCAGATAAGATTGGGCTCCGTGTGCAACTTCTTCATATTTCCCACACGTGTCCTTGAAACACAGTCTCTGTGGAATTTATTCCTAATAATACTCTACACTTCATATTCTTCAGAGGACTCTTTGCTGTGAGCGCACCAAGCCCATCTGTGCGAGCGCTCAGTGGACCGATAAGTGGTGTTATGACTGATGAGACTCTGCTGCACGACTAGTTGCTGATGCTGGTGTCTGTCAAGTTGGGAGCCCCAAGTTAAATTACTTTTTTTTTTTTTCAGATTTTCAGCTCAACTGGGAGGCAACCTGAGCAAATTGTTTTATTCTTTATTACTTTGTCATTGACTCAAAAAGTTTGTTGCTTCAACATTAGCTTTTATTCAAACAGGAAAATGAGGACAGATGATCTCTCCTTTGTTATTTTTCTGCCTATCCTCTAGTTTTCTACCGCCTGTGTAAAAATACTGTTATGTTTTATTTAACTTTTGTCTAATCCTTGATATTAGCATCTCTTCTCATGGGGGAAATGGCACACCATCATCACATGCTGTTATTGTGTGAACGCTTCTAAAGCATTCACTATCAAGATCCATTTTTATAAATGTGAGATTTTTGGCATATAACTCATTCCATAATTTTTGTGCTATTTTAACAATTGATAAATGAAAATGTTCTGCTCAGTCAGGGCATTCTGACTTTGACGTTTAATATTTGTTGAATTTTTACTTTTTGAAATACAGTATTTAACTTTTTCGTCCATGTTTTTCTCACTGTAAATGAATGGAGTTCTCTTCACATCCTTCAAGCTCTTTGTGTTGTTTAAAACTCGTTACTGCTCATTTCAAATTTTGTTCTGGTTCAGCTCTTTTCAGCTTCTGTCTGCCAGTTTCATCTTTTTCTACTAAATTCAACTTTTTTCCTGCTTTTTCATCTACTGCAATATGTTTTGTTGATTTCCACCTTCTGTGCTTCTTTTAAGTAATTTCAACTTTTTATGCTCCTCTTTAAGGTTATGGTCCTCTTTAAGTATGGTCCCATTAGCAGCATGGTCCTGTTAGTAATGTGGTTTTGTTAGCAGAGTGGCTTTCGTTTGAATTTGTTAGCAGAGAGGCCTGCTAACCTCTTTTATGCGCCTCTTTCATCTTTTGTGCTATTTTTTGTTTTTAGTTTTAGCTTTTGTCTGCTCATTTCAGTCACTTTTTCCTAATTTCAATTTTTTTTCAATTTATTCAGCCTCTTTCTGCCTATTTAAGTTTATTTTGCTCAATTCAACATTTTGTCTACACACTTCTGCTGTTTTTCTTCTGCTTTCCACTTTTATGTTCCTGCTTTCAGGAAATGTCAGCTGTTTAAATTATATGAGCATTAACAGTTTAACAAACCCTTTCAGCCTGACCGGATGCATGTTCAATAATCCAGGTAGGTATGGTGGGAGATTCAACAAAGAAGAATCCGTCCAGAAGCCCTGATTCAGCCTTGTTGGACTTTTCAGCCTCGTTTTAACTTGATGTTTCACTCTGTTGGCAGGGCCACATTGCTAACAGAGCCACTCTGCTAACAGAACCACATTACTAACAGGATCACACTGTTAACAAAACCACATTACTAACATGATCATACTGCTAACAGGACCACACTGCTAACAGAACCACATTACTAACAGGATCATGCTGCTAACAGAGCCACTCTGCTGGCAGAACCACATTACTAACAGGCTTACACTGCTAACGGAACCACATTCCTAATAGGACCATGCTGCTAACGGGACCTTACTGCTAACAGGACCACACTGCAAACAAGACCACCCTGTTAACAGAACCACATTACTAACAGGATCATGTTGCTAACAGAGCCACTCTGCTGGCAGAACCACATTACTAACAGGATCACACTGCTAACAAAACCACATTA
>NC_056513.1:25595549-25635847 GCF_014905685.2 Nematolebias whitei
ACCATGCTGCTAACGGGACCATACTGCTAACAGGACCACACTACAAATAAGACCACACTGTTAACAGAACCACATTACTAACAGGATCATGCTGCTAACAGAGCCACACTGCTAACAGTACCATGCTGCAAACAGGACCACACTGCTAACAGAATCACACTGCTAACAGTACCATGCTGCTAACAGGACCATGCTGCAAACAAGACTACACTGCTAACAGCACCACGCTGCTAACAGTACAACGCTGCTAACAGAACCATGCTGCAAACAAGACTATGCTGCTAACAGGATCACACTGCAAACAGAACCACATTACTAACAGAACCATGCTGCTGGCAGGACAGCACCGTTAACAGAACCTCACTGATAACAGTAACGTGCTGCTGGCAGGACCACACTCAATTCAGTTTATTTATATAGCGCCAAATCACAACAAAGTTCTCAGGGCACTTTACAGGAACATTCACATACATAGAAAAGCCATTTAGTAAAGTTCTCTAAGGAGGCAGCAGACAAGTTGAATCTTGGCTTCGTTGCAGTCTCCCATCCTGAGCAAGCAACAGGTCTGCTAACAGGACCATGCTGCTAACAGTAACATTGTTTTTATAACACTTTTTGTTTTAATTGCCTTTTGTTCATGTGTACCGTTATCTGTACGCTGTGTGTTGTCTATTTAAAACAGGTCTCTCTTGGAAAAGAGTCCTCGTGACTTAATGAGACTACCTGTATAAAATAAAGGTTAAATAAAAACAAAAATAAAAAACTTCTTCAGCAGCTTTCACCAAAAATCATTCAGCAATAAGCATTCTCACTGCTTCTTTTTTTGCAGGAAATGCAATTTCTCTAGCTATTATTAGATATTATTCACTTTAATTTATTTTAAGACTTGCAATACTTTTGCTCACCTTAACATGTGGCTACAAACCCAGATGCTAACATCTGTAAATAAAAGCTGAAATGTCGATCTCTTGTCTCATATTCCACTTTGATTTTGAATGTATTTATGATTTTATAATGTTCTAGATTTGTGAAAGCTTCTTTGAGGTGGCATAATAAATAAATAAATAAATAAATAGTTGTTTTATTCAGCTTCTTTCAAATGGGTCTGTACAGCATTTATGAAATAAAAGTGCCCCAGACTTCTGTCCCGGGTTTATTGGATTCAGGCTGTAAATCTTCAGGATGGACTTTCAGATTTTCTCAGGTCTCTAATTAACTAATGGCTCAATAAATCTCTGTACTTCCAGGAGAGGGATCAGGGGACAGAGGAGCCACAGCGCCAGATGAGTACAGACAAAACACACACAAGCAGTGGGACATAAGAGTGCACAGGCTGAGATCCTACACAGAGTCGCTGTGGGAGGATTTATACAGCAATAAAAATGACAAGAAGTAAAGATGTTTGTGTCAAAAGAGGAAGCAGTTTTAAAGGAAGAGCAGCAGGGAAAACTCAAAAGTGTTCATCCTGTCAAACAATTAATCTCACTTTTAATCTTCAATTTGAACCTTTGATTGTTTATGTTCTGTTGTTTTAAGGGTGGGGTAATCCGGTCCCTTTTTTTTTTTTTTCTTGGAGGAATGCAGCTCCTGAATATTTTCCTTCTTTGGTAACAGCTCGACACTGCTACATCAAAAGGTTTCAGTAAACCACTGTGACCACAGGACCCAGAGAAATATTTGTGGTTTCAGCTATGGAGGTTGAACAGACAGGTGCATCTAAAAAGATAAGAACATCTTGAAAATGTTCTATATTTTTGTCAATAATTTCCGAAAGATACACTCATATATAGATTTATTACACATGGAGTGGCATATTTTAAGCCTTTGTTTCTTTTAATTTTGATTATTACAGCTTACAAATAATCCATCCATCCTTTATCTCTACCCGCTTCTTCCATTTTGGGTCACGGTGGTCGCTGGTGCCCATGTCCAGCGATCACAGTGTGAGGGGTGGGGGACACCCTGGACGGGTCTCCAGTCCATCACAGGGACACATAGAGACAAACAACCATCCACTCTCTCACTCACACTTAGGGACAATTTAGTTACCAATCAGCCGAACATGCATGTTTTTGGTCTGGAGTACACGGAGAAAACCCACACATGCACGGAGAGAGCATGCAAACTCCACCCAAAGGGGTCCCGAGCAGGGATTTGAACCGGCGGCCTTCTTTCTGCGAGGCAACAGCTCTACCAACTACGCCACCATGCTGCCCAGCTTACTAATTATGAAAAAACAAAATGACTAAAAGCTGGTTATGCAATGTTCTAATTTCCTGCGTCACTGAATTTAGTTTTTTCAATTATTTGTATGTCACAATCATCAAAATGACAAGAAATAAAGGCTTGACATATTTCACTCTGTGTAACGAATCTTCATTTTTGGAAATAATTGACAAACCAAATAGCACTTTTCACTTTTTTTTTAGATGCACTTGCAGTGCAGAGAAATTAACCAAAGAGAAATGTCATGGGAAGATCTACATATTTATATCTCAACAAAAACATATTTCAAAAGAACTCTTAGTGCTTTTATAACATACTTGTCCTTATATGTGAGTTTTGAGATATCACTCTCTGACTCCATTGGTATTCTACATCTGTATCTGGATCATATTAAACAAGTAAAGGCCTAACATTCCTTGAAGGACTGCATATCACCCACTGCCGTTCATACCAGAGTTGTACAGTGGTGCTTGAATGTTTGTGAACCCTTTAGAACATAAACATTTTCATTTCAACCAAAAAGTTTTATTTTAGTCTCATCCGTTCACAAACATTCTTCCAACAGTCTTCTGGCTTGTCCACGTGATCTTCAGCAGACTGCAGATGAGCAGCAATGTTCTTCTTGGAGAGCAGTGGCTTTCTTCTTGCAACCCTGCCATGCACACCATTGTTCTTCAACGTTCTCCTGATGGTGGACTCATGAACATCAACATTAGTCGATGTGAGAGAGACCTTCAGTAGTTAGAAGTTACTCTGGAGTCCTTTGTGACCTCGCAGACTATTCCACGCCTTGCTCTTAGAGCGGTCTTTGTTGGTCCACCACTCCTGGGGAGGGTAGCAATGCTCTTAATTTCCTCCATTTGTACACAATCTGTCTGACTGTGGACTGGTGGAGTCAAAACTCTTAAGAGATGGTTTTGTAACATTTTCCAGCCTTTTTTCTGAGATCCTCAGAAATCTCCTTTGTTCGTGCCATGATCCACTTCCACAAACATGTTGTGAAGATCAGACTTTGTTAGATTCCGGTTCTTTAAATCAAACAGGGTGCCCACTCACACCTGATCATCATCCCATTGATTGAAAACACCTGACTCTAATTTCACCTTCAAATTAACTGATAACCCTAGAGGTTCACATCACTCACAAATATGTAATATTGGATCATTTCCGGGGCAGCACGGTGGCACAACTGGTAGAGCTGCTGCCTCTCAGCGAGCAGGTCCCTGGTTCAAACCCCGGTCCAGGGGCCTTTCTGGGTGGAGTTTGCACGTTCTCTTTGTGCATGCGTGGGTTTTCTCCGGGTACTCCGGTTTCCTCCCACAGACCAAAAACATGCATGTTAGGCTGATTGGTAACTCTAAATTGTCCCTAGGTGTGAGTGAGAGAGTGAATGGTTGTTTGTCTCGTTTGTCTCTATGTGTCCCTGTGATGGACTTGCGACCCGTCCAGGGTGTACCCCGCCCCTGGTACAGTGATTGCTGGACATGGGCATCAGCGACCCCCGTGACCCAAAATGGAATAAGCGGGTAAAGATAATGGATGGATCATTTCCCTCAATAAATGAAGATTCAAGGATTTTTATTGTCATACCAGTTCACATTTGCATGTTAACGGTACGAAATTCGAACTCAGTTCCCAGATAAAGAAAACTAACAATTAACAAATAAATAAATGTAAAAAGAGTATAAATATATACACATTTACACACATGTGTGCGTGCATGTGAGCATAAATAAATAAAGTTTTTAAAAAAGTAAGATGAGGCTGAATTAAGTGCAGCTCGGGTTCAGCACTGACAGCTGCTCTGAATGCTCCTCAGTTGCCTGCTTGGGCGGGGAGGGAGGGGGGCTGAAACAGACTGTGTGCAGGATGAGTGGGGTCCTTCATGATGCGGAGCGCCTTCCCTCGCATCATGATGTGTAGATGTCCCAAGTGGTAGGAAGGCTGCTCCCCAGTCGCAGCCTCCCTCTGCCATGCCACATGGTGGTACAGGTGCAGAGAACGCTCTCCACCACACAGCGATAGCTCCTCAGGACAGAGCTCCCAATAATAAATATAAATGCATATAATATATATAATAAATATGATAACATAATAAATATAAATAAAAGATCATGTATAATATTTTTGTTTCATTTGTTTAACTGGGTTCTTTATATCTACTTTTGGGACTTGTGTGAAAATCTGAGAATATTTTAGGTCATAGTTATGTACAAATGTAGAAAATTATAAAGGATTCACATACTGTCAAGCACCACTGTAGACTTAGATCATTTTATACTGAGAAAATGAGAGTTGTGGCTGTTTTGGTGAAACCTTGAAAATAATATGCAATATTTGTTATCTTTTAAATTCACCGTGTTGCAGTCATTATTGTGTTGGCTAATGTCATTTGGCTGTGGAGGCCATCTTGAGTTATTGATTCCTCAAGTTAAGATAACTTTTTCAATGTGAATGTCAATTTTATTCATATAGCACATTTAAAAACAACAATGTTGACTAAGGTGTTTCACAAGGAGGTTAAGAACATACAGGAACAAACAACCATAAAACAAATTATAAAAAAAACAGACATTGAGAAAATCTACAAGTATAATAAGATAGCCTAAAAACAAAGACAAACGTCACAACTTCAAAACTTCTAATGGAACTCAAACTGAACTTGAGTTCAGAGTCAATGTAAAGAAGTGAGTTTTTCAGGCAGGATGTAAAAGACTGCACAGACTCTGCAGGATGAATTTCAAGAGGCAGGTTGTTCCAGAGTCTGGGGGCTGCTGCTGCAAAAGCCCAATCACCTCTGTGCTTTAATTTAGCCCTCGGCTGCACTAACAGCACCTCAGTGCTCTTTTAGGGTTATAAAAGCTGACACGGACTTTTTGAATGGTTTCCATAAAATCTGTTCAGTGGTTCCTGAGATATTTTGCTAACAGACAATAAAGGTTGACAGAAACAGTTAATGCAGGAGTTTTCAACCAAGTTCTTGTGCAATGAGTAGCGCTTACAGTATGTGTTGTGAATGGTGACTGATTGTGGAGGAGTGAAGGCGCAGAGGTTAGAGAAAGTGAGCTTGTGAACGGAAGGTCGCCGGTTCAACTCCCCGGACCGACAACATCCAAATGTGGGTGGAAATGGGGAAACACCCACAACTGCCTCCACCCTCATTTGCTCGACTTTGGGCCCTTGAGCAAGGCCCTTAACCCCCACCATCTGCTCCCAAACAGGTCTGTCTTGAAAATGAGTCCTCGTGACTCAATGAGACTGTATAAATAAAGGTCATAACACAATATTGACTAGTATAGCCATATTTGTGTTTTTTTTTTTTAATCAGTTGACTGTGACAGTCATCTTTAATGGGTTGGATCATTTCTTGAACGATTCATTGAAATACATCCAATGGTTCAAGAGATATTTTGTTAACAGACAAAGAGGGTTGGCTCCATGCAAGATTTTGGCCAAAGATCTTCCAATCAGTTAGCAATTTTTACGGCTTGTTCTCGATGAGGACGGATGCTTTTCCCTCCTAGCCTCTCTCCTGCTTTGTTCTTTGTCTTGTGATTCTTATTGCAGTTTCTCACTACATATCCTCCGAATTGTAAATTATGGATCGGGTCAGCTGGTCTCTCAACAAAATTGATAAAATTCTCTCGATGAGAAGACTGGGTGAAGGAGAGCGCTCATGCCCTGAAGGGACACTCGCAGCTGGATACACTATTTATTCCTGGGGCCAATGGAAGATGGTGTGTCTGTCTGTATTGTCCATTGGGTATGTTGAATGTGCAGACATAATTAGATTTATGATAACTGGATTTCTGCTTTCTGGTGTTGGCGGGTATCTGGCATATCAACAAACTCGGAAGACGGCGGCAGAAGTTATGGCAATTGTAAAGCTGCCTGCCTTGTATGAAGGAATGTACTGCGTGGTAAGGTCTCAGACTCAGATGCTGCATGAGAAACGATTTCTGAGAATCGCAGGCCGCACTTGCGGCTCCTGAGACTCACTGGCGGGAAAGAATCGACCTTGGAGAAGGCTACAAGCTTGGTCCGGCAGTGTGACCATAAAATTTGGATGTTTGGAATCGCCAGTGAGACGTACCAGTAGAACTATGAAGGCAGACATGGAAATTCAAGCAGATGCTGCCTGACCCAAAACAATTGAATTTGGCCTCCCCACTCGGCCTTGAATTGGCCAGCTATCTCAACTTCGCCTGGTTGTTTATGTGAACGAGAAACTCTGCCCCCCCCCCCCCCCCCCCCATCGTTCCCCTCCCGAGGACATCTATGGATCTGTATCAGAGTTGAGCCGGCTGATAAGACACTGTGCCATCTCTATCAGGACTATGGGACTTTCTGGCAGTGTCCACGGACAACTCACAGCCCCCATCGGCCTCCTCATGTATAAATGTATTATGAAGTCATCAGTATGTTGCTGTTTCATGTGCTGAGGTCATTTTATTACAACTTTCACACTGTGCCCCATCTAGGACACAGTGCAAGATTTGATTTTTTTTACACCTACATTCCTCCTTGTGTTTCTTTTTCCTTATCTGAAAAAAAAGGGCTGCGCCTCTTGAAGGCATCAGCCTCAGTCACCTCCGTCTCCCCATGTCTGTTTGTTGTGTTTCTCTCAGATGGGCTGTACTGAAATGTAATATCGTTGCACTTCGGTGCAACATTAAAGCTGATTATCCTGATGCATGCTCAATAATCCAGGTAGAAAAATCTAAAAAAGTTAAATAAAGCTGATTCTGAATTAGAAGAAGTGTTGTGGGTGATTTGTAGCTACTACTACATCAAACATCTGATCAATATATGCAATTGACAAAGTTATATCAATTTTTAAAGTTTTTATGGTCAGTTGGCTGTGGCAGCCATCTTGAATCAGGCTGAGCAGAGAATCAAAGTGGAAAGCTACCATCTTGAAACAGTTCCACTCTCAGAGCTTTCATTCATGCAAACCCTAATTTATAAATCTTGGAAGCGCTGTCATTTTCACATTACATGTTTGTTTCCATAAAACACGTTTGCAACAAATAACGGCAGCAGCTTTTGTACAATCAAAACAGGATCAAGAAAACAATGTGGCACACATGTTGAATGTGTCTTGTTGTACAGAGCAACTTGATCTAAACCAGGGGTCTGCAATCTACGGCCCTGGAGCCACCACTTGGTCCCTCTGCAGCAGCTCTTTCAAGCTTTGACCAAAACTAACATAACACTGAATGTTATTGGTTATACAATCCACAAAAAATGTACTAGTTTTAGCAGTTTTCCTGCCGTTTCTTTTGCAAAATACTCACTTTAACTTTCTGTTTTAATTCTATACTTATTTTTTCCACAATTAAAAAATCACATACGTATGCAGTTCTTTTTTATTTATAGATGTAAAAAAAACTACACTCCCACCCCCTTTAACAACAAGCTGGTCTTTTCATTTGTCTTAAATTGCAAAAATATCAATAAATGTTAAAAATCATTAGATATTTTTAGTGTTATAATTTCACCCCTACTGGCCACAAGTCTCCTACAACAAACGTGATGTGGCCCATGGGCCACTAGTTGATAATCACAGTTGTAGCAGTTGTTGCGGCTCTCGACACATTAAATTTAGTGAATGAAGGTGTAAAAATGTCTCTTTTGATCATAAAGGCTGCCGACATCTGAAGCAAACTGTAAACAAGCTGAAGTAATGGTAGTTCTCTTCACATCCACAAAAGGCCCAAACGAAATCAACAAATACACATTTAAGTCTCTTGTGTTTACATATTAGGTCTAATATTACATTTTAAAACATGCTGAAACAATCAGTGTGACTAACATTTGCTTTTTTCATCATTTAATTGCTCCAAACTTCTGCGTTTACAGAGCTCTTGCTGATGTTCTTTGTATTCAAATATTTTAGTGCAAGAATCATTCAGTAACTGAGCTGCAACACTGATCAGGTCTGTGGTGAGTCAGACAGTTTTTGAGCCGTGGCCCTCATATACCCCCAAATAAATAAATAAATAAATAAAAATCCTACCTCCCTTGCATTTCTCTAAAACTGCACTGCAAAGAGACACTGCTGATTCCACCTCGGTCTTGACGTTCCGCCGGCCCCCGGGGACCACTTATAGTGAGAGGAGACCCGAGTCAGCACTTAATGAGCACCAGCCAGTGAGTGAAACACATACCATGACTGCTTGGGGGTTGGGGGGTGGGGGTGGAAATCTATAAAATTGTTTGTTACTGCAGAGCTGTAGCAGATCACAGTGTTTTCTCTGCAAATAAAGAACCACTGGTGTTAATCGCAGTCGTCTGCATTTGGCTACTGAGCATCTCATTCTCATGCATCCAACAGTCCTGTGCAGAGTGACACGCCGTGTGGAGTCATCTACAATCTTCTAGCGCGGAACACCATCTGTATTCTCTGAAGCCTATAATGAAAATGAAGTGCACGCGTATTGTTTTGTCTTGCGCTATACATTTCCTCCCGTTCCTTGCTTGTGCAGTCATGAACAAGCTGCGCCTTCTTCAGCAGCAGAGCTTAGATTCTGACCTCCAAACATCATTGGTCAGCGAACTGGTGTGTGTGGGTGGGGGATATGGGGTGGGGGGGGGGGTATGGGGGAATACTGCAGTGCTTTTTTCTGCATGAGGCAGAAAGAACATGCTACATTCCTACTTCCCATTTCTGTGCCTGAATATGTCTGTATTTTCTTTCATCTCATCTCTCCATCTACAATCTTTTATTCACCCTTTTGCCTGAAAGTGCTAAAATAACACAGCCTTCCAGTAATCTTTCAGATTTTAAGGTGTACTAATAACCGAGGATTAACAACTGTTTACAGTATTACTAAAGATGTTGGAGAAAACGAAAAGAGTGTAAAGCGCATACACATCTCTGTGTACAGTGTATCATCCACTACATGCAGCCATGAATAACCAGGAGAGGGTAAACTCACCTTTCATTTCCATGCATTCCAACGCTCCAGAGATCCGTTTTGCAAACCAGAGAGGAGATTTAGTCAGTCCGACCGGATGAAGAATGTGGCACACACACTCTCATTGATGGAGCCGCTGCCTCCTTACACTTATCCCTTTTGCACGAGTGCAGTCAGTGAGCCAGCCAGGACATAAACATAGACAGCCATGCAACTTACTCGCTGCAGGTCTGTCCTCAGTGTTGATTCTTCACTCCAGAGTGGAGTCATTCATCTTGCTCCGACCTGAGCTTCATCTTTTGACTGAAAATGCTTCTTCTTTATAGCACCTTGGGATTTCTGGCAGGAGACGGTTCTCTCCTGAATCACATCCAATAGATTTATGTTGGTTTCAGCTGGCAAAAATCTCCCACATCTTATCTCTCTCATATTATTAAAGATAATTCCCAAACCACCCTGCTGATCATGCAGGTTGTCTTTGCTTTTAACAGGTCTTTGGGAGTCCAGCCATTGGCACAAAGCCCTGTAAGCTGGCTCAGCTTAGCTGCAGGGTGAACCAACCAGGTGACCTGAGGTCTATCCCAAGAAGAAGCTGCTTTATTATCAGAGTGGAGGATAAAAGAGGGAAAACGGGGGATGGAAAGGTGTTCTTTAAGTCTGGGGAGTATGGCAAGTTTTCCTAATGGTGGTAATGAATGTGGTCTTTACAAGCTGCAAACAGGTCTCTCTTGTAAATGAGTCCCTGAGGCTCAAAGAGACTAACCTGTGTAAACAAATAAAAGGTTGAATGAACAGACTGCAAAGCTGTGTTTCAAAGAAATGCAGCGCTGTCATCCCCATTCACAATATCAATCCATTTACCAGAGACTAAACATGCTGAGTTAGAAGGTCACAAAGTCAAAGCCCTCCATTCATCTATTTATCTATTAGCAAAGTGGATGGAAAACCAGAAAAATGTCAATAAAGTGTGCCAAAGGGGGTTGTAAGGAATTTTAGATGCACCCCACACACCAACTGGTTGCAGTTCTCTTTGTTAGAAAGCAAATTTGCACATGTTCGAGATCACACAGTTATATGAAGTTCAATTTTGCTTAAAGTACAGAAAATGATCACCAAAAATTGGGTGTGTATACTCGTCTGTAAAGTACCGTTAGGCAACCATTGAAGCAAAACTACTAAATGGTATCAGACACAAAATAACTCCTTCACTAACATTTAGTTCTTTCTTTTCAACCCACTCAGAAAAAAAAAGGAAATTTTTAACAAAGTGTCAAGGATTGGCAGGGTTAAAGGAATTATCCAGAGGTGTATAAATGATCAAAATAATCCAGTCATCCATCTGTACAAGGTTCTGCATAGAAACAACGAACAAACTTGTTTTATTTATCTCTTTAGCAACATTAGCTCATAAAATGAAGAACAGTAACACATTTGTTTCTAACATCCTCAAGCTTTGACGTTTCAAGGTTCAAGGTACTTTTTTGTCATTCATCACATGTGGTACATGAGGTGGAATGAAATTGTGTACTCAAGGTCCCAGTTACACCCCAAAAATAGCAAAAATATAAAGTATAAAACAAAACAGTATATAAGGATCTAGGATATACACTAAGATATACGCTAAACACTAATAATGTAAAACAATACGGTTAAACAGCCGCCTGAACAGGAGTCTGTAATGAGCAGATGGGTATGAATATAGCAGCATGAAGGCAAGAGATCAGCAGCATGGATAATCAGCAGCTCATCATTGTTTGTGATGCATTTAACCACTACTGTATCGTCTGCACACTTTACAAAATGACAGCCTAGATGGGTAGGTGTGCAGTCATATGTGAGCAGAGTGAACAGGAGGGGGCTCAACACACAGCCCTGAGGGGGGCCAGTGCTGAGGATTATGGTGGAGGAGGAGAAATAAATAAATCAGTTCAGTAAATAATCAACAAATTTACAAATTTAAACCACAAAATTTTTACTTGTTGTTGCCTGCTATATCATTAATAGGCAAAAACATCCATTCGATGGCATTAACGATTGAAGCTTGTGGCTAAAACTGGAGTGACTAGTTGATTTTTTGGTAGCACGACCAATTAAAAGTGAAAAAATAAATAAATAAATAAATAAATAAAGCAAAATGTTTGCTGTCAAAAATTAGATGTGACAACAAGTTACGACTTGTGTTTTTTTTTTAGATTGCTCAGCTTTGATTGGAGTCAGTGATATTTAATGGAACATTAGATAAAATGGAATAGTTATTTTAAGGACCTTGCAGTGAATCAAAGTGGATTGTTTTGGAAGACTATTAAAACAGTTTTCTCATGGAGTTTCAGGAAAAAAATTAATAAACTTTAGATTTAGAAAAATAAATCCAGACGAGGCAACATAAATTTAAAATGCTTTCTTAACTAACTGCCCTAAAGGGAAATAGTCAGTCTGTGACACTAATGATGACAAAACAAAAAAGAAGAGTTGAGTTGGTCAGCAGTAGCTTCAAATTAAGGCCTTTGTTCAGCATCAACATTGAGTTATTTCTGTATTTCTAATAGTGCTGACCTTTTAAAATGGACTCACTGATACCATTATCTCCAGATTTATTGTCACTTTAAGTGTCTCAGTAATGCACCTACTTTCAGCCTAGACCTGCCAGAACAACAACATGTAGAGTGGAATAAAAATCACTTTATTCCATTTACGTACGACCTTTAACACCTTGGGGATTAATATAGTTTTAGCTGACCTAGCTCATGAATACATGCACGCATAATAACGAAGGACAGTGCGAGCGATAGAAAGAACCTATGCAAACAAATTATTTGTGAAAACATTTCCTGTCTCTTATTTTTTTGACAAGTTGCATCACAAAAATAAAGGACCACTTCAAGGCAGAACATACTGGCAGTGGTGAACAGTGTTACACGGCCCTCTAGTGGTTATTTTGTGCAAAACAAGATAAAGTTTTTAGCGTCAGCAAGGTTTATTTCCCTGTTTTAGTGCATATGTGAATTTAAATAAACAAAATGATTAAACACATCAATGCAAACTTTTAGAAAAAACTCCCAGTTTTTTATGTTCTGCATCAGCGTGACTTTTTGAAGAAAACAAATAGTAAAATCAGGCCCAACTTGTAGACATGCAAATGGAATTTTCTTTTGAGTTTTTAAGACAAATAAAACAAAACCAGGAGCTAAAACGAATTCATTTATGTTGTTTGTTTGTTTACTCGTTCAAAGATGGATCTTTATACCCAGTAAACAGATTTTCTGGTGGCAGCAGCGGCACAGCCCTCGTGTACAAACTAAACCTGTCGAGTTAGTGGAGGCAGCAGCTGCTTCTTAAATTAGTCTCTGCTTAACTTTACACGCAACCGTAGTAAATGTGCACGAGTCTTTCAGATCCTTGTTGAGATGCGGGTTATTTCCTCTTTTCGTAGGGTTCATAATTAAATCACTCATTTCGAACGGTATTCGTCCAACAGTTGTAAAGCCGAGCTGAAACTGTTTAAAGAAACACCACATGCTAAACACTTAAACATTCATGCTCCATAATCCAGGTACAAAATCCAACAAAGTTCAGTCAGGTCATCTGGACGGTTCTTTTTTTGTTGTTGAGACGTTTCGTCCTTCATCCAAAGGACTTCATCTGTCCGAGGAGCCACAACAAACTCAGTCCCACAAGCAGCACTTTCACATAGTGGACCAACCAGTTTGCTGGTGATACGATTCTGGAGTTCGCCATCTCCTCTGAGGCAGCCATGGCCAAAGTGGTTCAAAACATCAAAGTCCATGCTCAATAATCCAGGTAAAAAAAAAAAAAATCCAACAAAGTTAAGTCAGGTCATCCAGGTCGTTTTAACCTGGATTGTTACGCATGAACTTTGATGTTTTGAACCACTTTGACTATGGCTGCCTCAGAGGAGTGGACAGGGGAGAGGGAGGGCACCAGTTCTCATCACCAGCAAACTGGATGGCCCACGACTGCTTATGGGACTGATGAAGTCCTTTGGATGAAGGACGAAACATCTCAACAACCAAAGAAAAAAGAAAGAAACTGTCCAGATGACCTGACTGAGAAACTTCTGCAGTTAGCCAACAGCAAATATGTGCTAGCATCAGTAGCATCGTCCTCCGAGTATTTATTTAGCCTTTAAGGCGTCTTTTATAATAATACGAGTTTTCTTTTTCATCAAACCGTTGGCTGAAGAGTAACAAGAGGTGCACTCATGTGTAGATTACTTTACTTTTTATTTTGTTATGGCGTCATATCTTTATTGTAATTTCATGTTGTGGTTTGTATTCGCTGCTCTTTGTTTTGTTCTTACCTGTTTCAGGACAATGGATGGAAATTAGCTGTTGCGTTGATGCTTACTGCTGACATGTTGATGAATATGCATTGTCCTGAAATGAAAATAATACGCGCTCTTTTCCCTCTTACGTCATCAGAACTGAGACACAACCAACTTCCTTTAGCCCTTCACAATAAGAGTCCCAAACAAACGACGGCCTCGTACCAAATAAAGTGAGGACGCTTGAATACAGTTCATATAAATAAGTTCACATCGTCACATGTTTACAGTGAAACCCTTTACTGTGTTTACAGCTTTACTAAACCTTTAGGTAACCAGAGGCTCAGTGGCAAACGGCAGAAAGAAGTGAAACCGGACTTGCAAGTTTTCCATTTCCTTATTTTGGTGTTTGGCTGCTCCGCGGGGTCGACAGGAGCAGACTGAAGTCCTGCAACATCCATGTCTGGTAAGATGTGACTGCACTAACAGCAGTGTGCATTCCTCCATGTTTATTCTTTTATAGTCCTGCGTTTGAGCCCGGACTCGTCACAGCTGCATGAGCAACTTTTAACATGTGGAATTGATCAACTTTCCACTTTTTTTTATACAAACGTCGCAAAATGAGAATGTAGTGTGCACATCTGTGATTTCAATTTGTTCTCATGTTTGAATTTTGTAATCTGTTTTATACTTGGCTCCTTTATTGTTTACTGCTGTGCTGAAACTTTTTTTTTTTTAAATAGTGATTCCCACTATTCTGATCCTGTTTTCTTCTGTACTTTTTCCAGCATCTTTCTCGTTCCACATGTTTTGTTCTTTTTCAACAAATCATATCTCAAAACGTTCAGCTCTTTCAGGTGAAGGGTGCTATGACTTTTGTATTTGTGCAACTTTAGCTTTTTGAAATATTTAGCCTTTTCTGCCGTTTTTGTCTCATAGAAAATGAATTGAACCCATATATACATCTTTCAAATCTTTAAATCGGTTTACAACGTTTTACTGCTCCTTTCACATTTGGTTCTGGTTCAGCTTCTTTCAGCTTCCTTGTGCAAATGTACTTTTTTTTTTACAGCTACTTTCAGCTTCTTTCAGCTGTTTTGTGATCCTTTCATAACATTTTTGTGCTTCTTCTCACTTATTTCTGCTAATTTCAGCTTATTTCTGCAAGTTTTAGCCTTTTCTGCTATTTCAGCTACTATTTAGCTGTTTTATGCTAATTTCAGGATTTTCAGTTAAATCCACATTTTTGGCACTCATTAAAAAATTTCAGCCTAATTCAGCAAAAATGTGCTCTCTCTACTTCCTTCTTGTAATTTAAGCTTCTTTCTGCTTTTTTTTTTAGCTACTATTCAGCTGTTTTTATTTTTATTTTATTTTTTTAATTTCTGCCTTTTTTCAGATCATTTCCACTTTTTAGAGCTAATTTCTGCTTCTTTAAACCTAATTAGGCACAGTTGTGTTCTCTCCATGCTTCTGGTATTTTAAGCTTCTTCCTGCCTTTTCAGCAATTTTTTGTTGCTAATTTTACCTCTTTTTTTTTTTTTAGCTAAGTTACTAATTTTGTTTGCTAATTTCTGCTTATTTCAACAAAATTCAGCAAATATGTGTTCTTTCTGCTTTCTTCTGCTAACTTTTCATTCAACTTTTATTTATACAGGTTAGTCTCATTGAGTCTCGGGGACTCATTTACAAGAGAGACCTGTTTTTAACAAAGAGTGATGACAACATTCACAACAACAGACATCAAACTTAGGCTTGTTCTTCCATTTCAGCTACATTTCAGCATGCTTTTAGCTCATTTCAGCTGTTTTTCAGCAAGTTCTTCAGCAATAAGCATTCACACTGCGTTTTCGTAGGAAATGCAATTTCTCTAATTCGAGTTTCTATTAGGTGGGACTCAACTAATCTTATAAATGTTACAATATGCTGTTTGATTTTCAGAGATGTTTGGGACGATGGGACCTGGTCGTCTAACATGGATCATCTTCGTGTGCACCTTCATTGTGGGGGAGTATCACTGCATGACCTCCCAGACAAAGACCGCCTGCAGTGTGAAGAACAGCAGAGCTGACTGCAGTCACCGTAACTTGAGCGCAGTGCCTCAAGATTTACCTGAAAACATCACCAGACTGGACATGTCTCACAACAGACTGGCGCTGGCTCTCCTCGACTCACTGAAGCGATACAAAGGCCTGTTCCACCTCGACCTGAGCTACAACAGCATCGCCAAGCTGGGTGGGGGCTTGTGCCAGAGCCTGCGTCTACTGCAGACGCTGAACTTGGCCCACAATGAAGTGGGTTTACTAAAACAAGAAGATCTGGTGACCTGCACCAATCTAACATGGCTGAATGTGGCTAGTAACAGGCTGAAACTGCATGGAGAACCCTTCACTTCGCTACAGGTACATAATAAACTGTACTGGATCAACTGGTCTGTTTGAATAAAACACTAATATAACTTGTGCGATACAACTTGGTTACAAAGGGTGGTCACAATTAAAAGCTTGGTGTAATCAAGAGCCAGTTTTAATCAAGACACTAACTGAGGTCAGAAACCAGACATCTTTTCTTGGTTGCAACTTCCTCAACACGAGTTTGATCACACTTGACGTTCTTTGCTGCTCTTTCCATATCACAGTCAAACATTTCTGAACATTTCTAATTTGTTTCTACTTCAAAGTTGAGCAGCTGTCATGAGAAATCTACACGAAATAAAGCATGCTCAGTTTTTCAACAAATTGAGTGGCAATAAAAATCTATTGCATTTAAAACGTCACCTTGGGAGTCAGATAAGATGTTTACAAGGGACACATTTTGCCCTCAGGCCTTGAGTAGGGGTGCACCGATAAATTAGCCAGCCGATTTATTGGCTCCGATTTCTTGAATTTTGGGAGATTGGAGATCGGCCGATACTCACATGAGAAATTGATTTGACCAATTTTTTTGTGGTTTTAACAAAAATTGTCTAAACTTCTTTTATATTTCAGAGCACTACCTCATGGCCAGTTAAAACAAGTTTGTATTGTTTTTAGGATATTGTTCAAGGGTATATTAATCAATGAAGTAAGACTGGAAAATTGAAGGATTGAAATGTTGACTTGCAATTTCCTTGTCTTTAACTAGGAGTCTTATTAAAGGTTTACTGTCTGCTGGCAATAATGAGACAGATATCCTCTTCTGTTCTGCCTCTTTTACTTCATTACTTTGTTGATAGGGAGAAACGCCAAACAATTTCATTGTACAGGAGTATGATGATGATGATGGAAGTTCTTTCTTCTTCATTCTTGTCAATGTTAAAAAAAAAATCACAAGCGACATGCTTAACAAAAACATGTTGTTTCCCTAAATCCTTTAGCCCTAATGTTATGATCACATTTAACATCAAAATATCTGCAGCTGTCACTTCTGCTTTACACTTTATTCACTTTATTAATCAATATAAATTATTGCCAGCAGTTCTCCAGGCTACACGGGAAGTGCTTCACGAAGCTACAATTGCAAATAATCATAATTCTATGTAAATACAGTGTTTCCCCCGACCATTAAACAAGCGAGGCGCCCCGTCAACAGAACCGAGCACCCTACCTACCGAACACCTCCCCCCCCTTCAACAACTGTCTGTATCAACGTAGCGCGGGGTGCAATACAAATGCGCTAGCAAAAATGCTACTAATGTACCCCCCCCCAATCGACAACTGTCTGTATCGACGTGCGGGGTGCAATACAAACGCGCTAGCAAAAATGCTAATGATGTATCCCCCCCCCCCCACACACACACACACATTGATAAAAACCAGTGGCAACGTATCACTAAGCTAGTGGGCGGGCAACACAGACGTGACTCCGTCCCCCCCCACCCCCACTACCCCCATCGTTGATAAAAACTGGCAGCAATAGTGCTAAGCTAGCAGGTGGGCAACACAGATGTGACTCTGTCCCATCCTACTCCCCCCCCCACACACACACACACACATGCACCCTGTTGACAAAAAAAACATATACATATACACGACGAGTGCCCTGCCAAGGGAACTAATGTAGGGGAAACATTGAAATAACTAATGTAAAATATGACAATGCAGTGTTTCCCCTAGATAACTTGCCATGGCGGGGTGCTCATCTCGTCCATGATTTTTGTTCTGGGGGGGTGTGAACGGACGGAGACTCGTCCTAAGCTTTGCAGCGCGCTGCTTAAACCAATAGTTTGAGAGCGGGGGAGGGGACACAGACAGCCGCGCGCTGTCTGAACCGACAGTTTTTTGTTTTGTTTTTTATTGGCGGGGGGTGGGGGTGTCGGTGGAGGGAGAGACAGACGCACATCTGAGCCGTGCGCTGTTTGTACGGACAGTTTTCGAGTGGCGGGGGTGCGTTCAGCGTGAGGGTTCAGCATGAAGGAAGAGGCTGCCTTTAGCTTTTTAGCTAGTGCACCTGCATTGCGAGCCGTGAGTTGAGCGTTTCGTCAGTGCCGACAGGTGGTTGGGGGTGGGGTTCTGTTGACGGGGCGGGGCGCCCCGCTTGTATAATGGTAGGGGAAACTCTGCAATGGGAAGGTTTTTAAAATAGTGTTTGTATGAACTGCTGTGAAAGTTTTGGGCTTGAACCCACTCGGACAAGACATTATTCTGTCAATTCAGTCAGAATTCAACTATTTCTCTAAGCAGAGATTGTTCAAAGAGCAACACATATGATATATTGCTCATAACTCTTCCCCAGAACGACCTCAAATGTTTTGACCAATTACTTTAAGGATATTAGACTTTGTTGTTAAGGTCATGTCTGAAACCTGTTTTGAAATAGACAAAAACAAAAATCATTAAAGAAAAAGTCTTCTTTCTTTTTCAGAACCTGAAGTTTTTGGATGTTTCTATGAACAATCTGCAAACAGCCAAGCTTGGTTCGCAGCCTCAGCTGCCCAGCTTGGTAACACTGAACCTCGGACGCAACGATTTCACGTCTCTGAACACGGGAGACTTCTCCTTCCTCAGAAATTCACCTTTTCTACAAGTCGTCAATCTGTCAGTTGTGTCCCTAAAAACAGTACGTTACTGTCCTAGAAATGGGAATTGAAATGTTCTTGTTGCACCCAAATTTCAGTTGACTGTTTTGTTTCCCCTTTTTTGTCTCACTGCAAATTTTCTCCGATTCCTTTGTTGCAGTTGGAGTCAGGGTGCTTTAAGCCCATTTCAGGCCTGCGTAAATTAATCCTCGATGGGAGCAATATTGGCAACGCCTTTGTTTCTAAACTCTGCTCGGAACTGTCTGGTACATCCATTGAGGCTCTGTCTCTGAAGAAGATAAAGCTGGTCACATTCAATAAAAACACCTTCACAGGACTGCAGAATACAAACCTAACTGTGCTGGATCTGTCCTGGAATAGCATAAGCACAATTGAAGATGGTTCTTTTCGGTGGCTGTCTACACTTCAAACTCTAGTCTTGACTGACAACAACATTAAGCACTTGACCAAAGGAACGTTTCAAGGCCTTAAAATGTTAATGACACTACAGCTGACCAAAGCGTTAGTGAACAGTCATAAAGCTCTTCCTGTCATTGATGATTTCTCTTTCCAACCGTTAGGCAACCTCAAGAGCCTGATTTTACAAAAATCAACTTTTTCCAAAATCACGGAGAACACTTTCACTGGCTTGACAAGTCTCGCAGAACTTGATCTGAGTTGGAGTAGCTACATGCATACCTCACAGAAGCATATTACCAGCAAGACCTTTGTCTCACTTGCCGATGCACCGCTGAGAAAGCTAAATCTAACAGGCAATGCTCTGACACAGATCGAGTCTGGAAGCTTCTTGGTTTTGAAAAACCTCCGTATTCTTCTTCTCGATCACAATTTCATCAAGCAAACTCTCGTGGGCGGAGACTTCGAAGGTCTAGATCAGATCCAAGAGATTCACATGACCAATAACTTCCAGTCGGTTAACCTGACCGCCAGTTCGTTTGTAAATGTGCCCACTCTTCGAGTCCTGACTCTGGGGAAGAGCCTTAAAGCCGAAGCCTTGAACCAGGATCCCTCTCCTTTCCATCCACTGACCAACCTCACAGTCTTAGATCTCAGCAACAACAACATCGCCAACCTCAGAGAGAACATTCTCGAAGGGCTTGTAAACCTCAAGGTGCTGAAGTTCCAACACAATAACTTGGCTCGGTTGTGGAAGTCCGCTAATCTTGGAGGTCCTGTCTTGTTTCTGAAGAACACAAAGAAGTTGACAACTTTAACGCTGGATTACAACGGACTGGATGAGATTCCACTGGAGGCTTTTAGTGGTTTGAGTAACCTCAGCGAGCTCAGCGTTGGCAACAATCTCCTTGACGATCTTCAGTACTCAGTTTTTGACGATCTGAAGTCTCTTCGCCTTTTAGGTTTGGAGAAGAACCTGATCACCTCTGTCAGACCTGAGGTGTTTAGTACTCCTCTGAGCAATCTCAGTCTGCTTATCATGGCTAAAAACCCATTTGACTGCACGTGTGAGAGCATCCTGTGGTTTGTGACATGGTTAAATACCACCAAAGTGACCAGTGTACCAGGTCTCAGAGACCAGTATGTCTGTAACACACCACTAGCTTACTTTAAGCGCCCCATCATGGATTTTGACCCACTTTCTTGCAAAGATATGACCCCGTTTCAGGAACTTTACATATTTACCTGCACGGCAGTTTTAATGCTAATTTTTGGTGCACTTCTGGTTCGGTTCCATGGCTGGAGGATTCAGTTTTATTGGAACATATTAATCAATCGCACATTAGGATTTAGCGATGTCGCAGTGGAAGAGGACAGAGACTTTGAGTTTGATGCTTATCTCATACATGCCGAAGAAGACGCCAAATGGGTGGAGAGACGATTGGTCCCATTGGAGAACGAAACTTGCCGGTTTTGCTTGGATGATCGCGATTCAGTTATTGGCCATTCTCTGCTTGAGTCCATCGTAAATAACATGAGAAAGTCCAGAAAAATCTTGTTTGTTGTGACAGAAAACCTTCTCAACGATCCCTGGTGTAGACAGTAAGTCAAACACACAACTTACAGTAAGTCCATTTCAACACAAAATATTTAAAACCTAGTTGAAATCTAATAAAAATCAGTAGTTGAACAATACTGGCAGCAACTCAGCATGAAGCTGCTTTCACAAAACAGTTTTAGAGAACAAATTGGTGTTTAATACATTTAATAGTAATTAATTGAACTTTAGATCAGGGTTCCCAGTACCTCTGCAAATCAGGGAAAATGACTTGCATTTTCTAGACAGGGAATTTGAACACTCATTTACCGTACTGATGAAAAGATGACCTTTGTGAGACTTTAACATGTACATGTTTTAGTGCTAGTATTCTAATAAGAGTCCGTGTTCTGCTTCTATAGTGTACACTGTCAAGGGAAAAGGTCTATGGAAGTTTGTCACTGCAAGTTGTTTTTCCTCTCGGAGAGCTCGGAGGAGAACCCG
Source organism: Nematolebias whitei (assembly GCF_014905685.2). Taxonomy (NCBI): domain Eukaryota; kingdom Metazoa; phylum Chordata; class Actinopteri; order Cyprinodontiformes; family Rivulidae; genus Nematolebias; species Nematolebias whitei. The sequence goes on from NC_056513.1 coordinate 25,616,432, forward strand.
ATAACTCCAAGGCCTTCTCATCGTCTGTAAACTGCAAAGTCAAGGTCATCTTGACCTCCCCTCTTGTCTGATAAACGTGTATTATAAAGCACTTCCTGCCTCACTGTCTGGCGCAGATTCTCACCGAAAAGGCTCTGAGCATGTAACTTTGTACATCTGCGAAAGCCTTCTCGTGACCTTGCAAGTAAAAGACCGGTTAAAAATCTTCTCTTATCCTCGGAGGGGCTTATTTGAGTAAGCAGATGATGAAAGGATAGTTATTTATCCAATATACACAGTACATGTATCCTTACTGATTGACTATGGTGACTTTTTAGTATCCGATAGTATACCGTACATACTGTAGGCTACATCATACTTACAGTCTTCTCTGAGTGAGTTCTGACTTTCACTTGACTGAAATATTTCTTGGAATTTAAGGATTTATTCAGGAAAAAATCAGGAAAAACTCGGATAATTTTGTTTTTATGAGATGCTGGGTGCCCTGTAGCTGCTTTCTCACTGAGTCAAGTCCTTGTACCTGATCATGACGGCCCTTTGTGCAATTTGTGTTTAAAAAAAACAAAACAGAAGTAGATAAGTGGAGGACAAAAGAAGCCACAAACAATCTATGTATAGCAGAGGAATAGAATCTGAAAGTGATACATTTAAGAAACAGGAAAAACATGGAGCAAAGACCAGAGAGGCGTGTTCTATTTATTTATTCATTTATTCATTCATTTAAAAGAAAAAAGACAACAAATTCATCAAAAGGGAAAAAAAACTGAATGAATGCAGAAAGAATAAAAAATTCTTATCTGCCCCTTATTAAAAAACAAACAACAACTAAGGCTTGAACAATCTCCAAATTGAAAATAAAAAACATCAGGCATCCTTCACCTGGCACTATACCTTCCCAACATCCATCCATCCATTATCTTTACCCGCTTGTTCCATTTTGGGTCACGGGGGTTGCTGGTGCCCATGTCCAGCAATCACTGTGCGAGGGGCGGGGTACACCCTGGACAGGTCGCAAGTCCATCACAGGGCCACATAGAGACAAACAACCATTCACTCTCTCACTCACACCTAGGGACAATTTAGAGTTACCAATCAGCCTAACATGCATGTTTTTGATCTGTGGGAGGAAACCGGAGTACCCGGAGAAAACCCACGCATGCACGGAGAGAACATGCAAACTCCACCCAGAAGGCCCCTGGACCGGGGTTTGAACCAGGGACCTGCTCACTGAGAGGCAGCAGCTCTACCAGTTGCGCCACCGTGCTGCCCACCTTCCCAACAACTTTAACTTAATCATCTTTTTAAACGTATAAATTGTTTTAGAAATGTTTATGTTGATATCGAGGCAGTTCCACAACCCTCTTCTCTCAATTACAACACAGCTCCTTCACACTAGTTCTAAATGGAGGTTTTACAGATATTTCCATTCCCTTAAGATTATAATGATTCTTTTTTTAAACAAAGTTTAATTGAATATTTGGGGGTTATATTTTTTATGAGCTTTATTCATGACTTGTAAAATACTATATTCAACCAAATAATTTTAATAATTTCAACTGATGAAATATATTTGTTGGGTGACCATAGCACTTCTTATTAATAATTCTAATAGCTTTTTTAGTAAAATGAAAATTATGCTTTCCCCCAAACGCAGTACAATAGGTTAAATATGGCACAATCATTACATTATACAATATATACAAAGCTTTGTCATTCAAAATCTCTTTTACTTTATACAGTAATGTAATTGATTTTGATATTTTCATTCTTAAGTATTTTACATGAGATTTCTATGTCAGCTTCTCATCATTGACACCCAAAAGCTTTATTTAATTAACTCTATGAATTTTAATACTGTCAATTTTAAATGGGACTTCGATCATGTTATTTCTATTACTAAATATCATGTAGTTTGTTTTTTCCAAATTTAATTGTAACTTGTTAAGTTGGAACCAAGTTTGTATTTTTACAAATTCTGCCTGCATCATCTAACATCTGTTCATTATCTTCACCCGAACAAAATAATGTGTCATCTGCAAATAAAACGCACTTCAAAAGCCCTGCCACATCAATTTCAGTTGATTTTCTACTGTATGAAGTATAATTTAATGAAATCACTAAGGTGGAACTAAAAAAATAATTTGTGTCAAACTTATCTTTGGCATGTTTAGTAGATTATAATAGAAATAAGACACAAGTGTTTTTGTGACAGGCTGCTGGTAAATGAAAGCCTAAAGGTCTGATTTCAAATAGATTTTTTTAAATTTTCTGTTGTGTGTCAATCCAACGTTGTTTCTTTTGAAGTTTTTTGAGCCTATTTTAGGTTTGTTTGATTCATTTGTCAGAATTTAGAGGCTTAACAAACAGAATTGAAAATGATGATGGACTGGATAGGAAATGAGTAAAAATGTAAAAATCCTAAATAAACTTAAAAAAAAAAAACCTCCAGAAGTCCTAAAGAACTGTTGATACAGACCACTGTAACATTTTACAAGAAAGTCTGGCTCACTGGAAACAAAATATAAGAATACAGTGGGAGGTTTGAAACGTTTGCACGGTGCTATAAGTTTACATTGAAACTTTTTGATTGTTTTTGTCTGTTTTTAGTTTCTCTCATAAAACTTGTGCTCACTGTTTGTGCGTAACATCCAACTCCATAATTTATTTAATATGGATCTTTCAACTCTGTCTCTTGTCTAAGTACATCAGGGTCATGTTTTTTATATTCAGTTGAATTACCTTCCCTCTTGTTGTCCCTCTTCAGATTTACAGTCCACCATGCGCTGCACCAGGTCATTGAAGCCAGCAGAGACTCGGTTGTCCTCATCTTCCTGGAGGACGTGCACGACTACAAGTTGTCTCGCAGACTTTTCCTCCGCAGAGGCATGTTACGGTCCAGCTGCATCCTGGAATGGCCTCCTCAGAAGGAAAGGGTGTCCGCTTTTTACCAAAAACTGCTCATTGCACTTGGATTGACCAATCGGCTGCAGGAGTGACAGTTACAAGTTGGATGTTTTGGATTTTATGCAGTCATTGTTTTTACCGTTGATGCTTTAGTGTGGACATAGTTTTGGCCTCCAGTGTGTAAATATTCTGCATTTATATGTATTTTTCAGTCAGTCATGTTGTATTTGAAATGTACTTTATTGCTTAACAGCACAAAAATATAGCAACCAAAATCTTTTAATGTTTACATTGATTTATAATGATATAGATATTGATGCAGACACAACTGACAAACAATAAACATGAATGAAGTGATGCTGAAATTGTATTTTCACTTTTACACAATACCAAAAATGTTGTGGGTTTATTTGTGCTCGGAGAACGTACCAAAACATTTGTGGAGTTGTCTGTTAAACTACATAAACTATTAATTATTTAAAGCTCTATATGTTTCGTTTTAAGCCACACTTGATGCTTCTAGAACAAAAAAACAACAAAAGGTGGTTTTAAAAGAACTTAAACATTTTTAGATGGTTTTACATTAACTTTAAGCTGTTTTGTGATTGCAGAAAATCAGTTTTAGTTTTTTGTAACGGTTACATTTGTCAGAATAAGTGTCAATACACAACTGTCAACATTTTTATCTTGTAGAAAACACAATACTGATTAACTAGAGATTGTCGTCCTGACATCTAGTGATCAAGATCATATATTACAAAATGTTCTGGTGTTTAAAAAGGAACACATCAGTAAGACTGCATGTTATTAACACTATCGCTTTAGTAAACTGTTCAAAAATCAACTGTTCAGTATAAATTATGTTAAAGTGTCTTCGGTGCATCACAACTCGACCTTTCAGTCAGAAAGGGAGCAACAGTCCAGTTCACTGGTGTCCGCTTGAAGATTTCTTTTAGACACATGGTCATAATGTTATGGACGATGTAAGTTTCATTGCATCCCCATTAATCTTTTCACCAGTTTTATTTTTATTATTTTATTATACATATATATATATATATTTATATATATATATATATATTTATATATATTTTTATATATATATATATTTATATATATTTTCATATATATATATATATATAAAAAAAATATATATATATATATCTTTCTGGCAACAGTGTAACTATATTTTTTATATATATTGGAATATTATTTTTGTTTTATTACTTTTTAACTCTGTGAAGTTAGCAAAATATTTCAAAATATTTCAAGGACCGCTGGACAAGACAAATGAGAATTCCCAACCCAAGCTTTGGATTATTTACAAGTGAATAACTTTTGGAAACAAACCCAGTTCACTGTTGGTCCAACTTGGCAACGCAAACATGACCATAACTCAGTTTTACAAATGTTGAGCTATTGTCATATTTAATGTGGGAGTACCTGAGAGTCGTTCATAACATATTCCATAAGCACTAACCGCAAGACTGAGTAAAATTGTGTTACTATATTTTTCAAATTTGACCAAAACAACTAAAACTGTTTAAAACTAGCATAGAAGATGGCAGGAGAGATTAACTCCTTCAAGGTATGCTAGACCTTTTTATTATTATTAACAAGAGGAAATAATTATAGGCAGCACGGTGTCGCAGTTGGTAGAGCTGCCGCCTCTCAGAGAGAAGGTCACGTGTTCAAATCCTAGCTGGTAGCCATTCTGGGTGGAGTTTCTCTCCGTGCATGCGTGAGTTTTCTCTCCGTGTACTCCGGTTTCCTCCCACAGATCAAAAACATGTACATGTATGTTAGTCTGACTGGTAACTCTGAATTGTCTCTAGATGTGAGTGAGAGACTGAATGGTTGTTTGTCTCTTTGAGTCCCTGTGATGGACTGGAGACATGTCCAGGGTGTCCCCCGCCTCTCACACAGTGAGAGCTGGACATGGGCACTAGTGACCCCCGTGACCTGAAAAGGAAAAAGCAGGTAAAGATGATGGATGGATGGATGGAGAGACATAATTATGACTGAAATTTTGCTGTACTTTTCCCACAGATTTTTAAACGCACACATTATTCACTCCCTAAACACAACTTGTGAAATAAATACCCACAAGATAATGCACAACTAAATGCTTAAGCATTAAAATACAATAATATTGCTACCATATTTAAAAAGAAGAAAAATACAATTTCAAGTTGTGAATAGCAAGTGGCCATCTGGAAGAAGTCTTGGATAAAATAAACTTTTCAACAAAGAATAATCTGTCTAGAGGACGTGAATTGACTTAGTTAGCTTTAGCTACCTGGATTATTGAGCACGCATCAGGACATCAAGTTCAAATAAATCTAAAATCCCCCACTTCCCACCTGCCAAATTTTCCTTGTGCTATAGTAAAAATACCATTTTTTGTTTACGTACCGTTTTATAGTATTTATTCATGTAAAAATTGTATATTGTTTCAGTTATAGAGGATAAAAGGCACAAAGACAAGGTATGTACTTATAAAGTATTTATGTTTATAGGTGCACGGTGGTGCAGTGAGAGCTGTTGCCCAGCAACAAAAAGGAAAAGGCGCGTGTGAATGTGTTTGTTTTCTCTGTGTCCCTGTGATTGACCTGTCCAAGGTGCACCCTGCCTCTCGCACATTGACCGCTGGCACCGGCCCTCTGTGACCCAGAAAGATAAAAGTGGGTAAAGGAAAATAATGAATTCAAGCACATCAGTTTTAAAATGCAAACGTATTCTTCTCATATTCCATAAAAAAAAAAGAAAAGATCAATTTCAAATCCACTCTTAAAGGCCAAAATAAATATTAACCTTTTATACGCACCTGGGTTTCATAGTTGTATAACCTACAAATTATAAACGGCTTCAGTTAAAGAAGATACAAATCACTAAGATAAGGCTGTTATTTATTAACCATGAGTGTTTGCCGTGGCACAAAAGTCTTTGTCTTTTTATGAAATAATGGGTCGGACAAAGTTCAGTCACCTACATTTCAGATCATGAATGATTAACATCATTATTGCAGTAATTGTGCAAACTAAACCCATCCATCCATCCATCCATCCATTTTCTTTACCCGCTTATTCCATTTTGGGTCACGGGGGTCGCTGGTGCCCATGTCCAGCAATCACTGTGCGAGGGGCGAGGTACACCCTGGACGGGTCGCAAGTCCATCACATGGACACATAGAGACAAACGAGACAAACAACCATTCACTCTCCCACTCACACCTAGGGACAATTTAGAGTTACCAATCAGCCTAACATGCATGTTTTTGGTCTGTGGGAGGAAACCGGAGTACCCGGAGAAAACCCACGCATGCACGGAGAGAACATGCAAACTCCACCCAGAGGGTCCCTGGACCGGGGTTTGAACCAGGGACCTGCTCGCTGAGAGGCAGCAGCTCTACCAGTTGTGCCACCGTGCTGCCCGCAAATTAAACCATCTATGTTTATTCACATTAATGTCCCGTATCCAGTAATGTGTCCGACCTACTTCTGCATTCATCAAGATATTCCAGTTGATCTCATAGCATAGAAATATAACTGAAGTAGCTGCTGAAGTCCATGAGCTGTTGGTGCTTTAACAGCTGAGGGGAGGAGCAGCAGCAGCAGCTGGTAATATTAGGAATGAACAAAGGGCAGGTGGCTGCAGTTCACATCAGAGGACTCGTGTAGAAGAGAAGACATGGCCGTTATAATGGGCAATTACAGTTTCCTTTTTCTTGGAGTTAGCCTCTTCATTGCTGTTTTTACCTACATCATGTACAAGATGCTGAGCGGTTATCTGCACAAATGGTTTCTGATGAAGCCCATTCCAGGGACACGAAGCACTTACCTCTTCCTTGGAGATGCACTGATGTTCAAACCCAATGCAGGAGGTAAGACGGCATCTAAATTGCAATAGAATCACAAGCAGGGGACACCTTTAAAAGAAATGTTCCCCTCATTTTTGAAGAGTACCTCATAACTTTCGTTTCAGAGTTCTTCCGTCAAATTGTGGACTACACACAAGAGTTCAGAGATGCGCCACTGTTCAAACTCTGGGTTGGAACGGTTCCTTTTGTTGCTCTCTTTCATGCTGAAACAGTTGAGGTATGTCGACTTCTCTGGACAGCATCAGGAGAAGTAGGGATTAAAATCAGTATCGTTAAGTGTCAAGACTAAGATTTGAAAATAATAAGATGGAAAAGCACGTTAGGTTTTTATCCTTCGAGGCAAACTCAGTCCTGCAAAACTTTTTGTGCAAACACAGAGAGGTAGTTGTAAGACAGTGACCTCTGTGTGAATCAATAACCAGCTTTGACCGTTTAAACTACAGTAACCCCCAATTTTCTTTGACTGCGTTTTATTCAAGTTCATAGTTCTTTACTGTCATTCTCATCACGTGGTACATGAGGTGGAACAAAATTGTGTACTCAGAGTCCCAGTAACTCCTCAAAATAGCAAAAATATAAAGTATAAAAAGAAACCGTATACAAGGATATAAAATATAGGCTAAACCAGGGGTCTGCAAGCTGCGGCTCTGGGGCCACATGCGGCCCTTTGGTCCTTTGTCTGCGGCTCCTTGAAGCTTTGACCAAACATGATGCAAAATGTAAAGTCATTAGTTTTTATACCCACAGTAAAGAAAAACGACGTTTTAGCAGTTTTTCTACAAATGTTTAAAAGAAATTACTAAAACAAGTTTTAGCTACTTCATTTATCCAACTTCCGGCCTTACAGCGGGATCTCTTCTCTGAAGTTCACCAGAAAGTCCTTGGAATAACTTTAGGACAGTTGCCTAGAAGAAATATAAATAATTAATAAACAGACAGACCTAATTAAAGTTAAAGCAATTACAAACTTTGTTTTTAAATTAAAAATTTAATAAGTCACTTTTACATATCCAACAAAATGACCTAAAATTTAGACACTTTCAATTTATGCTTTATTACTTTAAAGTAGTATACATAATTATTTTTATTTTTTCTAAAATTTAGAGGAAGACTCACATAAATCTGCAAAGTTCAGTGTGTTTTATTTTTATTTTTTGTAAAATTAGAGAACTGAATTAAAACCATGTTACATGAATGTGGTCTTTTCTTTAGCCCTAAAATGTAAAATAAATATTGAAATTCATTATATAATTTTTTGTTTTATCAAGTCACGCCCACTGGCTGAAAAAAACACAAACCATACAAATTTGAAGTGGCCCCTGAGCCACCAGTTGATAATGACTATTGTATCAGGTTTTGTGGCTTTAGACACATTGTTTAGTAAGTGAAGGGTAGAAATAGCTATTTTGATTTAAAAGCACTAAACGAACACTAAACGATACGCTAAAAGTTCTAAGATATAGGCAAAACACTAATAATGTAAAATAATACGGCATAAATGGCAGCCTGAGCATGAGTCTTTAGTGAGTAGATGGGTATGAATGAATACAGCAGCATGAGATCAGCAGCATGAGATCAGCAGCACAGATGTCACATATCACCAATTAAAATGGCACATCTCAGAATTATGAATTATGTTGTTTTCTTAAATAACCCAAACGCAGTCATGATTTGTCCGTCAATGCACAGGTTCTAATGAAACTTTCAGAACCATTGGAGGTACAGTGGGGCAAAAAAGTATTTAGTCAGTCACTGTGCAAGTTCTCCTACTTAGAAAGATGAGAGGGGTCTGTAATTTTCATCATAGGTACACGTCAACTATGAGAGACAAAATAATCCAGGAAATCACGTTGTAGGATTTTTAAAGAATTTATTTGTAAATTATGGTGGAAAATAAGTTGGTCAATAACAAAAGTTCACCTCAATACTTTGTAACATAACCTTTTTTTGGCAACGACAGAGGTCAAACATTTCCTGTAAGTCTTCACCAGATGTGCTCTCACTGTAGCTGGTGTTTGGGCCCATTCCTCCATCAGATCTCCTCTAGAACAATGATGTTTTGGGGCTGTCGCTGGACAACACGGACTTTCAACTCCCTCCACAAATTTTCTATGGGGTTGAGGTCTGGAGACTGGCTAGGCCACTCCACGACCTTGAAATGCTTTGAGCCACTCCTTTGTTGCCCGAGCGGTGTGTTCGGGATCGTCGTCATGCTGGAAGACCCAGCCACGTTCCATCTTCAGTGCTGTCACTGATGGAAGGAGGTTATGGCTTAAAATCTCACAATACACGGCCCTGTTCATTCTTCCCTTAACACGGATTAGTCGTCCTGTCCCCTTTGCACAAAAAACAACCCTAAAGCATGATGTTTCCACCGCCATGCTTCACAGTAGGTATGGTGTTCTTGGGATGCAACTCAGCATTCTTCTTCCTCCAAACACGACGAGTTTAGTTTTTACCGAAAAGTTATATTTTGGTTTCATTTGGCCACATGATATTCTCTCAGTCCTCTTCTGGATCATCCATATGCTCTCCGGCAAACTTCAGACGGGCCTGGACATGTACTGGCTTAAGCAGGGGACACACCTGGCGCTACAGGATTTACGTTCCTCTCTGCGTGGTGTGTAGTCTTTGTTACTTTGGTCCCAGCTCTCTGAAAGTCATTCAACAGGTCCCTCCGTGTAGTTCTGGGATTTTTGCTCACCATTCTCATGATCATTTTGACCCCACGGAATGAGATCTTGCGTGGGGTCCCAGGTCGAGGCAGATCATCAGTGGTCTTGTATGTCTTCCATTTTCTTACAATTGCTCCCACAGTTGATTTATTCATACCAATCTGCTGCCTATTGTAGATTCACTCTTCCCAGCCTGGTGCAGGTCTGCAATTTTCTTGCTGGTGTCATTCAACAGCTCTTTGGTCTTGGCCATTGAGTTTGGAGTCTGACTGTTTGAGGCTGTGGACAGGTGTCTTTTATACAGATAATGAGGTCAAACAGGTGATTTCCTGGATTGTTTCCCCTCATTTTGTCTCTCATAGTTGAAGTGTATCTATGATAAAAACTACAGACCTCTCTCATAATTGTAAGTAGGAGAACTTGCACAATCAGTGGCTGACTAAATACTTTTTGGTGTATCTGCAATGGACTTACGTTTGGAGTCAACCCCAGTTCAAGATGGCCACCACAGCTAATAAAATTAGCAAACACAAAATTGGCTATACGTTAAACGCTAACAGCTCGCACAACATCTCGCATTATTGCGTCGTTTTCATTTATTTGTCCGAAATGGCTACAACTCTGCTCAGAAAGGCTGCAGCTGATGTGCATGCTTTTGAATTCGTCTTTGTTTAGATCTTTTACTCAGATATGTGGGAGTTTGCAGGGACAAACGTAGACTCTGTGCCGGTCCAGCCTAAACTTCAGTGCAACTTCTTTTTTTTGATATACAACATGGATCCTAGAACTGCTGTGAGAGTTCTTTAGTTTAACTCCCCTTTGCAGCCTGTGCGCATTTCAGCTATACAAGATTAATGTTTACAGTCATTCTGTCTTGTCTTGGATACGATACTTTCATATTTTCATATTTCTTTTTAACTTGCGTTCTAATTTTAATTCCTAAACTTTCTGTTGCAGAAAGTTCTGAGTAACCCCATTCACTTGGACAAGTCCTTTGCATATAAATTTCTCCATCCGTGGCTTGGGACTGGCCTTCTCACCAGGTAAGTAAGAAAGTAAACTTTATTTACTGTATATAGCACTTTTTTTTTAAGCACAGAAAGTAAAACAGGTAAGCATGGCTCTCCTATGAATTAATCTAAATGTATGTCCTTAACAAGCAAATAAGTTTTAAAACAACAGCATTCCACCAATAGAAAATGATAATGATAAGAGAGAAATCATATGTCCAGCAAGGTTGAATCAGGTCCTCTGGATGGATTCTTTGTTGAAACGTTTTGTCTTTTATCGAAGACTTCTTCAGTGGAAAGACAAAGAAGAATCCGTCCAGAGGGCCTGACTCAACCTGTGAATGTTTATGAAGCATTCACACTATTGTGATCCATATTTCTTCATTACAATTTTTTGCGTCTTTCTCGTCCCACAGTTCTTGTGCTATTTCAACAACTCAAAACGTTCAGCTCTTTCACGATAATCCTGCTGTGACTTTTGGTATTGGTGCAACATTTTAGCTTTTTGAAATATTTAGCCTTTTCTGCCACTTCGTAATTATAGGAAATTAACTGAGCTCATTTTACATCCTTTAAATCTTTAGATCTGCTTTTACTGCTCATTTCATTTCTCATATTTTGTTCTGGTTCAGCTCAGCTTTCTTGTACAAATTTAAACTTTTTTCCTGCTATTTTCAGCTAATTTCAGCTGAGGGTTTTTTCCAGCTCTTTTGCACTCCTTTCAGATTCTTTCCGCTTACTGCAATATTTTTGTGCTTCTTCTAACTTCTTTCTGTTAATTTCAGCTTGTTGCGCTCCTTTCAGCTTATTTCTTCCTCGTTTCAGCTATTTCAGCAATTTAGCTTTAGCTTTTCCACCTAATGCCACATTTTTTGCAATCATTTAAACTTTTTTCAGCCTAATTCAGATAAAACTTGCTCTCCACTTCCTTCTGGTAATTTAAGCATCTTTCTGCTTTTTAGCTACTTTTCAGCTGTTTTAAACCAATTCCAGATTTTTTCAGGTAATTTCTGCTTTTATTTGTGCTCATTTCAACTTCTTTCACCCTAATTGGGCAAACATGTGCTCTTTCTGCTTTCTTATACTAATTTAAGCTTTTTTAAAAAGTTTTCAGCTTGTTAGCAATTTTTAGCAAATTTCATCTGTTTTCAGGTCAGTTCAGTTTTTCGTGGTAATTTCTGATACTTTCAGCCGAAGTAACTTCTTTCTACTAATTTCAGATTGTTAGGCTCCTTTCAGCTTAGTTATGCTAGTTTCAGCTTTTTCAGCTATTTCAGCTGCTATTTAGCTGTTTATGTTCATTTGAGCTTTTTCAGCTAATTCCACTTTTTTTGTAGCTCATTTCAGCTCTTTCTGTTTCCTTCTGGTAGTTTAATCTTCTCTCTGCCTTTCAGCTACTGGTACTTTTCAGCCATATTTTGCTAATTTCAGCTTTTTTTAAGCTAATTTCCTAATTTTTTTTGGCTAATTTTTGCTTATTTAAACCCATTTCAGAAAATATGTGTTCTTTCTGCTTCTGCTAATTTAGACTTGTTCTTCCACTTCAGCTAAGTTTCAGCATGTTTTTTTTATAGCCAATTTCAGCTGTTTCTCAGCAAGTTCTTCTGAAATAAGCAGGAAATGCAATTTCTCTAGTTAGATTTAGCTTCCTGGATTATTGAGCATGCATCAGGAGAAATCATGAGCACACAGACACAAGAATGTGAGTTTTGAAACATCGCCACTCAAACACACAATAATACAATGCAGTTCGGGAGACCGGGGTATAATCAATGCAAAATTTAAAATGGTAGTAGCTGAGGCTGATCCCCAACACAATCTGAACCTTAACAGATTGCTCAAGATCTATGTTTTAAAATGTAACTATATGTACTCAATTCTATCTGTCTGTTAGCAATCTTTCCCTTGAACCACTGCACAGATTTTACTTGAACTTTCACAAAACTCACCATTAAATATTCAACTACATCTGCTAAACTTTTGGAGTCAGTTGAATTCAAGATGGCTGTCACAAGTAAATGAAATTAGCCACCATGTACAGTGGAGAGAACAAGTATTTGATACACTGTTGATTTTTCAGGTTTTCCCACTTGCAAAGCTTGTAGATGACTGTAATTTTTATCATAGATACTCTTCAACTGTGATTGATGGAATCTAAAACAAAAATCCAGAAAAATACAATGTATGATTTTTAAATAATTAATTTCCATTTTATTGTGTGAAATAAGTATTTGATACACCAGAAAAATGAAACTTAATATTTGGTACAGAAACCTTTGTTTGCAATTACAGAGATCAGACGTTTCCTGTAGTTCTTGACCAGGTTTGCACACACTGCAGCAGGGATTTTGGCCCACTCCTCCATACAGATCTCCTCCAGAGCCTTCAGGTTTCGTGGCTGTCGCTGGGCCACACGGACTTTAAGCTCCCTCCAAAGATTTTCTATGGGATTCAGGTCTGGAGACTGGCTAGGCCACTCCAGGACCTTAAGATGTTTCCTACGGAGCCACTCTTTAGTTGCCCTGGCTGTGTGTTTTGGGTCGTTATCATGCTGGAAGACCCAGCCACGACCCATCTTCAGTGCTCTTACTGAGGGAAGGAGGTTGTTGGCCAAAATCTCACGATACATGGCCCCATCCATCCTTCCCACAATATGGTGCAGTCGTCCTGTCCCCTTTGCAGAAAAGCATCCCCAAAGAATGATGTTTCCACCGCCATGCTTCACGGTTGGGATGTTGTTCTTGGGGTTGTACTCATCATTCTTCTTCCTCCAAACATGACGAGTGGAGTTTAAACCAAAAAGTTCTATTTTTGTCTCATCAGACCACATGACCTTCTCCCATTCCTCCTCTGGATCATTCAGATGGTCATTTGCAAACTTCAGACGGGCTTCGACATGCGTTGGCTTGAGGAAGGGCACCTTGCGTGCACTGCAGGATTTTAATCCTTCACGGCGTAGAGTGTTACTGATTGTTTTCTTTGAGACTGTGGTCCCAGCTCTATTCAGGTCATTGACAGGTCCTGCCGTGTAGTTCTGGGCTCATTCCTCACCTTCCTCAAGATCAATGATGCTCCACAAGGTGAGATCTTGCATGGCGCCCCAGACCGAGGGAGATTTTCCGTTATTTTGTATTTCTTCCATTTTCTAATAATTGCACCAACTGTTGTTGCCTTCTCACCAAGCTGCTTGCCTATTGTCCTGTAGCCCATCCCAGCCTTGTGCAGGTCTACAATTTTATCCCTGATGTCCTTGCACAGCTCTCTGGTCTTGGGCATTGTGGAGATGCTGGAGTCTGATTGAGTGTGTGGACAGGTGTCTTTTATACAGGTCACAAGTCCAAACAGGTGCAGTTAATACAGGTAATGGGTGGAGAACAGGAGGGCTTCTTAAAGAACTAACATGTCTGTGAGAGCCAAAATTCTTACTGGTTGATAGATGATCAAATACTTATTTCACACAATAAAATGGAAATTAATTATTTAAAAATCATACATTGTATTTTTCTGGATTTTTGTTTTAGATTCCATCACTCACAGTTGAAGAGTACCTATGATAAAAATTACAGTCATCTACAAGCTTTGCAAGTGGGAAAACCTGAAAAATCAACAGTGTATCAAATACTTGTTCTCCCCACTGTAAATGGCTGTAAGTGAGTCAGTTTTACAGCTATAACGTTTAAATGTAGATTAAGTTAGCAGCTGAGAATCATCTCCAACACATTGATTGAGCTCAAACATTACTTTCAAGATTTGACCAAAATGGATGTGATGCTATCATTTATTAGCAAAAATATCTTGGTTTAAAACTCTGGCAATAAAGGTGGTGTGCAACATAATTTCATTCCAATAATTCCTTTAATTATAACTTCAACGTATGAGTCTATAAGTAGCGCTATAGGAAAGAAAACAAAACGTCTATAGCTATATGATAGCAATAAGTGTACAAGTTCTGCATGTTTTTGATCAGCACTGGGCAGAAGTGGCGGCAGAGAAGAAAAATATTGACGCCAACCTTCCATTTCTCCATCCTGACGGACTTCTTGCAAGTGATGAACGAGCAGGCAGAGATTCTCGTGGAAAAGCTGGAGAAGAAGACCGGGACGGGTCCATTCAACTGCTTCAGTGACATCACCCTCTGTGCACTGGACATCATATGTGGTAGGCAGACAAAACAATTTCTCCCTCATCCCACAAAAAAAATAAAAAAATAAAAAAGTAAAATAAACAAACAAACAAAAAAAAAAACTGGACAAGTTGTTCAGGCTTATTGGAAAGATGTCAGCAAAACTCAGTACTTGTTTCAGTCATCACAAAAAGCCACAGTACTTTTTACATTTGAAACACATATCTTGATATTCTTTTTTTTTTTTTTTTTTTTAGAAACTGCTATGGGGAAAAAAATACATGCACAGAGTGATTCTGAGTCCGAGTATGTGAAGTGTGTGTACAGGTAGGTTACCTTATTTTCCCATCATTCAAGTAATAAAAAAATAAATATTTGGCTCTATTCAACAAAGTTCAGTCAGGTCATTTGGACGTTTTATTTTATTGTTGAGACGTTTTGTCCTTCATCTCAGTCCCACAAGCAGCACACTCACATAGTGGACCAACCAGTTTGATGGTGATAATATGGTTTCCAGTGCCCGCCCTCTACCCTGTCGTCTCCTTTGAGGCAGCCATGGTCAAAGTGGTTCAAAACATCAAAGTTCATCCTCAATAATCCAGCACCAGCAAACTGGTTGGTCCACCATGTGAGTGTGCTGCTTGTGGGACTGAGTTTGTTTGTGGCTCCTCAGACTGATGAAGTCCTTTGGATGAAGGACCAAATGTCTCAACAACAAGAAAAGAAAAATAGAAACCGTCCAGATGACGCAATGAAGCTTTGTTGAATTTTGAAGCATGAACTTTCCATACACCTGGGGCAGCGGGCTGCCATTAAGGTAGCTGGGGGGAGTTAAGGGCCTTACTCAGAGGCCCAGAGTGGGGTAAATGATGGTGGAGGCAGGGTGTTTCACCTTTCCCACCCACATTTTTGTTGTTGGTCTGGGGAGATGAACCGACTCACCTCCTCTAACCTCTGCGCCACCGCTCTCTAATAAAAAAGGAAATGGATTGATGGATGTATACTTTATTGTTCTCAAGGAGAAATTTGTCTTGGACATCGTGCGCTAAACAAAGCTTCTTCCACAACTAAATACATTACAAACAATTAAAACATGTGAACACCACAATAAAAAAAATATTGCTCAATAAAAACACATATTGCCCATTCTCACATGCATTCCAGCAAGTAAACAAAACAACAATGCCAGAGCATCAGTAGCATGGTAAGGATGTGTGGTGTTAAATTACTGTTCTCTTCGTCTTTCGAAACCAACAGAATGAGTGACATCGTCAGCCACAGGCAGAGGACACCGTGGTTCTGGCCTGACTTCATGTACTACATTTTCGGTCAGGGTAAAGAGCACGACAAGACGCTCAAGGTCCTCCATTCCTTCACACAGAAAGTGAGTTATGGAGCCACTTACAGATTCATTAACAGTCCAGTTACTAAAGTCTGGCAAATTAAACATCAGTCCGGCTGAAATCATCTGTGTTCAGGTGATACGTGAAAGGTCAGAGAACATGTCGTACAGTGAAGCAGACATTGACTCTGACCAGGGCCAGAAGAAAAGACAGGCCTTTCTGGACATGCTCCTAAAGACCACAGATGAAGACGGCAATAGGTTGAGCTATCAGGACATTCAGGAGGAGGTGGACACCTTCATGTTTGAGGTTGGTGCAGAAAAAATACTATACAGCAGGATTTAAAGCAACAATTCAATTTTAACGTGGGCGTCTGAGGAAAGGGCACGGACAGTAAAGATCTTACTTGTTGCAGATAGCTCTTTGGACTTTGCTACCCTCTTAAAACAACTTCACTCTACAAATTTTTTTTAAAGGCAATTCTCAAATTATTTTATAAATTAACTTTTGGAGTCAATGTGGCGATGTCACGCTGCAATGGCAGAACTATTGTGATAGTTCTGCTTCACATGAAGCCAACAAATTAAAATTGGGAATTGTTTAATGATGAGTGCAATTCACTTCCATCTTGATCCCGCTGAGACAAACACCAGTATAACGGGTGCACTGGTACCATAGGCGTCACAACAATTATATATGAAGCGGACGTGTCCCCCTCACATTTAAAAAAAATGTTAATTTGTACTCCCTCACATTTACCATGAAATATTAGTTCACCCAGCTCTGTTTCAATTTCTTTGTGAATGAATCCATTCCACTTGATTAACAGGAGAATACTCAAACCACTAAAAGTCCACTCCGGGTTTTCCTGGTTACCTACACTAACTCGCCACACTGTCACTTGTCTTGTTAGCATGCGCATCTCTTCTGGGTTTTTTTGTCAGTGGGGTGGGGTGAGGAGGGGAGACACCTCTGTGATGCATGCTAGCTTAGGCTACCTTAGTTGTTGACTGGGGTGGTGGTGGTTTTGGGTGGGGTGGGGGGGACTTAGGATGTGTGAGAGGAGCAGAGCGCTACGTCTGTAGCATCTTAGCTAGCGCATTGCATGCTGCTACGTTAGTGTCAGCAGTCGTCGACCGGGTCGTTGGTGGGGGTGGGGGGTGTTAGGATGCGTGAGAGAATTGGAGCGTGCTCTATTCACACAAGGAGAGCTGTTGGTCAGGCTACTTCTTGTTGCGCCATTAACTCTAAAATAGTTATTGAATCAAGTGTTTACTTATGTAGGTAAACGTAGATGTTTAATAACCAGTTCAAATACACCAGAATGTAGGAAATGGCATCTACTTCATTCAAATTTTTCCGGGGACCTCCAGACCCCAACCCCCCCCCCCCACCACCACCACCACCACCAGTGTGTCCCCCCTACATTACAAATGCTTCTGATGCCAGTGACTGATAATCACTCTATTCCAAATTAATGATTTTATTTATGCAAAATGAGATCCTTTAAAGAACTTCCTACAAAAAGTAAGATATTAATTGTTGATAATTTTTTACACAGAACTCACTTCCAAAAAAAATCTAAATTCATGGATTCATTTATTTATTTTTGGGTTAGAAAAAGTAAATTATGTCAAAGCAGTTATGTTTTAAATAAACGTGCTTTGTTTAAGTTCTTCATTTTTGCAGGGACATGATACCACAGCTGCTGCTATGAACTGGGCTCTGCACCTTCTGGGCTCCCACCCTGAGGCGCAACAGAAAGTTCAAGAAGAGCTACAGGAAGTGTTCGGTAATGATATTAAAACCCATTTTCTCTATTTCTTTATTGACTTGTGTTCATACTTCTGCTCTAAGGATTTTGACTCTGTTGTATATACACTTTTGTTCTTAAACAAAGAGAACAGCTGTGAAAACTCACTAAAATACACAAAATGATTATCCTCACTTCAGTGTGAACCAATTTAACACGGCCATGTCCCTGTTGTAAATAAACAGTCTTTTAGGCACAGAAAATACACCAATTCAAGAGTAGTTGATGCGTAAAGTAGGTTTTAACACTGTCTTCTTTATTGTGCAAAGGTACATCTTGTCGACCCATCACCACAGAAGACCTGACGAAGCTCAAGTACCTGGGCTGTGTGATTAAAGAGGCTCTGCGACTGTTCCCCTCCGTGCCTTTCTTTGCTCGAAGTCTCTGTGATGACTGCCATATCAGTGAGTTACAGAGAAACAAAAAAAGATGACTGAATCAGAAATTCACGGATCACATAATTTTAATTATTTTCTACTTTTCCCTGTTTTGTCAAATGAGTTTGTACCTACACTGGTCCATGTTTTAAACCAGGCGCAGGAGGAGGTTTAGCTGCAGAATAGAACAGAATGGCCGTCACAAAATCCACAATGTCTCGAACACACCGGCAAAACTAAACTGGCATCAACAGCAAATTCATGCTTTCAGCAAAGTTTGTGTACCAATCAAAGACATTATTTCTTCTTAAGGAAATAGTTCAAATTTTTTTTAATGAGATCTTGTGTAGAGGCATGGACAATTATTATCTTACCTGTTGTTGTAGATATTTCTCCAAACTGAGGACATTTAAAGTTTAATTCTAACTGGACTGATGAGCAAATGGCTAGTCTGAGCGGAGCCAAGACAAAAGCAGATTGTTTCCATCTTGAAACAACTCCAGTCTTTGAAGCTCGAAGACCTGCCTGTTTAATTTAAATCAGCTGTGTGGGAAAAGCTCAGCGGAATGAGAAGTGCGAGTATGGCAAGAATTGTATCATGTATCTGACAATTTGATAGGTATTGTGGCAAGCCATTTGTGTATTTATTGCTACTAAGCTTCTTATCAGAGAGTTAGTGTGATCAAATTACGCAATGTTTGAGGGTTTACAAAGAGACCATCTTATCACAAGCAGAACTGGTTTGTTCCACTTTAGAGTAAGCTGTTGGGGGAAGAATCAGTTTTGTTGTGTGTTTCCTTGACTGATGAAGCCTTCCGGATCAAAAGTGAAACGTTTCAGCACAAAGAAAGAAACTGTCCAGATGACCTGACTGAGAAATGTTGGATTGTATACCTGGATTATTGAGCATGGACTTTGTTGTTTTCAACCAGTTTGACAAGACTGTCAACAAGGAAGAGGGCCGGCAATGGAGGAGGGGGCGTACCAAAGAGACCATCTTATCACAAGCAGAACTGGTTTGTTCCACTTTGGAGTAAGCTGTTGGGAGAAGAATCATTTTTTAAAAATTGTTTATGATTCTCCCTTCTGTCATTTCGTCTACTACCCTCGGGCAGACGATATGGGAGCCTCCCATTGCGTACCAAAAGATTCAAAGACGGTTATTACCCATAAACTGTCAGATTACTGAACTCTTGACCATATCATCCATCCATCCATCCATCCATCCATCCATCCATCCATCCATCCATCCATCCATCCATCCATCCATCCATCCATCCATCCATCCTTA